>NC_142137.1:74917600-75227792 GCF_024610735.1 Ursus americanus | reverse complement strand
TCAGAGGGACTAAAGGTTCTATAGAAAACACCACAGCATTCATGCCACCGCCCAAGTGGGATCTGCTCGGAGCCTCAACTCTAAACATAAAGTGAATCTTCTCCTCGGAGAGGGTGTGAATTGCCATCTCCGTAATCACAAACACATGAGAATTCCACAAAGAGAACTCGCAACTCAAAAAGACCCATTTACTAAGCCAAAGACACAGAAAACTGGAACAAGACAGAGCCACCATCTTGAAGAGCAAATTATAAAGAAGGAAAGACCCACTCAAGTCACCTGACTAACAAGCTACTATATAAAGGCTGCACTCGGAATAAATATATGGACAGTAGCCGAGAACTTTCTGTCATTTCTACGAAGAGAACCCAGGCTGAAATGGTCAAAACCATGAGTGCCCCACACATGCCGTCACCGTTACTGAAGAACCCAAGGTCACCAGACACATGAGTCCATCACTTAAACATGCACAGTGCAGAGGGACATACAAGCCTTTGGGTGCGGGATGCACTCTCATTAGATTATCTAGAATCAGGCAGATCCGGGCTTACAGAAACCTTCTACGGATTTTTCTTGAGAAACTAGACTGAGTGGATTATCCCTGAATATTACAAATGCATTTTTAATGGAGAAATGTGTAAATGCAATAACACAAAGCTGAGTAGTCCTCCGTCATTGTTTGTTGTTACAGGTTCGGTCTACATCAGGGAACGCATCCAGGATCACCAGTGTGAGTGACAGAGGAGTAGACCACACATGCATGCCTAGCAGGCTGTCTCTTGCTGGTGTGAATGTTCGTTTTCAAAGGAAATTTCCCATGGCTTTCCTTATACTCCAGGAGAATAGAGCCGTGTCTCCCCTCCTTACACAACGGCACACCCTGCTCCTGCTGGAGGGGATGTAGCAGGACGTACTCAGTAAATGTTTGTTGATCGAACAACGGAGAAGAGGAGCTGCCTCATAGACATGGGTCATAGGTTAGGCTTTGTAATTCAAAATTTGTACAAGTGAACTTTTAATGGAAATTTTGGAGCCTCTCCTGAAAGAAAGTGGTGAAAGCTTGAATCCACAAAGATTTTGGTCCAAGTCAGATAACACAATGAGCCCCAAGCTTGGGGGTCCATGATGGGCAGTGCTCCTCTGGGGTGACGGTCAGAGACAAATGACACAATGACAGAAACATGCTGAGTGTCCTTCCACAGACGGGCTCCACCAGCACTGAGCACTTAGTCCTCAAACGGTTCCCACACACCCACAGCCACCCATGCAGCCTGGCGCGGGGCAGGGTCCCTGCTCCAGACGAGGAGGTGTCTCCAGCCCGGCACCCTTGTCCTCAGCCCTCGGCCCCCGACCGTGGAGCCTGCAGAGTGACCGGCTCCCGGCTGATGGCTGGGCCTCCACGTCTTCTGCTCTAACTGCCATTATGGGAGTTTAGATGAAAAGGAAAATTTCAAGCAGAAAAAGAGGTTAGAAAACCTTCCCAGGGTTGACTGATTTTGCTCTGGGCTTTATCAAAGGGGGCTCAGTGCCAGACCATGTCATCCCCTGGAACGCCATCCAAAGTCTTTACGAACTGCAAACAGAAGAGGGGAACAACGCACACTTTGTTCAGGTCATTTTAAATTCGCTTCAAGTGAACAGAGCATCCTGCTTTTTGGCAAGGAACACTTGCCAAATTTGTAACTCGCCAGAGCTCACCAGAGTGAAATGTGACTTGTGTCTCTCGGCGCCCTGGCATCTGGGCATAAATCCGTGAGCATCTCCGAATTTCGCCTTGCTCCTTCTGATGGGGTTGATGAGCATGAGTGAAGAACACTGGTGACATGAGTGTGATGAATGCATCAGCAAGGAGGGGCCTTCCAACGCCCGGCACACGTGTGCTACCCAGGGTGGCACGGGACCATGGAAGTGACCTCCAGGTCACTCAGCAGAGTTGGCACAAATCCCGGGTTCAGTTCTCAGCAGGCTGGCGACCAGTTGTGGACTCTCCCTTTCCCCCAACCAACCAGATAGTGTTGAGTCATAGGATTACAAGATCTGCTAAGACTTCCAAGCAATTATATCAGAACTTCATAACTGAATGGATTATGAAATAATCCATCTCAAAGCACAGAAGTTTTCTTTTCTTAATACAGAAGATTGAAATTCTATTTTATTTAGTGGTTGTAAAGGATTTCCGCTCCTGGCTTTCTTTTAGGAAGCATTTATTCTGTGGTAGAAAGCATACTAGCTCACACACCAGAGGAACCTGATGAAGTGTGCTGGGGACTTAGTTTACCACTTGTGAGGTAACAGAAAAGTATACATATATTGGTCTCTGACCCTCAGTTCCTGGCACAGAGCTCCTGAAATCCTGCAAGTTCCTAAGGGGTAAGAGAACTGGGAGCACCTCTTGTTCTAATGAGGTGACTTGGGGGGAGGGGCCCCTGGACGCGGCGTGGTCGCCAGGAAGAGCTGCCAGGTCAGAAGTTTCTAGCCCCACCCCAGCCTCCAGAGAGGGGAGGGGGCCGGGAATGCTGTTAATGATCGATCGCCTGCGTAAAGAAGCCTCTGTAAAGTCCCACAAGTACGGGGTTCAGGACCCTCCCGGTTGGTGAACACGGTTCCAGTCCACACCGGGTGAACACGGTCCCAGTCCACACCGGGAGGGTGACCCTCCCCGACCTCACCATATGTACCTCTCCATCTGGTGCCCGTCTGTGTCCTTTATCACATCCTTTAACAGACGGGTCAACTGGGGGCGCCTGGGTGGCTCAGTCCGTGAAGCGTCCGACTCTTGGTTTCGGCTCAGGTCACGACCTCAGGGTCCTGAGACCAAGCCCCACGTTGGGCCCCCAGCTCAGCACGCTCAGCAGGGAGTCTGCTGGAGAGTCTCCCTCTGCCTCTGCCCCCCACGCTCCTGCACGCGCTCTCTCTCTCTCAAGTAAATAAGTAAATCTTTTTAAAAAACCAGACTGGTAAACTGGTAAATAAGCGTTTCCCTGAGGTCTGCACGTCGCTCTAGCAAATCAGGGGGTGTGGGCCCCTCCAGTCTGCAGCCAGCTTGCACAGAACCGGGGTAACCGGCAGACCCACTTCTGTGGTTGGCGTGTGAAGGGGGCGCCCTCTCCTGGGACTCGGCCCCTCACCTGTGGGTGAGATCACAGGACACCCCGCTGGCGCGCTGGAGAGCTGCCCGGTGTGGGGGGCACCCCACGTGTGCGGTGACCCGAAGTGTCAGAGGCGAGGTGCTCCATGTGAAGGGAAAGGACACTCACACGGGAGCGAGAAGGGATGTTGTTTTCCTGACACAGGTGGGAAGATTAAGATTTTTTCAATACAAGACCCAATTCCAGTCTCCCCATGTGTGCAAGGAAATAAGAAAGCTCAGACACTGCTCATGCTCTAAGCAGATACTCCATTTAACGAGAATGCAGGATCCAGAACAACCGTAAATCAGAGCTCAGAATGGCCTCAGAATTACCTGGGTTGCTTGAGAAAATGCAGATTCCTGGATTTCCTTACAAGTCGTAGTTTTTAAAGGGGAAACTAATACAAGTAATTTCTCAAATAAATACATTTATAAAGAAATGTTGATTCTCATTGCCATTCAATGAAAGTTGCAACGATGTTAGGTTAACCGTTTTTTTGTTTTTGTTTTTGTTTTTGTTTTGTTTTGTTTTGTTTTGTTTTTTATAATTTACTGAACTATAGTAACCAACACCATTGAGATTTCGTGGACTAAGTCCCTCCAATGATTTCAGTAAATCCGAGGGAGGAGCTCTCCTGATCGCCTCCAGCATTTAACTTGCGCCGAGTCTGTCCCGAGCCCAGAGAGCAGTGTCCCGGGGTGACAGGGAGCTGGCGCTCCGTGTGCCCGCCCGGCCGCAGGGAGAATGCGCCGGACCCCACAAGCAGGGGGCAGGTGGCAGCTGGCAGCGATCACGTCACCCAGTCAGGTTAAGGCCGAAGCCCCCGTCCCGCCAGAGAGCCCAGCCTGCTCTCCCGGCCACGGCTGAGACTCACCACTTCCTGAGGATGAGAAGCTGACAAACGCAAGTGACCCCCACCCACAGCTTAGAAGTTTGCCTCTAAATTTACACGGCAGTTGTCAGGAGTCTGGAGATGAGATTTCCAAGTAGAAATCTCATCTTTTTCCGAACTTCTGAGTCCCAGAAAATCACTGTATTTCTTATTTCTGTTACAGGACCATCCTGGTTGCAGTCTTTTCATATCTTCTGAGATGTCTGGGCCACTCTGGGGTTGTCACTATTAGTCACAACAAGTAGAGGAAGTTTTCAATCCGCGCGTCAAAGCACGGATCAGTATTTACAAATGTTAATTAAACACCATAAATACCCTGAGAAAAAGGGAAGAATACAGATCTAGAAAAATAAAGGTTCTCTACTAAGAAATCTGCACTTCAAGTGAAGGAATTTGTGCATGTGACTTCTGTGTGGGCCTTTGCACACGCGTGTGGCCAGGCCTCACATGGACACAGTGTGCACAGTGCTGGCCCAGACCACTGAGCCCTGAAAGAAAATAAAACTGGGCATTGGCCCTGTTTCCCTCTGCTGTTAATTACAGGCTTTACTCTGGTTTTGAAATACTTCCCTTTGCTGTTGAGTTTCTGTCAGCACGTTCCTCACGCGGACGTTCCTCATGCGGGATTGCACACTCGTCAGGAATCTGGTTTCATCTGGATCATTTCTTTCCTTCTTTATTCCGTAGACTTTGCATCTGATAAATATTCATTGAACACTTACTGTGTTTGGTTATTGCTTTAGGTATTAAACACAAAAATAAAATAGATATAAATCCTGCCTGCAAGAAATTTCCAGGAGAGTAAAAGGAGACATAGAAAAAAAGTGCTACATGACAGAAGAGCAAAACAGAGCAGCGGGTACTCCAGATGGTACTTCAGATGGTACCCAGATTGTACCCAGATGGTACCCAGATGGTACCCAGGTGGTACTCCGGATGGTACTCCAGATGGTACTCCAGATGGTACCCAGATGGTACCCAGGTGGTACTCTGGATGGTACCACGGATGGTACTCTGGGTGGTACCCGGGATGGTACTCCAGATGGTACTCCAGAAGGTACTCCAGAAGGTGCAGGAAGGCAGCTGCTGTAGAGTTGGGTCCTGATGAGGGTTGAGACTGATGTGGAATGAACAGCATGAACCTGGTTAGCCGTGTGGGATGGATGGTGTGGGTTCACAGGTAAGGACTTGGGGGCCAGCTTAAGGGGCTAAGCATCAGCTGCATTCCATGAGCCAGCAGTGACAGACTCCGGGCAAGCAGACAGCAGATTTTATTTGTATTTTTAAAAAGTCAATTAAGCATGTAGGGGAATAGGTCTGCAGTGGTTCATTTTACGTGTCCACTTAGCTGGGCAAAAGCAGAGACTAGATGAATAATGAGGTATGCATTCCTGCAATGATATACAACAGGGAAGATAAATACCCCCTCTCCATACACTCAATGTGAATCAATCTCACAAGTGTTTAATATAGAAAGCAAGTTATAAAAACATGTAGTGTAAGATTCTGCTTATATATATTTTAAAGCATATAAGTCAATATCAAATATGGTGTAAGACTCCACACGTGTCGCAAAATAGGAATAAATGTTTGGGAAGGATCGTCAGTTCAGGTGACGCTCACTTCTGCACTGGGGAAGGAGGCCTTGCTCTCATGGTGTTGGCGATGATTTATTTCTTCAGCTGGGAGCGAAGTCCGGGAGCATCCATTATCTGATTAGTTATACATTCTTCACAATATTCCATCACGCCTGTGAAGTAGTCAGTCACAGGGTCAAGAGGCTCCGCTATGGGGGAAACACTAATAAATGAGAAATACATAGAAACAGGTGATACCATCTTAAATGAAAAAACATGGGCTACTCTTTTTAATGTATGCACAAATATAACACTATCTCAAAGTATGTATTGGAAAAATGTTCAAAAATACCACAAAACTAAAAAACTATTGAGGGTTTTTTGTTTGTTTCTTTTGAATTTTAAAGAAAAGCAGATGGCTATAGGCAGCGCCTCTGGGTGCTCCTGGAGCCTCAGAAGTCTGACCACCCTACGTCCCCCTACAAATGGACCTTGAGGGCTTGTTTCGCGGTCCTAGCAGGGGAGCGTGGTCACTCATTACCCTTGACTGCAGAACGGTCCTTCTCCACGGAGAAATTCGTCCTCTTTGACCCTGTGCACAGCCTCCGGGGGGATGCACAGGGGTTGGTGGCGGGGGGGGGGGGACTCCTGCCTAGCTGCCAGATCAGCCACATCAACCCTGGCGATCAACAGAGTGACCGGTGTCACAGCCAGATCGCCCTCACATCCAACAGTGCTTTTATTTTTTTTAATTCTTTTTAAAGATTTATTTATTTATTTTAAAGCAGGGGAGGGGCAGAAGGAGGGAGAGAGAGTCTCAAGCAGACCCATGCTCAGCGCGGAGCCCAACGTGGGGCTCGATTGCATGACCCCGAAATCAGGACCTGAGCCGAAACCAAGTGTCAGACGCTTAACCCACTGCACCACCCAGGCGCCCCAACAGTGTTTTTAATATAGCACAATAATGGTCCTTTGTAGTTTCATTTTTATACCTTTTTATAACTGCACTTCTTAAATATAGTCTAGGTGAATTTTATGGAGTGTGAATTTTATCTCAATAAAACTATGACAAAAATTGAAAATACAGAATTGCCATGATTTTGACTAACACTGAGACATATTCTTATTATAGATGCTTTAAAAGCAAGAAAACATTTTGGAAGGCGTTTCAGTCTCGATGAGAATTAAAACCTCTAGACCCTGTAACATAAAATGGTCAACATCAAAATGTACTGTATGGTGACTAACATATCATAATAATATAAAAAAAAAGAATCAAACAACAACAACAACAAAAAAGAGCGAGAAAAAAATAATTAAATAGTTAAACTGGTAGAGGCATCCAGAAAGGGACAGACACATGAAGCTTCTTTCCCTAAATAAACGTTTTCTCTTTAAATAGTGAAAACCCATACCTGTCCTCTTTGTGATTGTTCGTTGGGGAGATGCACTATTACTTACTGCAGAAGAACTTCGTCAGTATTCACAGGCAGTATATTAACATATAATAAATAGCATGATACGTATGTGTGCACACACACACAGTTGGCATATGTGTGTATAGGTACATTTTGAATTGTTTAAACAAATTTAAAAAATCACATCTTTAGTTCATTAAATGCTGAATCCCTGCTAAATAGCTTCTTTAAAAATTTCAAAGCATTCTTTTAACATTATTTTTTACAAATTCCTTATTAATATCTGTGTTAATTCCCTTAGCATTCCACAGGCATTACGGCTTCTACAGCTGAAGCCTTCTGCAGCATTCAGGCACGAAGTCCAAGGGCTTCTCTCTACTCGCACGTAATGGAGAACAGAAATGTTCCAGTGCCTGGAACCCCACCCAGGTCACTAAAGCAGAAACCCTTGGGATGAGAGAAGGCAGAATGTTGGATCTGGCAATTCTGTCTCCACTCTCCAGGCTGCTGTATGGTTTCGCCTCAAGGTTCCACGGGACCTTCGGCCTTGGTATTTGTGGCATTCTGTATGCCCTGGGCCGTAGGGCGTCTGCATCTCTGGACTACAGTGCATGACAGCCAAGCTGACAATGTTTCAGTGCCATCAGAACGCTGAGCTCTTTCTCGCAGGTTCAGGGAAATTTTAGGCCTGGACTTGCAGAATCCTTACCTCCTGTGGGAAAACACGCACCAATGAGGGAGGTCATGACGGGACGGCTGGAGGTCACATGCTCACCTCACCACTCAGTGAGGACCTTGTCTGGGAAATCATTCAGTGGGAAACATATTTTTCAGCCAAAAGGCATCAATGCTGTGCTCTGCTGAAATGGTCTTCCTTTCCAAGCTATCCCACTGGCTCTCTAAGTAAGAAAGGGCTTAGTAGTCAAAAGCTTGGTTTGGAACATTTTCTGCTGTTTCCAGTCTTGGCAGTACCCACGAACCTGTCTCAACAAACGCACGGTAAGCATCTAAGATTTTGGCCAACAGAAAGAAGGAAGGAAACGAACAGTGTGAAGAAAAGATACTATAGGACAAACGCATCTGTGGCTGGCTGGGGTGATTCCCACACACCAAGGAGTTTCTCTCCTGTGAGACCCTCTGTATTCTCCCCTTTCCCATGGAAGCAGCCTGCAAGCTTCCCAAAGATGTCTCCCTGAAGTTGAAGGTTTTAGGATAACTTGAAAGTTTTGGAAGAGGTTAAAAGGAAGGGAAACAGAGTTTGAAAATTAGGTATTTGAAAAGAGTCTTGGCAATGCATGGGGTAGGAAAGAACCCTGGTCCATCGTGCTCCCCTGTGCGGGCAAGGGGAGGTCTAGAACTTGAAGCCAGCAGAACCAGTCCTTGGCTTCCTGGCATGAAATGAAGGAACATGAAGCAGGGTATGAGGTGTGTTTGGGAAAACAGGGCCGACAGCCACCTTCCCCAAAGAATTCCGGGTCCCAGCTTGCTGTTGCTGTAACAGGTAGCCAGAGGGTGACCTTAGAGAGGTCTGCTTCGAAGGGCAGCACAGGCCCGGCTCCGGTCAGACTCCACTACCCCAGCTTGCAGCTGTGCGGCCTCAGGCGAGTGAGGAACGGCTCTGTTCCCAAGCATCCTCGTTCATAAAACTACTCACTATGTTTACCATGAGCATTAATGAGTTACTATGGACAAAGCACCTGGAATGGTGCCCGAAACATGTGTAGGTTATATGAATGTTTGTTAAATAACCTGCTGTCACCGTGCAAGACCCCTAAACAGGCAGTGCTGGGGGCGTGGATCTCAAGAATGACTCGTTTGAATTGCCAGTTTTTTGGACCTGGAGCTGAGACAGGAAGTGGCAGTTGAGAGAATAAGGACGGTGATCCTTCGGGCGCCTCAACACACAGACTGAGATTTCCATGCGTGCAATACCACTGCATATAGGATGGCTTTCAAAATTGTTGATGCTCTTTAAATTATGCCCGGTCTTTCAGTCATGGGGTGTGTGTGTGTGCAAGAATGTTGCGTGTGCATGTGTGTATGTGCATATGTGTGTGTCTGGTCTCTGTGTGCTTGGTGCGTGCGCATGTGTGTACACACACGTGTGTGCAAGAATGTTGTTCGTGTGCTTGGTGCATGTGTGTATATGCATGTGTGTGTGTGCCTGCATTCTGTGTGTGCTTGGTGCGTGTGCATGTGTGTACACACACATGTGTGTGCAAGAATGTTGTTCGTGTGCTTGGTGCATGTGTGTATATGGATGTGTGTGTGTGTGCCTGCAGTCTGTGTGTGCTTGGTGCATGTGCATGTTCTCCAGGCGTGGGAAGTGGCAGAGAGGTGGCAGCCAGGCTCCTGACAGTGGTGATGGCATTGAGGCAGTGCTGGCTCCCTCGTGTCCATGGCCTGGAGGGCAGGTGGCCGGGAGAGAGGACGGGTAGGGGTCTGGGAGGGCGGAGCCCCTGAGGAGGGGGCAGGGAGGACAGAGGGCTGGGCCAGCTACTGAAGGACTGAGCCAACAGGGTGAGCCCCAGGCAGGACTTTCTAGTTACTAGAGACTGTGTTAGTAAAGCAAGAAGAAACAGACGATGTCAACTCTAACACCATGTCTTATTTAACCTAATACATCCCAAAGCCCACTATCCCGATGGGTAATGAATATGGAAATAATTACTGAGACATTGCACATTCTCTGTGTTTTCTTTTTTTTTTTTTTAATGATTTTTTATTATATTATGTTAGTCACCATACAGTACATCCCCGGTTTTCGATGTAAGGCTCGATGATTCATTAGTTGTGTATAACACCCAGTGCACCATGCAATATGTGCCCTCCTTACTACCCATCACCGGTCTATCCCATTCCCCCACCCCCCTCCCCTCTGTAGCCCTCAGTTTGTTTCTCATAGTCCATAGTCTCTCATGTTTCATTCCCCCTTCTGATTACCCCCCCTTTCTTTATCCCTTTCTTCCCCTACTGATCATTCTAGTTCTTATGTTCCATAGATGAGAGAAATCATATGATAGTTGTCTTTCTCTGCTTGACTTATTTCACTAAGCATTATCTCCTCCAGTGCTGTCCATGTTGTAGCAAATGTTGAGAACTCATTCTTTCTGATTGCTGAGTAATATTCCATTGTATATATGGACCACAACTTCTTAATCCAGTCATCTGTTGAAGGGCATCTCGGCTCCTTCCACGATTTAGCTATTGTGGACATTGCTGCTATGAACATTGGGGTGCATATGGCCCTTCTCTTCACTACGTCTGTATCTTCTGTGTTTTCATACTAAGTCTTCACAGTCTCGTGCATTCTATGCTCTCAGCACTTGTCCATTTTTTTTTTTAAGATTTTATTTATTTATTTGACAGAGAGACAGCCAGTGAGAGAGGGAACACAAGCAGGGGGAGTGGGAGAGGAAGAAGCAGGCTCATAGCGGAGGAGCCTGATGTGGGGCTCGATCCCATAACGCCAGGATCACGCCCTGAGCCGAAGGCAGACACTTAACCGCTGTGCCACCCAGGCGCCCCTGCACTTGTCCATTTGGACTAGCCTCGCTTGGAGTGCTCACCACGGCTGCCATGGGGACATTAAGACCTAGGTTTCCAGTGACTCAAATTCCAAAGTTGTCCTTAACCCATTCAGTGCCTGGAGTCAATAACAAGAGAAGAGTAAGAAATCACATGATCTGAAGTGGTAACGATGATCATTTACTTTAAAATATATTTCAGGGGCTCCTGGGTGGCTCAGTCAGTTAAGTGTCTGCCTTCCGCTCAGGTCATGATCTTGGGGTCTGGGATCCAACCTGCATTGGGCTCCCTGCTCAGTGGGAAGTCTGCTTCTCCTTGTCCATCTGCCTCTCCCCCAGCTTGTGCTCTCTCACTCTCTCTCACTCTCTCTCAAATAAATAAATACAATCTTTAAATATATATATATATTTTTAAATTTTCAAATGCTTTCACAAGTATGAGCTCATTTAATTTCTCCATCTACAAATGTAAATGGTAGTTCTAACAGCTTAGCTTTTTATAAACCTTAATATGCTGCTTTTGTTGTCTTATAGGCACAAAGGAAACCCTTCCTAAGTGTTCCCGTACTCAGAGTCTCACCAGTCTCCAAAGTATTGGACTCACACAGAGCAGGTCCTCTGACCACAGTGAAACAAAACAGAAATCACTACCAAAAGGATGGCTAGAAATATTCATATATTTGGAGATTAAACATTTTACTTCCAAATAACACATATGTTTAAGGAAAATAATCAGATCATCATGAAATTTAAAACTAGTATAGAATGAGTGACAGATCCACATGAAAACATAAAATCCGACGAAAGGTGTACTTAAAGGCTCATTTACAGCCTTGAATGTATACATTAGAAGAAAGAAAAATCAAGAAGTAAAATAACTCTTCCAAGAAAAAAAAAAGTTAGCACCAAGCAAAAAAGAAAAACAAAAAATATCAGAGTAGATTTATGTAAGAACTGCTATTCATCAAGACACCCACTAAAAGAGAGAAAAGGTAAAGCAGAGAAAGGAAGGATATTCATTTAATAAGCAAAGAACTCTTGTCCACACTGTATTAAGACCATCTACACACGTCAACACAGCAAAAGCAATCAACACTAAGGAAAACCACGCAAGTGACTTCAGCTTACAAACAAGGACATTGGAGGGGCCGGCGAATGCATGAAGAGGGTCTTCGTCTCAACAACTGCCAAGGGGTGCAAACTGATGAAGCGGCAGATGCAATCCCACGGCTGCTAGAATGGCAGAATCCGGGACTGTCCTTACGGGGCGCCCGCAAGAAAGCCCCTGGGGGAGCAGCGCTCGCACATTGTTGGGGGACATGAATCAGCACCGCCGCCCTCGAAATCATTTGAGTTCATCTCTGCAGCTGACAGCACGGGTACCTGTGCCCCAGGGGCTTGAGCACAGAGGCTGGCGCAAGGGGACTCGCAGCACAGCTACTGATATTGACCCCACACCGTGAGCAGCCTCCATCTTCTCCACAAGAGATTCTATGGAACGGACTAGTATCCAGCATCAAAGCCAAAGGGACCATAGTCCAAGCAGTAACAGGTGCATCTCACAGACAGAACATCGAGAGAAGACAAAGGACCGTACGTGGCATGATCGTGTTTCAACACTATTATATTTAGGGACGTATGCTTATGTGTTAAACTTTTTCAGAAAAGCAAATAAGTGATTAGCATTATAGACAGAAAAGTAGTGAACCTTGTGAGCAAGGAAAGGATCATGATTTGGAGCAGACAAGGGGGTCTTTCAATATCCTGCTCACCCTGGGCATGGACGTGGCAGTGGTTACATAGACGATAAGTAATTGAATAGGATATTTTTGTTTTTGTCTTTTTTTGGATATTTCACTATACTAAGAATATTTTTTAAAATAAAGTGAGCGATATTAAAAATCAGAGCTAAATTAAAAGATGAGATGGACACTTGCATGACGCTGGGACGGAGGGACTTTCACAGCAGGGCATTGAAGCTGAGGTGGCTGCCCCCCCCCCCCAGTACTCAGTCTGGATTCCTAAGTAGACTGAGAATTGCACATGCATGAAGAACTGAGGCCAGACTCATTGCTCATGGCAATGGGGAATCTTTCCGCCATTTTTTTTTTTTTAATATTGTGGGAAGGAGATCTGTTTTTCGCTGCGCCCTTCTGCCTGGAGCTAACAGCGTGAGGACTTGGTGCCTCTGGTCTGGCCGCTGTCTTCAGCCGTTGGGGTAAGGCCACGGACACTGCAGTCCCCGGCCCGGAGCTGTGCTGCCATTGGACCGCTGAAAGGACCTGGGTCACCAATCTTCAGTCTTCTTGAGTAAATTAAAACATGCCTCTGGATTTAAAAAAGATTGTTTTCACAAAGTCTCTGAACATTTTACTTTTTAATTTTTTCCAGAAAATTTTCCCACTTGAGAGGTTACTTACCGCGACAGCGGAACGCGGTTTGTAGTTGTGTAACTTCTGTTCAAATGAGCCAGTAGTCAAAAGAGGTTAATAAAACTTCTTACAACCGTGTTGACTGTGTTCGACCAAAAGCCTAGGTGGCTCTGCTGGAAACAAAACCACCATATCGTTAAAGTTAACACGTCACTAAAGGGCTGGGATCGAAGGCGAGGGAGTCTCAGGGTCAAGTTCAAGATGCTTGATGCTGAGGGTGGGGTTTCAACCTCCACTCCAAGCTTCCCGCCCGTGGGTTCGAGTCATATCTGCAACGCACTCTAACACATTTCTGTGGTTTAATTTCCTTTGGTTTTCTTTATAATCCTATTTTGAAGAAGTGGGTGAACTGATCTGAACTTGCTTTTTTTGAACAGTTTAAAGAAGGGATCTAAAATTTTCCAGCTACATTCGAAAGTTAGAAAAAATATGCCTTATAACTTTTTCTTTAACGTCAGCATTTTGGAGTCTCATTTGTCTTGGTTTAAATTTAAGCTAGAAAAAAAAATAGTGCAAATAGTCCTGCTATTTTGAGAATGACTCCCTGAAGAGACTTTTGGAAATACAGGTTGCCACATAAGTACACCCCACACCCCAGAACAGAGGGGTCTGCCTGCTCCAGCAAATCGTGGACCCCACCCTGTGCTTAAAGGTAGCTGGCCTGTCCTTTCTGGCTCTGCTGCGGGCAGCCCAGGGAAAGAAGTGGACATACCAGGTGAGTCTGTGGAATTTTCCTTCTTTCCCCTCAACCAACACCATCAAACTCAGTGATGGATGAAGAAGCCAGACGGGACCCTAGCTGATGGGCACCCTGCCTCCGGCTGCTGGAACGGATGTCTCCAGCCTTGTAATTTGACTAAAGAGAACATTGTGCCAACAACTGGACAAACCAACCAACCAAAAAAGAAAAGCAGGAGAAGGTCATGTGTCATTTCAGCCATAATTCTTATAATTAGGTAAAATGTAGTCTCCAAAAGGAAAAAAAAAATCTCATACACCTAAAATATTGTGATGAATGATTTTTATCGTGTTACTTAAGATGCCAATAGAGATATAAAATCTTTATTCTTTTAATTCTTATATGATTAAAAAACTACAAATTATAATACCAATTAAAATTGACAATGTTAATTCAACGTGACAATTGATGTTTAGCTAAAACCGGCCGGTTGAACAAGCCCTGTCCTGTGCAGCTTTTTGGATTGGCACGTGTGGACTCGTCCTGTTCAGCCACTCTTTCCAGTTGGACCCATAGGTCCACCCGCATCTGCTCCGTGCGCAGGACATCACGTAGCTGTCCCGCAACGGAACGCGTCCCGCGCGCACGGAAGGTCTCCGTCTCCGTCTCGCTCGCTGAGTTGCTACTCAAGTGATGTCGCTGACAATCTGATGACAAAACAAGGAACAGCACAAACCGAGCACCGATGCCAAGGCAGGAAGCGGACGTGAGTTGTCACGCAGGTGTTGTAGAATTTTATAGACTAATTCTATTAAATAATCTTAGAAATAAACTTAAAAATTCTTATAGAATCACCCCTGATGCAATATACTTGGATCTCAGTTTGAGAAATGTGGACTATTCAGGAATCAGCATATAGATGGTGTGGCTGTACCTTCAGCCTTTAGGATGGGCTGAGCTGTGCTCCAAGCACCAGCAGGCCACGGAGGACTACTTGGGGTGCAGATGGACTGGCCAGATAAAACACAGGACACCCAGCTGAATGTTACTTGTAGGCAAACAATACTTTTTTTGTTACTACAAGCATGTCCCAAAGCTTGCATGGGACATACTTATACTAAAAAGTTATCCATTGTTAATCGGTGCTCGAGTCGAATCCATTGAATCGGTGCCTGGTTTTGTATGTTGGTGTTTGCTTATCTGCTTGCTAAACCTGGCAGACCTAGAAGCAGAGTATCTCCAGGGTCAAAGTGGGACGCATCCGGGGGGTCATCTGACCAATAGTTTAACTTAAATGGAAAAATCCCTTAAGCCTTGAACATCAGTGTACCTCTTCCCCTGTTTTGAAGAGTAAATTCTTCAGCACTACGGGGGTCTCATTTAACGTATGCCGAAGCACTAAGAAAAAGAAGGAGCCGTGGCTGGGCATTGCGTAGTTGGTCCACAATTTATCTTCCCCACTCCTTCCATGGGCGTAAAATAAATGCCCCAACTCAGAAGTCTTTTGGAAGAGGTGGGAGTCAGGTGGTGGTTTTCCACGGCAGGTGGCTGATGCGTGCCAATGGCGTGCCGTGCAGCGAAGAAAAGCCTTCGCAGAAGCTATGCAAAGATGGGACTCTTCGTGTGAGCAGCCTCACGTTTGCTTGTGCAGAATTGTCACCATGGTCCAGGGAGAACCGTCCCCCCATTCTTGCTGATTAAGTAACAGAAGAGCAGCAGCTGAGGGGCCTGGAGCTGGTTGCAGACCCCATGCCTCGGAGCCCAACCTCACGATCCTTCCTGGCATTGGGCTGCACCTGTCCTATGGGGAAATTGTAAAATCTACTTTATTACATTAGTTTTTTTATTATTAAGTATGATTTTCTCATTCCATGGTCACATTTATTTCTAAATATACTCAACAGTAGAAGTTTCTGCATTAAATAAATTTCTCTGTAAGAATGAGGCATCATTTTAACAGCACACAGTCCCTGGTGCTGATTAACCACGGTGAGCACAGGAGTTCCTCAACACTGGGCCTGATTCTGGAATGAAACACACGTGTGTGCGTGGAAACACTACATAACTGTTTGCAAACTGTTGTCTTTATTTTTGAGGTTGAGAAATGATCCTTGGCTCTTTAGTGGTTGAAAGCAAAGGCCTGCTTGGTCACGAAACAAAGGAACAGGGAAGAGGCGTTCTCCAGCTCTCCGCCTGAAAGGCCGGGGTTCGCTGGGAGGGAGCGTGGCAGATAAGGCCGTCCCCAGGACTGGGCCTGCCCAGGGTGGTCACAATCCTCCCTGAGCTGACGAAGTCTAAACCACAGGACGTGAAGAAATTATGTTCTGAAAAATAATGTTAAGATGATTTATAAGGATAAAAAAGTATTCGAACAGTAACTTAGAAAAAACAGAAAGGCGAAAAGACACCTTTTGTCTGCTTAGAACCATTTACTGAATACCTGTTGGGACCCGGCTTTTGGGGGCAGCGAACATTTTCACGTGGATGTGGCATCTCTGCTGTTGATGTGGGTACGTCCCAGAAGAAACAGAAGGGCAATAAAATTTCTTACAACCGTATGCTGCATGAGGAGCAAAATGGGGCGAAGGGATCTTGAACGACTCAGCAGCCCCTGTCTGTGTGGTCAGAGAAGACCCTCCTGTGAAGGTCACATGGGGGTGGGCGGACAGGAGCCCGAGGCGAGGTGCGGGGAGGGTCTCGGAGCGTCTGAGAAAGAGCAAGGGGTCCGGCGAGAAAGAAAGTGGTAAAGGACACGTGCACTCCGGAAGGCTGGTTTCGGCAGCGGAACCTGCCGGCTGTAGAACAGGCAGAGGCCCACGGGGAGGGGAGAAGTCTCCGAAAGGCGTTTCTAAGCCAGCTTGGGAAGACAGTGACGCAGACAGCTGTGCACGGACTGGGTGAGGCCGGCCACGCCCCTCGTCTGCCAACGTCCCTGTCCCGTGCAGTCTGAGCGCCGACCCCTCGGAGTGCTGCTTCTCGGTGTCCTCGGGGTCCTGCTCGATGTCTTCCTGGGTTCGTCCCGCTCTGGGAAGGTGGGCATCACGCAGAGACGCTCCGCGCACGTGCTCCGGAAGCAGACCTCCTGTGCCAGCCCTGACTCCCCGCTTGCCGGCCATGTGATCTGGGACAAGGCGCATCCCTTCCGTAAGCCTCCGTGTCCTCTCCCCTGAGGGGCTCTGGTGTCTGAGCTGTCATGAGGAGTAAGTGAGAGGTTGCGCAGGAAGTGCCTCCTGTTTGTGGTGGCCCGGACGTTGGCCAGCGAAGCGAGGGCCAGCCCTCCCGCAGTTGGAGCAGAGTGTCCTGGGCTCCAGGATTCCGCTTGCCCTGTTAGCATTGGCTGGGCCGACCGACTGAGCTCCGTGCGTCCCAGCCTCCGCCTACAGCACACCTGCCAGCCCAGGAAAGGACCAATTCCAGCGTGAGCCGACTCCAGGTTTAAGAGTCAGCAGGTGGAGAAAACCGCTCTGAAATGCAACCACAGTGGAAACACAGGATGCGGGTCCAAGTCTCCCTCACTCTTCTCTTCCTCGGTGTGTGGGACTCTCCTCTCAGACCCTTAACTAGCGAATCACAGTTCTGGGACACTTACAGTCTGTGCTCTCCAGTATCAAGACCGAGCTGATCCATTGCTGGTTTCTCCCTGTGTGAGGTCAGTCATTTTGGTTTTCTCAAGAAAAGACTTTTTGTGAAGCTGCTTCTTTCCCTAACTTGAGCCTGCTCTGAAAGCCCTTCCTGCCTCCCCCTTCTCAGAGCGGTCCTTAGACCCTTCTGGAGGCCATTCCCTTTGTCCTCCCCGCAGGGGCCAAGCTGCAGGCTGTTCCAGCTGCACGGCCCTCAGAACTTCTGTATTCAATGTTCTTTCATTCCTACTACTGATGGCCTCTAAATATTAACCTGCAAACCATGTGTATGTATGTACACACACACGTGTGTGCATATATATTCATTATGCATAATGAATATACATGCACACATATTTTATGCACATATACACCTGCAAGTTTGCGAGGGACAACACAATATTTCTTACCAGCCCAGGAAAGGACTGACCCATAGTCCAGGCTCAAGACCTGCTTTCTGAAGGATGATTTCACGATTTGTTCAGCGGGAGACTGTTAGATAATCTTTACTGGCAAGTGGC
This sequence comes from Ursus americanus, assembly GCF_024610735.1. Lineage (NCBI taxonomy): Eukaryota > Metazoa > Chordata > Mammalia > Carnivora > Ursidae > Ursus > Ursus americanus. The sequence goes on along the minus strand of NC_142137.1, from coordinate 75,209,995 downwards.
ACTTTCGAACCTCTGAGTTCTTGAGGACCCTTTCGTAACCAGGCTTCCACGAGAGAAGCAAGCCCTCCTGGGAATGATTTGCCACTGTGCTCTTAATTCTCATGAGTCTGGCTCTATTCTAGAGACTGAGAAGTTACTTAATTAAATCCCAGTGAAGCCTCAGGGCCTCAGGGCTTCGCCCTCGGGCAGGACTGGCGGAAGAGGGCTGCTCTACCTCGTATCACCGGGCTGGGAACCTGGGGACACTGACCGAAGTTCCTCACCAGCAGGGTGGACCCTGTGGGGACCTGCTGGTGAGGTGCACCCGCATGGCGTTGCAAAGGCTGACCCGACGACACCTGTCTTCCTCCTAAGCTCACGACGGCTAGGCACAAACGCTAACGTCAGCCCCACTTTCTGCTACCGCAGGCCTTCTTTCCTGTGCTTTTGCAGGGTCTTGTTCTTGTTGGAAGCCCACGTTTGTTGGAAATATAATCTGTAGTGAACCTTGAGTAAGACCTGGCACAGAAGCACGTCTAGGCCAGCCCGGCAGGTGACGTGGTTCCAACTGCATGGAAATGATGTGCTTACCCATTCGTTCCACATGGCAGATCTGCAGCTTCTTACGAAACAGGAATAAAATATTTCTTATTCCTCCAAAGGGCTTCCAGAATCGGACATAAGTTGAAAGAATTGAGTAGTTTTGTTTCACGTATTTTCACTCCCAACGAGTTCTGTGTCTCGGGGCAGGTGGGCTGTGGTCCCATTTTCTCTCTTTCATGTTCAGGCAGGTGTTCAGGTCTGGAGGACAAATCAGCCCGGCCCAACCTTGTCCCGAAGCCCAATGCTCTTTGCTGCTTCCCTCGGAGGAGAGTTTGGGCTTTGCTGCTGAAGTGAGCGGCTATCCTCCTGGTCGCCCCGGAAGTCCTGGGCACCAGCTCCCGTGTGTGCCCATGAGGACACAGTGCACATGGCAGCAGGTGTTCCCCTCCTGGGGTGTGGAGGGTCCAGAGGGCCCTGTATTCCCATTCTCGGTGTCTCTGATGTCTTGCCCTCGATCTCTGGGTGAGACCCTGCCGACGGGAGCCAGGGTGAGAATCTGCTTTCCCACGTAGAGAAGAAGTGTGATCGCTCTGGACCCCAACCCCGTGGACGATGAGAGCGGTGAGTGTGAGGTCTCATACCCGCAGGACTGAGGTTTGCGCCAGACCCTGGCCGCCGTGGTGGCTCATCTAGCGGCACGACACTCGTCCGTCCGTCTCCCTTCGCGTCCTCCCTGCCGTGGGCCCCTGGCACCTTGCGTGCCGCCGCTGGCTTAGAGCGCAGCGAGTGCACGTGTGATGACGGCCTGCCTGAATGTTGGGTCCCTTCCACGTGGTAAACTCTTCGTCGGCAGGTTTTGTGTCTTGTCCGCTTTGGCGCAGAGTAATGCCCAGGGGCGCTTGCGAAGGCACCGCTGAGTGGATCATCAGCCCCGCTTCCGCACCACAAAGCAAACACGAATGAGCGTGGTCACGCGCCGGGAGCGTCTCTCTGCAACGACGGATGCCCCGGAATGGACGTTGCTCCGTACTGGGGCCTTTTGAGAGGGAGGTCCCGGGAGGCAGGCCTGAGGGAAAGCCACCGAGACTGAAGAGCAAATAACCTTGATTCCACAGAGAGGGAATTTGCGGAAGATAAATGGAGAGGTGGCGTCAAGGAGGCTGTCCGCTCGGGAAAAGCTGTGGTCCCAGGAGACGTTCTGGGATGCGTGAAGTCCTGAGCTTTCAGAGGTGGCTTTCTCTGTTGTGCTTCAGGAGTCCGGACGGGAGGAGCTGGAGGAGAGCATGCCCCTTGCACGTCCCCACCAGGCCACGAGCTCTGTGAGGTCAGAGCCCTGGGCCGCGGCTGGCCCTCTGCAAACTTGTTAAATCCATCTGTGCATCCGTGGGTTAGAGCCGCCTCTGGGGACTAAGTCACAGGAGAGAAAGAAGGAAGGAAAGAGAGAGAAGGAGGACTCCCACGTCCTCAGGGGGTTCTCTGCTGCCCGTCCGCCAGGGACTCCCAGGGAAGTGAGAGCGCAGACCACTCTCTCTCCCAGCTCAGAGACCAGGAGGCATCATCCTGCCACAAACCTCCACCTGGCAGACTAGCCTGACCACGAGGACAAGAGGCAGGGAGGCTGGGGGCTGACCTCCCTGAGCGTGGGCCAGACTGAGAGCAGCCCCCGTTCTGTACCTCGGACACCAGCCAGTACCCTGCATGGAGCTGGGCTCCGTGGGAATGTCTGCAGCGTTCGAGCTGCTCCTGAGAACTCTACACTGATACCTTCGGACACGTGGGAACAGGAGCAGTGTCAGCGGGATGGACATTAGTTAGTACGCAAGCCTCGGTTCTGGGCAGAGTCTCTCCAGGTGAAAGGGGGGGGGGGATGCTCCGTGGCGTGCCCTCTGTCCTGGGTCAGAGGAAGCAGAATTATTGTCAGGCCCAGGCTTGCCTTTGCTCAAGTGCTGGAAGGAGAGGAACAGGTTGGATGACTAGAAATAGGGGAGGAGGACGAACAGTGGACTTTCTACCCAGCTGGTACGTTTCTGGGGTTTTCCATTGTGCAGCCCAGTTTAGGGATCTTAGGATCCTGCTGGCTTTAGGAACAGACGAGACAGACATCTGGGTGGAGGAGGGAGATCGTAGCAGAAGGAGGCCCAAGGATGTCCCAGAAGCAGACCGGGGAGGCCCCCTGCCCAGGAACCCGTCAGTGACAGAACGGACACACGTGGGAGAAGTGGGGTTGTGCGGATCACCGTGGAGACACCAAGGCAAGCCAGGGCTTCCTGGACAGGCTGTTTTAGTGCCCTGAGGGACCCTGGGTGGCCAGTGCCCATGTCATCGTCCACAGAAAGCCTCAGCCTCCCATGGAAGTCTGTAGACAGGAGGCCAGCAGTAAGCTCACTTTACAGAGCCGCGGGTACAAGGGCTGAGCTCATTCTCACTCCGAGGAGACGCGACGTTGTCTGTGGCTCCAGGTGGAGAGAGAAGCAGGAGACTGTTCGAGTGGGATGACCTCTGGACCAGAGGGCAGGAGGCCGCGCCCTGGAGCTCTGACCTGGCCGACACGAGCCAGTTCTCACGGGACCCCCAAGGCCGGCGCTCGAGCCTGCTGTGCTTTTGAGACAGGAAACTAAAGCTCATAGGATTTTAAGAGTTTGGCCACAATAATTCTGAATTAGGAGAACATACTTTAATAAAGATATTGTGAGGATGTGCGTTTTCTGTGAGGTGAGCAAATTAGCAAGAGGGAGACGAGAGGGACAAGGGGCAAGGAGTGTGCTGTGTGTCTGTGAGTGTGTGAGTGTCTGTGTGTCTGTGTGAGTGTGTCTGTGTGTTTCCACGTCTGTGTGTGTCTGTGTGTCTGTGTGAGTGTGTCTGTGTGTCTAACCGTCTGTGTGTCTGTGTGTGTATGAGTGTCTGTGTGTGTCTGTGTGTCTGTGTGTCTAACAGTCTCTGTGTCTGCGTGTCAGTGTGTCTGTCTGTGTGTCTGTGTGTCTGTGTGAGTGTCTGTGTGTGTGTCTGTGTGTCTAACTGTGTGTCTGTGTGTCTGCATATCTGTGTGTCTGTGAGTGTCTGCATGTCAGTGTGTCTGTCTGTATGTTTGTGTGTTTGTGTGTCTGTGTGTCTGTGTGTCTGTGTGAGTGTGTCTGTGTGTCTAACCGTCTGTGTGTCTGTGTGTGTATGAGTGTCTGTGTCAGTGTGTCTGTCTGCATATCTGTTTGTGTGTGTCTGTGTGTCTCTGTCTGTGTGTCTGTGTCAGTGTGTCTGTCCGCATGTCTGTGTGTCTGTGTGTCTGTATGTGTCAGTGTGTCTGTCCGCATGTCTGTCTGTGTGTCTGTATGTGTCAGTGTGTCTGTCTGCATATCTGTGTGTTTGTGTGTCTGTGTGTCTGTACGTGTCAGTGTGTCTGTCTGCATATCTGTGTGTTTGTGTGTCTGTGTGTGTCTGTGTGTTTTTGTCTGTGTGTCTGTATGTGTCAGTGTGTCTGTCCGCATGTCTGTCTGTGTGTCTGCATGTGTCAGTCTGCATATCTGTGTGTCTGTGTGTCTGTGACTGTATGTGTCAGTGCGTCTGTCCGCATGTCTGTATGTCTGTGTGTGTCTGTGTGTCTGTCCACATGTCTGTGTGTCTGTGTGTCTGTATGTGTCAGTGTGTCTGTCTGTATATTTGTGTGTTTGTGTGTCTGTGTGTCTCTGTCTGTCTGTATGTGTCAGTGTGTCTGTCTGTGTGTCTATGTGAGTGTGTGTGTGTCTGTGTGTCTGTCTGTGTGTCTGTATGTGTCAGTGTGTCTGTCCGCATGTCTGTGTGTCTGTATGTGTCAGTCTGTGGGTCTGTGTGAGTGTCTGTGTGAGTGTCTGTGTGTGTGTGTCTGCACATCTGTGTGTCTGTGAGTATCTGCGTGTCAGTGTGTCTGTCTGTATATTTGTGTGTTTGTGTGTCTGTGTGTCTGTGTGTCTCTGTGTGTCTGTATGTGTCAGTGTGTCTGTCCACATGTCTGTCTGTGTGTCTGTATGTGTCAGTGTGTCTGTCTGCATATCTGTGTGTCTGTGTGTGTCTGTGTGTCTGTGTCTGTATGTGTCAGTGCGTCTGTCCGCATGTCTGTGTGTCTGTGTGTCTGTGTGTCTGTATGTGTCAGTGTGTCTGTCTGCATATCTGTGTTTGTGTGTGTCTGTGTGTCTGTGTCTGTGTGTATGTGTCAGTGTGTCTGTCTGCATGTCTGTGTGTCTGTGTGTCTGTATGTGTCAGTGTGTCTGTCTGTGTGTCTGTGTGTCTGCACACCTGTGAAACACAGGAAGAGCAGGCACGAGAGACCACGACGCGGAGAGCACAGGGAGAGCACTCTCCTGTCCTCGGAGGACCGCTCACTACCCTGTGACTCACGCAGTCATAACAGGGACTATCCGTGTCTTTATTTTACAACAAAACAAAGACAGGAGGGTCTTCGGATTTATGTTTCATATGGAAATCCAGAATTCCACTTTCAGGAACAGGCTTAAAGACTAGTTGATTCATAGCCACTCACTGCTGTGGGGTCCTGGACAGGACCCTGGGACGGATGGTGACCATTAGGGGAAACCGAGGAAATCTGAAGCGCAGCGTCGGTGCAGGCTCACTAGTTTAGCGAAGGCACCATTCTAAGGATGTCAACGGGAGAAACGGGTGCGGGGGCGCCTGGGGCTCCTGCCCTGTGTTCTCAGTTTTTCTGTAAATCTAAAACGAAATACAGCTCCAGAGCTTCAGGCTACAGAAACCACACGGCTCGCAGGCACCGCAGACCTGCTAAGCGGCCCGGGGCGGCCGTCGGGGCTCTGAGGTGGGAAGGCACGGGCGCGCTGTGCTGCCGGAACCCCGCGCTCTGGCTCTGAGCTCCCCGAGGCAACAGAAACCACACTGGGTGTTCTTCTCACGTCGCAAATGCACCTGAAGGGTGATGACAGCTTTGTAAAGACCATAGCGCGACCCGCTTGCTCCCCTGAGGAAAAAGAATCTTTACAGCTAAGCCGTGTGGAAGCTGTGTGCATGCCGGCAGGTGACGCCATGGCTAATGGTCCCCAGTGCTGCACCCGAGATCCTTGCTGATGGGAGGGCATCTCCCCGTGTGAGTCACACAGTCGTGGAAGTACATGTGGCCGAGGGGCGAGTAGTGGAAAGGAGAGCAGACACTAGTAAGAGCAGTGTCACGTCCCTAACGCCCCCTCTCTCCTGGTGTTTGCACTGGTGCTGAGAGACATGGAGACTGTGACGGTTGTGGGAGCAGAGACGGCGCTGGCGGCCACCATTGTCCTTCTAGATGCTTCTTTCTGAGGAGCGATGGCTTGTTCTGCCACACGCACTGCCCCACCAAGTGCCTGGGAGGGAACAGGGTCAGCGAACCAGGTCCCATCCCTTGTGCCCCTCTCCCGGAGCCTCTCCATGTTTGCAGGAGGCTGGCCACTGCCTGCACACAGGTCCGGTCCACCCCCACCCCGCCCACCTGAATCCAACATGGAGCTTTGGAGACCTGACTGAGGGAGACTTTGGAAGGGAATAAAACATTATGTAATATGTAAACCATGTATATAATATATAATATATAATATGTCTGTTTTTGTGATGACGGGGTCTATGTAAACTGTCTTCTTACTGAGAATTTTCTCAGCACATTTCCTAAACATTATGGACCAGTAGTGGGGGAAGAAACAAAGTTTTTTTATTTTTGTTTTTGTTTTTCCCTTCGAACATCAGAAAAAATATTTGCAAAACCCATTCACAGTCATATAAGCAGGGTCCTGATACGTCTAGAAGGCAGTGTGCAAATGGCCTCATGGTCATTGATGCTTGTCACTCGGAGCTTGCTCAGTCCAAGAAGACCCAGCCTGTCCACGGGCTGGCGGCATGAGCCGGGGCCTTCCTGCTTTCCATCTCATCGCAGCCCGCAGGGACAAGTCGACGAGTAAGTCCTATGACACAGACCTTTGCCCCAGAAACACGGAGCATATGCTGTTAATCGGCTGCAGCTCGAATAAACATGTCCAACATTGCCAGGCCCTTCCCCTTCCAAGTAAAAATTTCCCCCGATTTCCCCTTCAGCAGAGCAACATCCGTGCATGTGCCTTACAGTTCATTCCTTTCTGTTGCATAAATATTTATGCATTTTTCTATTAAGTCTTTTTCAAAGAAAATCCCATTTTTCTTATGGGACTTTAATGCCCGTCAGCATTTGGGGGTCAGTATCAAATAACAAACTATAAAAAGGCTGAAGTGGGACTCCAGCGGAACACATCCCTGGAAGGCCTTCTGTTCAAGGCACGAGCCCGCGTGCCTCGAGGTGGCCCTGTTACCATGCGTCTGTGCAGGAGATACTCCGGAAATCGAGATTACAGAGTCTGGAGCGTCCTCACTCCTGCCTATACAACCAAGAAAGCAATTTCCTACAGGATGGATTCAATGATCCTACGTATGACACAGATGGGAATAAATTCAGGAACTTTGCCAGGCTTCACTCTCTTCAATTTCCTTTCTGTGATGCCCACCACAGCACAAGTGACTCTTCATCAAAACGTAAGGGTCGGAGCCAGTGGGTCTGATGACTCACAAGGTCGCTCCCAGCTGAGCACCACACGTACTAATTAGACTATATACGTGTTTCGGTTTTTTTGGCATTAAAAAATGTCTTCTAAAAGAAAAGTAATTTCTGGGTATACAGACTGAGGGAAATGTGGAAAAAGCAAAAATATACATGAGAAAGATATTTCACAATATTTTGTATTTTGTGTTATTTGAGGGTTCCACAGTGAAGTAAATATAGCAAAAAAAAAGCAATCCAAAGCAGTCAAAACTTCACTTATATGCAACTAATGAATCATCGAACTTTACATCAAAAACCAGGGATGTACTGTATGGTGACTAACAGAATGTAATAAAAAAATATTACTATAATAAAAAAAAACAAAAAACAAAACTCCACTTAAAAATTGGTTGTTTTTCTCATAACACAAGACTCCTTATTTCTCTCATTGCCGCATGCCTTCACCTTCACATATATAGAACCCTTTTAAAATAAAATCTGAATCCTTGGTATGGCGTCAAATCCACACGGGGGCCTCACCCTCACCAACCACCCTCCACCCCGCTGGCTCCTCCAGCCAGGCTCAGGCCAGAGTCCCCTGCAATCCCTTCCTGCTCTTCCCGAGACAGCTCCTTCTTGTCTCAGTAAATGACACTTCCTCAGAGCAGCCAACCTGCTCCCACCCCGGGGCTCATCCCCGTCTCCTCCTCGCACTGACCATGACCGGAACCACCCTACTGCTCACTTACTTGCTTATTCGTCAACTGCACTTTTTCACTAGGAAGTTAAAAAAATCTAGAGCATTTCAGTCTTCTTCACAGCTGATTTCCCAGAACCAAGCGTGTGGCTCATCAGAGTGGGAACGCAATTACTAATTTTTGAATGAAGAACTCAATGTTCTTACCACCTTCAAACATCAGGCAAAGTTTGGTGTTGGGAATCCTAAATTTTTTTTAAGGTTTTATTAATTTGAGAGAGAGAGAGAGAGAGAGAATGAGCAGGGGGGAGGGGAAGAGGGAGAGGGAGAAGCAGACTCCCTGCTGAGCTGGGAGTCCGATGGATGCGGGACTTGATCCCAGGACCCAGAGATCATGACCTGAGCCGAAGGCAGACACTCACCTGACTGAGCCACCCAAGTGCCCCAGGAATCCTAAATTCTAAAGAAGACTCTTAGGAAGAATATCAAGAGAAAAAGAAGGAAATTGACTATCCAAAAATATGCACCCAGATATCATTGCCTCCCAGGTTCCATCACAACAGCAAACTCACACCAGTTTCTGGGTCCCCCCAAACAGAGACCAGAGACATGGCAGAGGTGGAACTGGGGCAGCAAAGAGGCAGGTGTGAGAGCTACAAGAAGCCGTGGGGGGACTGGAGGGGCTGGGAGGTAAGGAAGAGTGCCCCCCAGGAGGACAGCAGGTGCCAGGAGTGGGGTTTCCGTAAGCAGCAGCTTACCAGGCCATTTTCTTCCAAAGACAGAAAGTGAGTGGGACCCTGGGTTATTAGAGCTCTGCTGAAGCCAGTAATGGGGGGTTTGTTTGTTTGGTTAGTTTTTGTATGTGCTGACTTTTAGATATTTGAGGGGGATTCAGTTGACATTTTCAAGGAAGCAGGTGAGATCTCCTGCAGGTACTTCTCTGAAAAGCATGTGGTTCATACAACCACATAGCTACAAGCATCCTCAAACTCTCCTGGCCCACAGTCCACTGTGTGGATGCCCCCACAACTCCCTTTCCCATTCCTCCATGGGTGACATTAGTTTGTTTCCATGCCTTGGCTATTGTGAATGTTGTGATGAACATGGGGGTACAGATTCCTATTTGAGACTCTGATTTCAATTCTTTTAGATATATACTCAGAAGTAGGATTACTGGATCATGTGGTGGTTCTATTTTTAATTTTTTGGGGAACCTCTGTATTGTTTTCCATAGGGGCTGTGCCATTTTACATTCCCACAAAGTGAAATAAGCCAATCGCGAAAGGACAAATACTGTACCGCTGAGAAATCTAGAACAGTCAAACTCAGAAGCAGAGACTAAAATGGTGGTTGGGAGGGGCTAAGGGGAAGAGACAGCAGTTTTTCTGGGTATAAAGTTTCTGTTATGCAAGATGAGTAAGTTCTAGAGATCTGCCTTACAACATGGTGCTTACGGTGCATACCATATTGCGCACTATGAAATATGTTAAGAATCTGTGCCTCATATTAAGTGTTCTTAACTCACACACATGCACACACAAGAAAACAAAAATACCACGGGAGAACACAGGGACATTTATGGAGGTGATGCTCGGTACCTTGGTTGTGGTGAGAGGACCGTGGATGTGCGCATTTGTCCGAACTCATCTAAATGCACTCATTAGATATCTGCATCTTTTGTGTATCAGATATGTTCCCAGTAAAGCTTAAAAAAAAAAAAAACAACTAGCTTTAAGCACAGTGGAAGCTCAGCAAAATCAATTTACTCTCGTCTTTCTTTTCCTGGGGCTATTTCCCAAGAAGGACCTTTATTAAAACCATGGATTTTAAGGTATGAGTTTTTCCAGTGGAAACTGGAACAAGGCATTTTTCCAAACCAATGATGACGTATTTCAAGAAGCAATGGGAAGGCAAATTCCAACACAGTCTAGTTTAGGTCACAGGAAAATTCTAGAATAGAATATTGCAGTCTCCAACAGTGTCAATAAAGACACATCAAATCCAAGTGCCTTAACATTTTGTGTTTGTCATAAACCTGAGGTCATGTTTTCATTAGGGGCACTCTGGTTTGCTTTGGGACATTACCCAAGGTTATAGCAGATACGTTGTGGACCAGTCTTATTTGCAGGTCCGTATACGTGGAAGATGAGAAGACGAGATTGTGGTAGATACGTTATGAAGCAGGATTTCAGATTGGTGGTTGGAATGCCAGAAAATCCTTTGAAGAAAAGAAAGGAATGCACCCAGCTGAGGTAAAGAGCATGTTCCAGGCTTAAAAGGAGCTCGGAGTCATGATGGGCAGTGAGGGGCCAAGGGACTAAGTGGCCTGAACTTGCTTCTGCAGCTTTCCCTTCTTCCTTCGCCAGCACAAGAATGCACCACGTGAGCCTTTTGAAGACCAGTTGGGTTTCATTCAGTGTGGCCACGTCCACCTGCTGGGAATGTTTAGTTAAAACTGGGACGGAGGCATAAAGCTTGAAGAGCTGAAAAACGTTATGCAAATCTAATCCCTTCTGGACTGTTTCCTGAGGTGCACTTATGTGGTGCAGACAGACAAAAACAACTTAGAAGCCAAATACTGCTTTCCTCCCATCTCATCCTGTGCCTCCCCCAGCGCCCGGCCGCTCTTCCTTTTCTAAATCTGTAATTCCGATGCTCCTCAATTTCCCATCACACAACATCTCCCTGGGTCCGCATTTCCCAAAATGGGATCCACGAACCAGGACCACCTAGGATTTTGGTTTAAAATGAAGATTTCCAGATCCTACTCAGTACCCACCATGCTGGTTTCCTAGGGCTGTCTGAGCAAACTGCACACATCGGGGGCTGAACAGGGGGAGCTATTGCCACCTTGTCTGGAGACTCCAAGATCAGGGTGTTGGCAGGCTGGCCTCCTGCTGGAGTCCGGGAGAGGGTTCCTTCCTGCCCCGCCTCCTAGGACCTGCCAGCACTCCTTGGCTTTTCTTGGCTCTGGTCTCTGTCTTACCACCCCCTTCACTTCTGTTGACTGTCCTTCACCCCTCTCCTATGAAGACGGCTGGGATGGCATTTAGGGCCCAGGGGGTAATCCAGGATGATCTCATCTCAAGATCCTGAACTTAATCACATCCATGAAGATCTTTGTTTCAAATAAGATCCCATTCATGGGTCCCAAAGATTAAGACCGGACATGTCTTCGGGGCCACCTTCAGTCTACTATACCTGGTGAATTACAAATGGGGTAAGAAGGAAGAAATGCCCAGAACTATGCATTAAATCAACAGAACCATTGCAGGGGGTTGGATTTCATGCATTCTCATGACTCTGAATCGCTCCTGCAGGCTGCTGCCTCCAAGCTTCTCCCCCAGCTTACAGCATGTTGCACAGCTCCCAAGCCATGGATATTCAGTCAGCTGTTTGACCTTTCCCGTTAAAAGGTCTCACCAGCACATCTCTGTGCTGTTCTTCTGCAGCCAATCCTCTCCCAAGTTTTGTTTCCAGGTCACCACGCTCTGTCATCCCCCCCACTCCAACCCGTCATCAGACCTTGTTGATTCTGGAGGGAATCATGAGGTTGTCCTGGAACAGAGAACAACTCCAGAGCCCAAGACCTCTTTCTCTTACCTGTTGGTTCCTTCTGTGCATTCACAGCGAGCAGTTTGTCTTCTACCTGAGCTTTACTTCAGGCGATCCATGTTGTCCTAGAGCACGGTTTCTCGTGATGCGATCCATTCCATCGCCCCGCTCTGGGAGCCACCCAAATGTCTCCCCTCACACAACCACTGCCTCTCGATGAGCCCTTGATTACACTGCTGTCCTAAGGGTTCTCTTTAATCCATTGGCAATTCAGGGGAAAGGGCTATCTTTTTATCTCATGAATTATATCAGATTAGTCCTGATTATAACATTTCCTTGTCCTTCCATCACAGTGTCTATAAAACCCAGGCCTTCTAGTCTGGTCTACCGTGCTCTCCACAGCCCACACCCTGCTTCTGCCCCTGTCCCCTTGGTATCACCCTCACACGGGAGTATTAAACTCCAACCACATGGACTTCTTTCCCTTATTGCGAGGTGCTGGAAAACCTTTTCCCATCCTAGGGAATTTAAGCATAGGCTTCTTCATGTCAGAATATTTATTTCTTAATTCTTCAGCTATTTTGTAATTAAGTTATTTTCATCCTTCAAATATCAGCTCCAACATTGCTTGCATGGCTGGACTTTTCATAAATACAGTCCCGGTGACTGTGTCTCTTATGGCTGTTACGTCACATTACTCCTTCACTTCAGACATACAAGTTCTAGTAATAGTTCTAGATACGCTGCTTCACTTGATTATTGCCTATCCAAGTAATCAATGTTTTATGAATGAATGAATGAATGAATGAAAGATGAATGTTCATCACTAGGAGTTAAGCTCAGTCTTCATGACCAAACCGTAAGAGTCTGATGGACAGCCGCTGGGACTGGAGAACTGTAAGTGTTTCCATTAGTCAGTGAGCTCTTTATGTGGACAACATGTGAGGAAAGTCCCTATCTATGGGCATAAATGTTTTTCAGTTTTCTAAATGATTAAGTATATAATTTTTATTTATTTACTTACTTATTTATTTATTTATTTATTTATCCTTTTTAAAAAAATTATGTTAGTCACCATACAGTACATCCCTAGTTTTTTTTTTTTAAAGATTTTATTTATTTATTTGACAGAGACAGAGACAGCCAGCGAGAGAGGGAACACAAGCAGGGGGAGTGGGAGAGGAAGAAGCAGGCTCCTAGTGGAGGAGACTGACGTGGGGCTCGATCCCATAACGCCGGGATCACTCCCTGAGCCGAAGGCCGACGCTTAACCGCTGTGCCACCCAGGCGCCCCCACATCCCTAGTTTTTGATGTAAAGTTCCATGATTCATTACTTGCATATAACGCCCAGTGCTCCGTGCAATACATGCCCTCCTTAATACCCATCACCGGTCTATCCCATTCACCACCCCCCAAGCCCTCAGTTTGTTTCCCAGAGTCCATAGTCTCTCATGCTTCATTCCCCCTTCCGATTACCCCCCCTTTCTTTATCCCTTTCTTCCCCTACCGATCTTCCTAGTTCTTATGTTCCATAGATGAGAGAAATCATATGATCGTTGTCTTTCTCTGCTTGACTTATTTCACTTAGCATTATCTCCTCCAGTGCCGTCCATGTTGCAGCAAATGTTGAGAACTCGTTCTTTCTGATAGCTGAGTAATATTCCATTGTATATATGGACCACATCTTCTTAATCCAGTCATCTGTTGAAGGGCATCTCGGCTCCTTCCACAATTTAGCTATTGTGGACATTGCTGCTATGAACATTGGGGTGCATATGGCCCTCTCTTCACTACATCTGTATCTTTGGGGTAAATACCCAGTAGTGCAATGGCTGAATCATAGGGTAGCTCAATTTTTAACTTTTTAAGGGCCCTCCACACTGTTTTCCGGAGTGGCTGTACCAACTTGCATTCCCACCAACAATGTAGGAGGGATCCCCTTTCTCCACATCGTCTTCAGCAATTGTTGTTTCCTGCCTTGTCATATTACTCAGCCATCAAAAAGAACGATTTCTCAACATTTGCTGCAACATGGACCAGACTGGAGGAGATAATGCTAAGCGAAATAAGTCAAGCAGAGAAAGACAATTATCATATGGTTTCACTCATTTATGGAACGTAAGAAGTAGAAAGATCGGTAGGAGAAGGAAGGGAAGAAGAAAGGGGGGTAATCAGAAGGGGGAATGAAGCATGAGAGACTATGGACTATGAGAAACAAACTGAGGGCTTCAGAGGGGAGGGGGTGGGGGAATGGGAGAGACTGGTGATGGGTAGTAAGGAGGGCCCATATTGCATGCTGCACTGGGTGTTATACGCAACTAATGAATCATCGAACTTTACATCAAAAACTAGGGACATACTGTATGGTGACTAACATAAAAAAAAAAAAAAAGGAACTGAAATGTGGGATCAGATGTTCCAAGAGACACATTGGGAGGTGGGATGGAGAGTCTTCAGACCCAACACAGGTCTGGCTCCTGCGCGAGGAGGAAGAGGGAAAGATGGTATGAAGAGGGCCAGCCTGTGTCTCCCAGGAGGGACCCGCCTCACTGCCCTCGCCCAGCTCAGCTGTTTGAATCGCAGACGGAGAGAAGGCCCGTTGCCTGCAAACGCAGGGCTGGGTCCACAGCAGCAGCAGGTGGGACTTCAGTCCACTGTGCTTCCCACGGCGGGAGATCAGAGCGTCCCGTTTTCACGACTGCTGCAGCGCTGACTTCCAGGTCATTTCTTCGGATTATCTCTAGCTCACCTGTTCTTCTGCTTCTTACACGTTCACTAAATGGAATCAGAGACTCCGTTTTGACTTATGGAAGTTTTGGTTGTTGTTGTTTTTTCCAAATCTGCCCATTCATTTTTCTTAGAGTTATTTTTTAGAGTTTCTTTATTACCTCTTTTGTCTCTAATTTTAAATAAACTTGTTTTAAGTCTTTATTCAATTTTTAATGTTCTGTGAAATAGAATCCTTATTGAATCAATTGGCTTTTGACTACGATGTATTGTTCCCTTGCGTGTTTATCAATGTTTATTGTGAGCTTTTTTCTTTTTCCAGATTTCTTTTTCCCTTTTTTTGTTTAAAGTGTAACATAGCATCAGGATTACCAATCAGTCTCCCAGAACATAACCACATGTGTTTTGTGGTTATGATGTTGCTACCTTACGACCAATTTTTGTGTTAACTTCTTTACCTGGGACACCAACAAGCAGGGGGATAAAATCAGATTCTGTGCCCCTGTAGACACAGGCTTGTGCTTCGGTTCCTCCTGCTCCCAGGCAGTGCGTCCGCCAGGGCGTTAGTGACACGTTCAGGTCAGAGACCTCAGCTCCCCACCTGCTCTGGGTTCCATGTCCACCTCACGTAGGCCTGGGCAGCAGGTATGTTCCCTGCCTCGCAAGGTAAACCCAAGGCTCTAGTTGTTCCTTGTCCCATAAACGGGGGATTCTGTATTTACTCAGTTGAGCCAGTAGTTTAAAATGACAAGGTGTAGACAACATCTAGCTCTGTTTGGTGCTTGCTGCAGGAGGCGTTCAGGGCTATGTACCCACCATATGGCTGGAACCAGGAGAGAAGACCACCAGATCCACATTTTAGAAAGACCGCTCTTACGGCAGAGAGAAGGATAGCGCGGATGGTGTGAATGTGTCCAAGCTGGAAGTAGGATGGCTGGTATGTGGTGGGACCAGCAGTTGAGCAGGGGGAGGTGAGGACCGAGTCTAACACAGCAGCTGTGACACACACTGAGGAATAGGAACTTAGGACTGATAGGACTTTCTCCTTGGATGTGAGAATGAAGGTGAATAGGAAAAGTGCAAGGCAAGCAAGGAGAGAAAATCTTGGGGGAATGTTTGCAGATATTGGATCCTGGTTGCAGGGGACAGGTTTGAATTGCCCCCGTCCTCATGAGGGTATGGAAGGAGAAACAGAGGGAGGTGCTTCCGTGGAAGGTGAAGGGCCAGAAAGGGTCAGATGCTCGCCTTCTTGACACAGAAAGAGGCAAGGCCAACGGGGATGCAGGACGACAGGGAGCAGACTGCTTTTTTGTATTAATGGACACATACTCCCCAAGGCTGCAGACAGCAAGTCCTTGTGGCAGGTGCCTCAAATACTCACTTGGGGGGCATGGTAAAGGCAGAAAGGAAGGGAGAGAGGGAAGGCGAAAAGGAGGAAGGAAGCAGGGGAGGGAGGGAAGACAAGCCTGGAGTTCCAGAGCCTCTAATTCCGATTTCCTCCTTGTCCACGAGAGAAGGAAGTGCACACTTGCAGAAGTAATGCAGCAGAATGTATGTTGTTGACAGGTAGGAATGTCATGGTTTTGCTCTGACAGCACAGTGTGCGGTGGCACTGCTGGTCCCTGTTATGGAAAAGGCAGCATTCTGAGGAAGGCTCATGGGCTTTGGAGGCCAGCAGACCAGGGGTAAGTCAGGCCCTGCGTAAATCCCAGCCCACTTGCTTTCCAGTCGGGGGTGTATGTACGTAGGCACACGCACGCACACGTGCTCTGGAACACACACGGTACGCACGCTCGCATAGCGCACAAGCCCACACACAGCACCTACGTGCCCTGTGCACGCACGCACTCTGTCGCTGGGACGGGGGCCTCATCGGATCCCTTTCGGACTGTAAATAACTTTCAGCACATGTGAAGATTATTGTGGGATCCTGTTAGCCTTTCATCAGCTCGTATGCTTCTTGAATGTATCCGTGAAAGCACACACCTGGGGAAGCAAACACCTACAACCTGAAACACCTGGAAAAGCAGCTTGTGATCTGACCTGCGGCTGAGGCTGCATGCACCGAAAGGCCGGTCTGTGGTGCCCTCCCGTGGACTGCCATGGCCATTGCACCAGGCGGACCTCGGCCCTGCCCCAGAATGAGGGCAAACACCTGGATTTGCTGGGTGCACTAAAATTCATTAGACTTACTGTCTGGTGTTTAAATAATGCATCTTATTTTCTTTAGAAAATGCCAAGGACGATTTCTGCATGAGGAGAAAGAATAGAACACTTCACACTATGCTGATAGGTCTGACCTAAGGAGGCAGAATTTTCACTCAGACTTACCTAACTCCCAATTTTGTACTGATAAAGTAACTCTGTTTCTCATAAAATAAATTCAATGGTCTGGGGGGAGGAAAAAGTCATCAAACCATTGTCAGACTTAGAAAGATGAAAACCCATCATTTTAAGAAATCAAGACAGAATTGCCATCACTTGATCAAGGAGGTACAGAGATAAGAACATTAAACATAACCAAAGTGGGGAGAAGCTGAACCAAAATACTTCGTGTTCAAAAGCAGTTGAACATGACAAGAATAATGCCATAAGTAGGAGGAGCCGGTAAAGGGAAAAAGGCGACGTTTTTAAAGCAATGGGAAAAAACATCAAATATGCCCCATGCATATAGAAAATAGAAAACATGGATAGAAAACTGAAAATAGGAACAGGGATCCTCAGGTTCATGCAGAGAAGGACACAAGCATCCTGTGGCCAACAGTCCTGAAAACTGTCGTCATATGAAAGCCCAACGGGAGCTCCGCGGGACTGTGTTGGGATCACGGCAAGAAAGGATGGAGTTAATTAGGAAGACAGCACGGATGTTCACAACCCACCCCAGGAGCAGTGCCAGCCCCTGAGGGCTTTCTCTCAGCCCACCAACAAAGTTTAAAGCGACGTCACTAGACCAGACGACACCCCGACTCAGACATGCAAGGCCGAGGGCGTCTTCAGGGGGCCCCGTCCCTGAGAGGGTCTTCTGCACACACAGGGAAGCCACAGACTGCCTGGTTCTCCCAAATGAGGCCAACATGTGAGATCAGGGACCAGGTGAGCCAGCGTAACTTGGGAGATGTTACTTTGATGTCTTTGAGGGGAACTAAGGACTTCTAGTTACCTAGAATCCTCTCCATTGGTTAGAGTTTCCTTGAGGGCAGGAGGGAGGTGTCTGTAACTGTGCAGAAAGGGAGGGTGGTGAGATAACCCTCCAAGCACTTTCAGGAGCCTTCACAACGAAATGTGGGGTTTGAAGAGCAAACCGCTGGGGCTCCCAGGAATTAATGCATTAGGGTCATGATAAAAACACACAATTGTAAAACAAAAGAGAGTAAAAACGAAACCATAATAAAGTCATAATAGAAATGTATGAAATTAGAAAAATTAAAAACAAGAAAACCAAATCCAAAATATTACAGTAGGGTGTGAAATAATCAATTGGAAGAACTTCCCTTTATGCACTTGATATTGAACTCATGGGTTCCTTAGAAGTTCGACATGTGTTCCCAGGCACGAGATCCACACGCTAACACTACAGGCTGTGATTTGGGGAGTGAACCCCACCGTTCGGGCCCAGCAGCCTCGGTGTCCTCTTGCAAGGACTTCGATACTGAACTCAAGTGTGAACCAATAAAAGGTACAGTTGGATTCCCGACCGTGTGCTGAGCCCATCCTGCCTCAGCTCACTGATCTGCACGAGAACCCAGGGGTCGTTTCTACTCCATTCGCACGTGAGGACCCCAAGGCTGGAGATGTTTGGGGAGCTACGGCCTGGTAAAGCTCAGATTTCATGTATGTTCAGTGGCGAATATACACAAATCTGGTGGGAAGGTAACCATGTCATTTCTGCTCTGATCTATTTTTCAAGGTGTCCTTTTTCTAGAGAAGTTAGTGTTTCAGTAATGATGACATTTCTTTCCCAAGGTCCTTCTGTCTCTCCGGCAGCAGCGGGCACAGAGCAGGGTCCCAGCCTGGCCGGTGTGTGGGCAGCATGTCCAGAAAGATGCCTGGCTGCCCCCGCCGGGGTCCCACGCGGGGGCCTTCGGCTGCCAACGTGCACGCCCGAGCAACGCTGGCTGTTGGCGGTCACAATTTACAGGATCCCCTTGGCCCGTCACCATCAGTAGAACTTTGTTTTAATCTGAAGCCCTGAAGCGCGGGCTCCTAGCAGGAGGACTCACGACATGCACCGATTCTTCAAAGAAGGAAAACCAGGTTCTCTGCTTCCTTAGGCGGGGAAGTCTTGTCCCTGTGCTAACCAGTCCAGACGCCCCCTTGAAGCACCCGCAGCTGCGGAGGACAGACCGCTAGCAGGGCCCTGAGGCAGGAGGGCGTGAGGATGGTTTGGCTTTGGACCAGCCACTGCTCCCAGGATTCCGCCAACCAGCCTGCAGTTGCTCTTCCGCATGGGGGTCTTTGCCCCAAAGCCCCCTCGCTCTGAGCTGGAGCTCTCCACCTCCTGGAGCCTCAGCAGACCAGCTCTGAGCCCACGGGCCTTTCGGCAGGTCTCTGCATCCTGAGCACAACTGAGTCAAAACAAGATCTCCAGCCCAGATCCACGGTCTCCGTGGAAACGTGCTCGGCCTCAGGGGGCTGCTTATCAGCCCAGACGATTGCGACAGCTGGACCTTTGAACTCAAAGTACATCCCCTCACTTTTTTTTTAATAATATTTTTTATTATATTATGTTAGTCACCATACAGTACATCCCTGGTTTCTGATGTAAAGTTCAGTAAATCATTAGTTGCGTATAACACCCAGTGCACCATGCAATACATGCCCTCCTTACTACCCATCACCAGTCTATCCCGTTCCCCCACCCCCTCCCCTCTGAAGCCCTCTGTTTGTTTCCCAGAGTCCATAGTCTCTCATGGTTTCATTCCCCCTTCTGATTACCCCCCCTTTCTTTATCCCTTTCTTCCCCTACCGATCTTCCTAGTTCTTATGTTCCATAGATGAGAGAAACCATATGAGAAACATCCCCTCACTTTTCATACCAGCTGCAGCCAGTGGGAGGCGCGGGCTCGGCCGGCAGGGGGCAGTGCCGCTCCCCTAGGAGCCAGTGTCTCCGTCAAGGGCGTGTTGTGCTGGGAATCCGGCTCCCTGCCGACCCTTCAGCAGCAGGACAGCGGGGAACCGGGCTTTGGCTGAAAGGCACCCTCTGTGATCGAGCTGGGCCTGACAATCCCCGGAAGGGCGAGCAGCTCCTCATTAAAACTATGTTGGGGTGAGCGAGTGGTCAAGTTTCATTCTTTTGCATGTAGCTGTCCAATTTTCCCAGCACCATTTATTGAAGAGACTGTCTTTTTTCCACCGGATGTTTTTTCCCACTTTATCAAAGATTAGTTGCCCAAAGAGCCGAGGGTCCATTTCTGGGTTCTCTATTCTGTTCCATTGGTCTGTGTGTCTGTTTTTGTGCCAGTACCATGCTGTCTTTGTGATCACAGCTTTGTAGTACAGCTCGAAATCCGGCATTGTGATGCCCCCAGCTTTGTCTTTCCTTTTCAACAGTTCCTTGGCGATTCGGGGCCTTTTCTGGTTCCATACAAATTTAAGGACTATTTGTTCCAGTTCTTTGAAAAATGTCATCAGTATTTTGATCGGGATAGCACTGAAAGTGTAGATTGCTCTGGGTAGCATGGACATACACAAAAATAAACTCCAAATGGATGAAAGACCTTGATGTGAGACAGGAATCCATCAAAATTCTAGAGGAGAACATAGGCAGCAACCTCTACGACATCAGCCAAAGCAAACTTTTTCATGACACATCTCCAAAGGCAAGAGAAACAAAAGATAAAATGAATTTATGGGACTTCATCAAGATTAAAAGTTTCTGCACAGCTAAGGAAACAGTCAGAAAAACTAAGAGGCAGCCCACGGAATGGGAGAAGATATTTGCAAATGACACTACAGATAAAAGACTGGTATCCAAGATCTACAAGAACTTCTCAAACTCAATACGCGAGAAACAAATAAATCATAAAATGGGCAGAAGATATGAACAGACACTTTTCCAATGAAGACATACAAATGGCTAACAGACACATGAAAAAATGTTCAAAATCATTAGCCATCAGGGAAATTCAAATCAAAACCACACTGAGATACCACCTTACGCCAGTTAGAATGGCAAAAATAGACAAGGCAAGAAACAACAATTCCTGGAGAGGATGTGGAGAAAGGGGATCCCTCCTACATTGTTGGTGGGACTGCAAGTTGGTACAGCCACTCTGGAAAACAGTGTGGAGGTCCCTTAAAAAGTTAAAAATTGAGCTACCCTATGACCCAGCCATTGCACTACTGGGTATTTACCCCAAAGATACAGACGTAGTGAAGAGAAGGGCCATATGCACCCCAATGTTCATAGCAGCATTGTCCACAATAGCTAAATCGTGGAAGGAGCTGAGATGCCCTTCAACAGATGGCTGGATTAAGAAGTTGTGGTCCATATATACAATGGAATATTACTCAGCTGTCAGAAAGAACGAATTCTCAACATTTGCTACAACATGGACGGCACTGGAGGAGATAATGCTAAGTGAAATAAGTCAAGCAGAGAAAGACAAATATCATATGATTTCTCTCATCTATGGAACATAAGAAATAGGATGATCGGTAGGAGAAGAAAGGGATAAAGAAAGGGGGGGTAATCAGAAGGGGGAATGAAGCATGAGAGACTATGGACTCTGAGAAACAAACTGAGGGCCTCAGAGGGGAGGGGGGTGGGGGAATGGGATAGACCGGTGATGGGTAGTAAGGAGGGCACGTATTGCATGGTGCACTGGGTGTTATACGCAACTAATGAATCATCGAGCCTTACATCGGAAACCAGGGATGTACTGTATGGTGACTAACATAATATAATAAAAAATAATTAAAAAAAAAAAAACTACGTTGGGGGGCGCCTGGGTGGCTCAGTCGTTAAGCATCTGCCTTCGGCTCAGAGCGTGATCCCGGCGTTCTGGGATCGAGTCCCACATTGGGCTCCTCCACTGGGAGCCTGCTTCTTCCTCTCCCACTCCCCCTGACTGTGTTCCCTCTCTCACTGGCTGTCTGTATCTCTGTCGAATAAATAAATAAAATCCTTAAAAAATAAATAAATAAAAAATAAATAAATAAAACTACATTGGGCGGGGTGCCTGGGTGGCACAGCAGTTAAGTGTCTGCCTTCGGCTCAGGGCGTGATCCCGGCGTTATGGGATCGAGCCCCACATCAGGCTCCTCTGCTATGAGCCTGCTTCTTCCTCTCCCACTCCCCCTGCTTGTGTTCCCTCTCTCGCTGGCTGTCTCTATCTCTGTTGAATAAATAAATAAAATCTTTAAAAAAAAAAAAAAAACTACATTGGGCACTTCTGCTGGCCTTGGCGTCCCTTTCTACAGTGCTGCCAGGTTGGGCCCTTGCGCTGAGGACACCGATTCCACAGTCTCCTCTCTGCTGTGGTGGAGGCTCCGAGCCTCTGGCCCGAGTCCTGCTGGTTTGCGAGACTTCCCAGGCTGTGGCCTCTCAGCCTCTGCTTGTCCAGGGCTCCGGGATGGACGTTTCAGGGCCCCGGGGCACCCTTCCTCACGCTCTGTCTTCCTTGTCCACCTGGCGTGTGAACTTGCTTTTCCCCCGAGTACCTGGTCAGCTCGCCGCAGGCCATGGACCGGCTTGTGTTTCTTTATAAACCAAAACCCTGCTTGAGCACGACGGTGCGATGTAAGCCTACGGGAGGTGCTTACCAAACATTGGCAGACGGTGCCTCATGAAACGTACCCGCGTGTCCGAGATGGTTTTCGTGGCCCTGAGGGAGAGAACAGCATCTGCGGATTAAGAACACTGGTGGCGGGGGCGCCTGGGTGGCTCAGTGGGTTGAGCTCGGGTCATGATCCCATCAACCCCGCGTCGGACTCCCAGCTCAGTGTGGACCGACTTCTCCCTCTGCCTCTGCTGTTACTCCTGCCCGTGCTCTCTCTTGCTATCTCTCCCGCAAATACATAAAATCTTCAAAGAAAATACCGTGGACCACCCTCTTCAGAGCCCCATCTGGTGCTTTCAGACAAGAGAAGACCACTGCCCTGCTCGGGAGCTCAGAATTCACACTAGAAAGTCTCAGTTAGATCCCATGTATCACCATGTTCTCAACGTATCTGATGCCTTCTTCTAACGTAGAATCTGAAATATACAGAATTATTTTAAAAATATGCAAAACATAGAAATTACTTTCAAACATTCTATTTGGACCATGTGTCCTTTTTTGGAAATGAAAAAAGAAAACCTTTCGTTTTTTTAAGCATGAACGTAGAATACATATTTCTAGACTTCATGTTTGTAGTTAAATTTGGAACCAAATATCTGAAAGTGAAACGCCTTGCGCACGCACGTTAGAGAAAGTCACATGGTTAGTTTTAATCAGTATTAATTTTCCACAGCTAAAACCCGTGTTGACTTTAGCTTCTTTTTTAAAAAAATCCGGTAGTACTTTACAATCCATTCAAGGTTTCCTGATATTACGTACGTTTGAATCCTGCATCCCGGACGCATCGCCCTCCCTGCACCTTCCTGCCCAGCAGGTGGATTCCCCCACCTCCCTGCCGTCTCCCGCCGTTTGTCCTGACCTGCCCCCCCGTCCACAGATTCTTCCCTGTCCTCTCAGTGCTGGAGACCTACACCGTTCCCACCCACTTTGGGGACGAAGCGAAAGAGGCAGGTGCAGAGGAAGTTCCCTGTCCAGGGTCGCGACCCCTCATAGAGACTGGCGGAGACCCCTAAAATGAGGGCAGGTGGCTGGAGGCCTGAGGGGAGGTGTAAGGAGCAGCCGTCAGAGGAAGTCACTGGAGGCTGCGCTAGCTTCCTCTTGCGTCTCTCACAAATGCCTGCAAACTAGTGAACTTAAACAACTCACGGCTCCTCTCTTCGGGTTCTGGAGGCCGAAGGTCTGCAATCAAGGTGTCAGCAGTCACATTCCTTTCAGAGCCTCCGGGTGAAATGTGTTTCTTGCCTTTCCAGCTTCTAGAGGTGCCTGAATGCCTCGGCCACAGCCTCCCCTCCCTCCGTCTTCAAGCCCCTCCAAACTCTGGTCCTCTTTTTCCTAGCTCCGACCCTCTTGCATCTCTCCTATAAGACCCCTACAATTACACGGGCCCACCTGGATAACCCAGGACCATCTCCCCATCTTGTGGGGAGGTTCCCCACTCAGAACCCTAATCCCAATCCCCTTGCAAAGTCCCTTCTGCCACAGAGGTGACCGCACAGTCACAGTTCCACGGTGGTTTAAGATGTGGACGTCTTCGGGGCCTTTATTAGGCCTCCCACAGAACAAGGAGGAATAAACAAGTAAGATTGTCCCCCAGACGATTATTGTAGGCACAATTCCTCTGCTCCACAAGTTTTTCAGGAGTCCGTTAAAATATTTGAGGTTTAAAAACAACTTTATTGTCTCCAAAACAGGGCAAGCTGTTGCAAGGTTTAGATTAGTCCAGGTGCAGTCAGCCGCCCAAAATATCCCACTTCGTGTATTCGACAAACTGCCCAAGACACGTCGTGGGTCAGACGTTCTTACTCGGCAGTGATTCGCAGACAGTCCTGAAGATCATCAACACATCACAGGAAACCGTGAAGGGAGTAAGACATCACACCGATGCTGTTTAAATCCCTTTAAAACCTCCTACAGTTTTTACAGAAACAAAATCCAGTGTGGTACGTGGGCAGATTTTTAAATATTTGGGGTGAGATGCAGGGAGAGGTGCTCCGTAGGGAGACAGACAGGCTGGTGAGCGGCATGGCTCGCCGAGGCAGAGGCCAGAGAGGGTGGGACGTGTTTCTGCCTCAACTGGGACCTAGTTTGCTCCCTGTTTACTGTCATCCTTCCCTCAAAAAGGATTGTAGAGTAGAAAGTGAAACCAGCACTCATTCTTTCAGAATTGGCCCCTCTGGCTCCATCGGATGAGGATGCAAGGTCACCTGCATGACCTTGAATCTGAGGTCCAAGCATCTCCTTGGCACACGGCCCACCTGGAGAGAAAGACGAAAAGCAAACGCGGACAAGGAGCCCCCACAAGACTGGCAGTCTGTTGGCGTGTGTTTCCCGGCTTGCCCTGGTGGGCGACACGGCGGACACCTCAGGGCACCCCAGGCCCTCCTGACCCCAGAACGCAGAGGCCCCAGTGGGGCGTCGGCCCCTGAAGGGGGTTGTCCACCATGCTGGAGACCCTCATCTCTTGACGTCCATATCTGGGCACCATTCGAAGGACAAGAAAAGACGTGGGAAGGAGGGTGTGAACACAAGCCTCTGGATTTTCTTCCGGAAGAAATGTAACAAAAGCCACAGACAAGTAACCAGACAAAATCAGACAGAAAGACCATAAGCACTTGGGCTTCCAAACTTTATTTTGAAGAGTTTTGCATCAACCTTGTGAGCAGAGCCCAAAATTGTTATTTGTTCCCTCCCAGGGCTGGGCTGGCTCACCGCACAGCCAAGCCTTTCCTGTGATTACTCTTACCGACAGGTACTGACCTCATTTGATTATGTAAAAGTTGAATTTGGACATGAATCACCTTTTAAATATTAACCAATTCTACAGACCTTTCCAGCACTCACTCTGTCTCCTTTTCGGTGCAGTTCAACCTGCCGATGAGCCCATAAAGAGGTTCCCCTTCATTAAAGGAAAAGATCAGGAAAAGGCGTGTAGAAGCACATCCCAGCCTTATTTTTAGTGCTTCCTGAAATTTTATTTTCTTACAAACAACTGCTAGTGTGTCATGCATTTTAAATTTCCTTTTTGAAATGGAAAAAGAAAGGGAGAGAAATGAACCACGGGGTTGGCAGAGCTCCACACTCCGACAAGGATTTATCGGCTCTGTGTCCTGTGACACGGGGCCGGCTGGACGTCCCTCCCGCCACAACCTGCTTCCACGGCGCTCTGCTGACCGGCTGCCTAAGATGACCTCTCATTAGATACAGAAAAACAGAAACAGCTCTTACTAATAAAGTCTGGAGGTTACGTAGGAGCCCTCGCTGGGCCGTGAGGCGAGGCTAATGACAGAGCAGCTCTGGCTCTGCGGGCTCCGCGGGCGCAGGCGGGATGGAAGGGCTGGCCACGGCACCGGGGCCTCCCTCCCGACCACAGCCCCTGGCGGCCACCACCTGGGGAGGCCCCCCTTGGTCGCCGTGTCCACTTACTGGAAACAGCACAGCCGTGTCTTGGGGTCAGTTCCTGAGCAGCCCATAAATAATAGTTTCCAGAATGCATGTCTCTGTTTGCAGTCAGCCCTCTCTCCACACCTCCCCAAGTGATAAATCTAGCCGTGGAATCAACAGCATCGTTGTTCTAGGTATTACGGCTGGGAATGAATAAACGCCACACGTCCCACGGCCCCCAGACATGCCGTAAATACAGCATCGGGAATCTCTGTTTCATAAAATAAAGGGCAGGGCTGCAGACCAGCCAGCCGAGAGCTCTCTGCACGGCGGCATCAGTGGGCTCTTTGTTACTGGCGGGGGTGGGCGGGGGGCCACCCTGTCACCTGAAGACAGAGGCGCGGGTCCTTGGCCCTCACCACCGATGACTCATGAACCCAACCCTGGAGCCCGGGATCCAGAAATAATGCACACAGGCCGGGCTCAGGAACAGCAGAGCCGCTGGAGAAAATGTTCAGGCCAGAGACGCACGTCGGCTCAGACTCGCCACCTGTGTGGCAGCCACCAGGCTCCTTATGCGCCAGCTCCCGCGGTCGCCCGCTGTGTCGGGCGACCACTTCGTTCCCCGGGAAACCGCGCTGTCCTGAGGGTGTGGGACCCGGGGGAGCTGGAAGCCGGCGGTGCTGGCTGACCAGGGGCTCCCTTCCCTCCTCTCTCCTGACTTTCATGATCATATGAAAAGGTGGAGCTTTCCCATTTATTTAAAAATTTAACACACAATTCAAAAAGAGTCCGTTACCCTCCCAGATCCCTGCAAGCCAAGAAAATAGAGTAAGTCCAGATCTTCCAACTTTAAGCCTGAGCTCCGGCGCCTGTGCTCTCCAGGGTCATCTGGGCAGGGAGGCTTGGCTGCAGGACTCGGCGCCTGGGGCGAGGCTGAGATTGGCCTCCAGTGCAGAGACCGACCACAGCCCGGCAGCCGCCCCAAGACCTGATCCTGAGACCAGGGCTCCCTCCCTCAGGAGCTTCGGGTGGCTCGTCCCCCCTTGGGTGGTCCCAGGAGGGCTCGCAGGCCGCACCCTCGGGCAGAGAGGAGGGGGCTCGGGATGGGGGAGTGGAGAACACGCATGGGCACAAACAACAAGACAGTATTTCATTTGTCCCTTCAAAATTCCTTCAGCAGACTCTGCAGGATGAAGCCATGGCTTCGAGTGAGTTTTGAGGCTTCCTTGGCGGGAGCCTGCAGTCACGTGAACCGAGAACTAAAGCGCCAGGATGCCACCCCAGCCTCCTTTTGAAAGAGACGGAGAAATGTGGGATGATTCCCCCGCGTCTTCTCTTGGTAATTCCTTTATATGCTTCCACTGACCACGAAATGCATTCACAGGCCTCAGGGCTATTAGTGACCCACGTAATTCTACTATAAAGCAAATGACCAGTAACCAGAGCTCCGTGTCTGTGGACACAGCTTTTCAGGTAGAGGGGTACATTCGGGGGGAAGCAGGTGCCCACACTGAGATGATTCAGGGAGCTCTCTAACAAAAGTAACACCAAAGCACAAACAGAAAATTTGTTATAAAGTGAACATTTACTCACAATGTGAAAAGAAACCTCAACAAATTATGCATTTAAAAAAATCTGACAAATACTCCAAACATAATAAGACCCATACAACCATAATATATTATTTTTATTGAATAACTACCTAATACACACCAAATTTCCCCCAATTTTCCGCATACTATTTTACCATCTTTCCATGTGCCAATGACAATTCCTAATTTAATGTTTCCTATAAAGAGAACAGAAAGAAAAGTCAATTTCCATAAATGCAGGAAATCTATTTTTATTGTTATTAATTGCTGGCCGTAAACATGTGACTTCACATCAGAAACACTCATCGTATGTAATTCCATTCCATATGTGTGCCTTGCTGACATTGGGATTTTGATAAATTCTATCTTGCACGAGTACCATAAACATTTATATATTTATATATATATATATACATATATAATCTATGTATATGTCATGTGTTTATCATTACATTCTTAACAGAATGTTCTGGATACAAGAGGACTTCTGTTTCGTCCAGGCCTGGATGAAACCTGCTAATAATTTATGGACATGAGAAATGCAAACATTTCCTGCAGAATGGCTTTGGGCCACTCCCTCAAAGCCTGACTCCTCCTCCACTGCCCACCTCGCCAGCCCCAGGCCCCAAGGACACTTCCATGTTGGGACTGGCCTCTGCCCTCCCCTTCGGGTCATGGGGCAGGTGGAGGGCAACACATCAGTGAATATTCTGGAGGTTGTTGCCAGGCTGAGGAGACGGGCTGTAATCGAACTGTCCGCAGAAGCATCGGTGAGCCGTGTGAATACCCCACCACGCCCAAACCAAACACAGCACAGACGCAAAGGGACAGACGGCAGAGATGACACGGATGAGGGCAGAGAGACAGCGGTCTCCACCACCTGCACCTGGGGGAGCTCACGCTGCACATCCCGTAAACACACGTGGCCGATGGGCACATCCACAGCGGGGACCCTGGCGGCGGGGGCAGGGAGGATGGCGGCTGCGATCACGTCTGAATGTGTGCGAGCTGACTGAGGATGGGCTGACCCGCTGTCGAGCAATGTGAACGTTTCAGATCCCAGGGGACTGATGCGCATGGGTCTGGCCTAAGCGTCCACCCGCCAAATGAGGAACCGGGCCGGTGACCTCCGAGCCGGGCAACAACAGGGCGTCCGCCGCTACCCGGTGTGTGAAAGACGTTGTCCTTCCTGGAAACTTCGCTGGAAACGTATTGGAAGTCAGTAGGTATGTACTGGACGAAGCACATGTGCTTCCAAGGGTTTCAAGTTTGAAGGTTGGGCACCGGGGCAAACCCGTGAAAACATCCAGTGCACGCATTGGCCCGTACGCCCGTTAGATCTAGGAGGGTGAGGCCTCCAATGTCAGCCCCATCCGACATCGCCTCCCCCATATCAGGTATTTTGGGTGGGGGCCGGGAGGGACGTGGTGCTGCCTGCACGGTGCCAGGTACTCCGGGTCATTCCGTCCAGGTGCTCAGCCAGGGGTCTGTCTTGGTCCTAGGGCTCCATCCACGGAGCCCCACGCCCTCCGTTGCCTGTGCTCCCCGTCCGTGAACTGGGCTCGGTCAGAACAGGTCACACGAAGAAGAGAGTAGGCACGGGGTGGGATGAGGAGAAGTTAGTGGGTCATGAGGAATATGCCACCTTCCCCTTGGCCCCCGCGTCACGCTGAACTCAGAATGCAGAGCTTATAACGAGTACACGGCACGTTTTGGAAAACAACGAATTCTTCTGAGAGATGGATGTAAATATATATTCCTTTCCAATGGCTCCTCGGCTTCCTTCCGTCTTGGGTAGAAAGCTCCTGTCTCCAAGGAAGGTTTCCTTCTGAATGTTTACGTGAAGTACGGGATTGTTACAACATGGTGTATATTTTTTACAATTAAAACTGAAGTTTTTGTTTGCTATCCATGGAACAATACATTTCTTATTGGATACCTGGCTTTACTGTTCTAGAATTCTTCACGATCCCCCAGTATATCATTATTACGGGCTCCCATCAGCCCCATTCTCTGTAACTTGCACCTCTCCCTTGTCTGTGCTCAGTAACTATGGATTTGGGCCACCATCCTGCCTAGGACACGTGCCGCAGGCCCAGAAGGGATACTGCGGGGTGCAAAGTTTCTCTTCATTGCTGGCTGTGTGGGAACCGGGGATGCCTAAACTGGGGACTTGTCCCGCTCACTGACAGGTGCCTTCACACTCCCACCCAGCCCCCTGAACACCGCGGGCCCCAGACAACAGGCGAGTCCCTGCCCACCCCACCACGCTCCACCTCACCCCCAGGGTTTTCTCCATGAACACTCGAATCTGCTCACGTCTCTCCTGTTTCAACGTCTCTGGCTCCTTCTCCCTGGAGAACAGAGGCTGAACTCCCTCCAGGGTCGTGAGAGTCCACAGAAGCCCCCACCAGCTCTGGAACCACAGGCCTCCCCTCTCCTCTCCTCAAGGAGCTCACATCAGACAGCTGCCTGCCCGCCAGGCAAGGAGGCCCTGGAGGTCCCTCGTCCGTGCAGAGTGGCTCTCCCGCCAGGGAGCTCCCAGTCACAATGCACGTAAGGAGTCCCTGACACTCCCGTTGAATTGCTGGCTTCTCTGGTCTCAAAGGACTATGCACATATTGCTCATGTGTCTTAGTCTTACCTTAATTATATGTCTGCATCTGACTGTTCACGTCTTCCTTATCGCACCAATTCTGAGCACAGAGCCTCACTCCGTGCACGACCGTGATGAAGACACCGTCAGGGGAATTGCCGCGGACACGAGCGGGTGTGTAATTGGTGATAGAGATCGGCAAGCCCGTGCGCAGACAGCTCAGGATCCTCGGCACTGAAGTCACGGCCCGAAGCACCTGCCCCCGGGTCCGTCCCCCCGCTGCCCAAGCCCTCGTTGTGCAACTCGCCAGTGCCCCCGTATAGAGGGTCCGTGAGCTACACCTGTCCGGCCCCCGCGGGCTGCCCAACGCTGTGGCGGGTGGTGCCTGGGATGCCAGCGAACAGAAGGCTTTGGTCCTCCTGCTCTCAAGGAGGGAGCAAGCTCACACAAGCAGAGCTGGAAAGGCGAAAGTGGGCCCCACAAACAACCGCGAGGACCCGTCAACAAGTCCTGGAGGCTTAGTCCTGAATGCAGGGGCGGTGGGACTTGAGAGAACAGCACAATTTTCAGGAACTCCAAAGGTCAGAGGTGAGCTCCCAGGAGGCACCCTGTGCTCACCACACTTTTCTCCTTAAATGATAATTTTGACGGAAGCCAACAGTTTCAGTGCTAGACCTTGAACTAAGTGCTCACGTGTACCTGTCCACCAGCCCTCACCAAAGCCGCATGTCTGTGCTGTGGGTCGCATTCCAGAAAGGGAAACCAAGGCACAGAATGATTAATCCCTGTGCTCGAGCGCCTCAGAGGCCCGACACCGACAGCTCCAGCTTGTCTGTGCTGAAGGGGCCCCGGGGCCAGGCTGGAGAACAGGGTCCGTGGGACTTCCACGAGCTGAGGACACAGAGATTTCAGTACAATTGAGACAATTTCAGCCGCCCTCCTGAGAGGGTGGGGCAGAGAAGGGAGGCTGGTGTGGGCTGGGGGCGCGCGGGGCACCCCGGCCTCCTGCCATCACTGAGTGGACACGGACTGCTGACCCTCGGTGCCCCAGTGCTCGGCTTCGAAGAGCCGCAGAAACCGGGGAGAAGTGAGTCCGGCAGGCAAGCCTACGCGGCCGCACGAGCACGTTATGTTAGACCGTCCTGTAAATGATGAGTCAGAGGGTCTGGCTCAGTTTGAGAACTTTAGGACCCAGTCTGATGTGCTGAACCGAATAGGAAACAGATGCTGGGGTAGAGCGTTTGGTTAAATTTAATTTCAGTGCTGGATTTAGTATGGCTTTCTTCTGCTAACGCGCCAAAAGTTTCTATCACATCTAAATATATCTAGCTCCTGGATCCGCAGGTCACCAAAAATATGTGCTTCGGTGCCACTGCTCGCCCCAACCATTAATGACTGACAGATGCCAGCGCCAGGCAGCAAATTGGAACATTTCTTAAAATTTCCATTTATTATAAATTGAACTTTGTACTTAGGAATGTTGCCATTGACATTTGTAAACTATCACGGTAAAATTTACTCTGTTTAGATGCAGTTTGAATGGTTCTTTTAAAAACTGCTCATATCAGTCTCTAAAATTTTTCAGTGGTTTCTAAAATTTCTGTTGTCATAGATTTTGCAACAATCCCCGTCTTAGACCATCTCTGACACGTATGTGTTGTTTTATTACAGTGAATTAAAATAGATACTTTAAGGAAGATGTGTCTTTTTCATTTTTGTCTTTTTAAAGCATTTTTAATAACGTATGTCGGGAAAATAGTGTAGCCGACCCTTGAACAGTATGGTTTCAAACGCACAGGTCCACTTATATTCTGTTTTTGATACGTACAGCACAGTCCTGTAAAGGTATTTTCTCCTCCTTATGACTTTTAATAACATTTTTCTCTTCTCTAGCTTACTTTATTGCAGGAGTACATATACAGTATATAATACATATTACGCATTAATCAACTGTTCCTGTGAACGGCAAGGCCCCCAGTCAACAGTCGCTGTTAGTGTTAAGGTTTGGGGGAGTCAAAAGTTACACGTGTGTTTTTGATTGTGTGCGGGTTTGGCGTCCCTAACTCCAACATCGTTCAAGGGTCTGTCATACTTGCGAAATTGTCACTGATTGTCTAGTAATGTGTTAATGCTGTGAAATGAGAGCAAGGAATCCCACTACAGGCAAGGTACGGCCGAGCAAAACGCCTCCACGGTTCAGGGGTATGAAGTGAGCATGTGAGGTCCTCACTGGGAACTGTGGAAGGGAGCCAGGGCAGGTCCATTCTTGATCTCCCCCTCTCCTTCTCTCTCCCTTCCCCATCTTCCTCTTGTTCTATCAATTCTTCTCGATAATAAAAAAAAGTCAGATATTTATCATGAAGTGGTTATTCCACGTCCTGGAGGCAAATCTGGGATAGTTGTCACCTTGGTCAGTACTTAAACCTGTATTTTCTGTCCGAGAAATAGGCGTCTGAATGACACCTGGAGAGTCCCAACAGTTACTAAAAGCAGAGAATTAGCTTCCACTGTTCTTTACTTCCTCTTCAGGGGTCTGTAGGATTGTCCACAGAACCTCACTAAAACATGACTTGATGAGATATAATATTCCTTTTCTTGGTATCCCGGCAATAAACCCCTTTCTGAAAGAGAAATGCGGCCTCAGTGTTGCATTCCGTTTTTTGCCGTACGACATGCTTGCGACATGGTGCGGAGGTCAGTGTCTCCTCCCCACTTGTAGCTGCTGACTTCTCTTGTAGTCCACGGTGGTTTCGGCTTGTGGCCACTTGCCCTCTCTGAGAAGTGCTCTGCTCACTGCAGACAAACACGGGCCCTGCTCTTCACCCTCTAGCGGTTCCTGGTCTGAGTGTCCAGCCTGTGCCTTATTTTCACCACTGCAGAGCCTTTGGCAATGACACTTCATAGGGTCAGCATAGTTCACAGATCATGGCAAGTATCTTATAATAAGAAAGCGAGCCCAGAGTGAGGCCATGCTACAGTTGTTGGAACACGTTCTCCTTAGCCAAGGACCAGCAACTCAACCCCCCACCTACCTGTAAAAGGTTCTCTTTCAGACGGCGTACACCTGGAGGGGTCAGTCTCTTATGACCTCACTGATTCGGTTGATTCTGAGAGACGCAAAGTGCTGCCAGAGCCTTCCACGCCCAACAAGAGGCTGAGCAGAGCTGAGCACCTGGGGAGCTTCCAAGATCAAAGCATAATGACTTAAAAGTGGGTCACTTCTACTTAAGTTGCTATGGAAGAGATTTTGCTTCGAAGCTCTCAAAAATAGGCATTTGGATCTATCAGGAGGAAATTCAGGATGAGGCATAATCTTCAAGGGTTTCCATGCAGCTGGGTGACTTTTCTCAGAAAGAGAAGACGAAGCCTTACTCAATGCAGCAGCGAAGAGTTTGTGGAAGGGATAATGGGGGTGGACACACGGCAATGAGGAGGACTTGCAGAGGCTAAGGAGAACGCTGCCATTCGACTTCTCGGATCACCATTGCCTTCAGCTCACCTGCGCAGACGGCTCCACTTGGGTTGACCAGCTGTCTGGTGTGCCTGACCCTGAGAGGTCCTGGAATGCGACAGCAGGGCCATGCCTCGTCGGTCTGCGGAGGGAGAGGGAGTACTTTCTGTCTGTTGGTAAGCAGGCTGAAAGGCAGCAAGACCTTCTGTTCCAAATGGCTATACAAAAGAAATTGGAATTAGGCCTTCTGTTCAGTATTTCCCTTTGGATTTCTAATGAAAACATATTTCCTTGAATTGCCCAGTTTCCAGCATAACTTTACTGGGTACTGACAACTGTAGAATCCAGCGGAGCCCCTGAGGAATCATACCCTCTCGCTCCCCTTACTGTATTATGACATGATGCTCTCCTTACCAGTTCTGACATCGGTGCCTCTGCAGCAGCTCCTCGAAGCCAGCTGTACGTGGCATCTGCCTCCCTACCCCAGACTGTGGTTCATCTGTGTCTGCACCTTGAAAGCAGGTTTCATGCAGGCAACATGTAGTTGGGCTTATTACTATTATAGTTACTAATATTATTCATTCTGACAGCCTCTGTCTTTCGATTGGTGCATTTAGAGTATTGGTGTTTAAAATGATTATCGATACAATTGGATTCAATATCTACCATATTTATAACTGTTCTCTATTCATTATACTTCTTTTTTTTTCTTACTTTTTTCTGCCTTCCTTGCCTTTTTTTTTTTAAGATTTTTTTATTTGTTTGATAGAGAGAGAGAATGAGCGGGAGAGAGAGAGCGAGGATGAGCGGGGCTAAGGGGCAGACAGAAAGGCAGAAGCAGACTTTCCTGCTGAGCAGGGAGCCTGATGCGGGCTTGATCCCAGGACCCCAGGATCATGACCTGAGCTGAAGGCAGACACTTAACTGGTTGAACCACCCAGGTGCCCCACCTTCCCTGGTTTTAACTGAATAGTTTATATGATTTTGTTTTCTCTCCTATCTTAGCATATCAATTATACTTCTTTTTAAGAAAATCTTTGTGCTCATCCTAAACTGTGCAATATACATATACAGCTGATTGGAGTCCACTTTCAAATATCATGCACCATGGCATGGGTATTAACACAGAATTCCCTATGCCTCGCTCCCACCCCTGATAACATTGCTGTCACTCATTTTGCTAACTGATACGCCATAATCTCCCAGCAAAGAGGTCACATAATTACTGTGAACAAATAGCTATTAGATAAGGAAAATGAGGCATTTCACTTTACCTTCACTCACTCCATTTCTAATGCTCTTCCTTTCTTCATGTAGATCTGAGTTTCTGAGCTCTAGCATTTTCCTTCTGGAGAATTGTTTTAGCATTTCTTTCAGCATGGCTACACTGGCAATGAACTCCCTCAAGTTCTGTTCCTCTGGAAAAGTCTTGATTTCTCCTTCATTTTTAATGAATAATTCACTAGGTATTGAATTCTTGGTTGGTGTGTTTTTTGTCTTTTAACATTTTAAAGAAAAATATTTCTTCAACATTTCACTCCATTCTCTTCTTGCATGGATCTGATGAGGAGCCCAATGTGATTCCCATCCATCCAGGCTTGCTCCTTTATATGTAAGGTCGTGTTTTCTTTTGCTCGCTCAGCATTTTCTCTTCATCTTTGGCTTTCTGCACTTTAAAGACTGGTATGTCAATGTGTGGGTTTTTTGGTATTTATTCTTCTTGGTGTTTTTTGAATTTCCCGGATTTGTGGTCTGGTGTCTGTCATTAAACTTGGAAAATTCTTAGCTATTATTACTTCAAATATTCTGCTCTACTCTCTCCTTCTGTTATCCCCATTATGGGTGCAACACACTTTAATAATTCTGCTACAGTGCTTGGATAATCATTTTTTTTTCTTCTTCTTCCTTCTTTTTTTCTCTGCTTTTCAGTGTGGGATGTTTTACTGGCATATCTTCAAGTTCCATGATTCTTTTCTAGGCCATGCTCTATCCACTAATAAGCCCTTCAAAGGCATCCTTCGTTGCCATTAGTGTTTTTTGATCTTGAGCTTTTGTTATGATGCATTCTTAGAGCTCCCATCCCCCTGCTGACATCGCCTGTTCCTGCCTGGTTTTTCATCAGCATCCTTCACCTACCAATCGGTTATTTAAAATTCACTGTTTGATCATTCCAGAATCTGTGTCATAGCTAAATCTGGTTCTGATGCTGGCTTTGTCTCTTCATGCTGCATTTTTTCCTGCCATTTATCATGTCTTAATTGTTTTGCTGAAAGCTGGACATGATGTATTAGGTCATGGGAACTGAGGCAAATAGGCCTTCGGTGTGATTTTATGTTAATACCACGAGGTGCTGGGCTGTGTTTAGCACTTGCTTTGGCTGTGGTGCCTGAGGCCCCAGTGTCCCCAGGGTCCTTGTTGTGGACCCACTGGTCTTGGCGTCTCTAAGAACTCTCAGACACACTCTGCATATTGTAACCACTGCTACTTACTGGACTCACCAGCATGGCGCTGATGTACTCATCTATAATCTGATGACACTATCTCTTCCACTCTGTGGACATGTCCCCGCACTGTAACCTTCCCAAGTGTCTCTTAGCTTTTTCTCTACCCCCTTCAATAAGACTGGAAGGTGAGAGGGGCTGATGCTGGGTAATTTCCTTCCCCCAAGTTGGGTACATCTCTGCTAAGTCTTTGTCCTTGAGAGTTACTTTTTTTACGTAGAAAACTCTGGATCTATGTATTAGTGTCCTCGGGCTATGGTGACAAACACCACAGACTGTGCAGTTCAAACAACAGACATTGATTCTGTCCCAGTTTTGGAAGCTGAAAGTCCAATACCCAGATGTGGGCAGGAGACCCCTCCTGGGCATGTAGAAGGAGGGCATCTTCACCCTGCGTTCTCCCATGACCTGTACCCCATGTGTGTCTGTGTCCTCATCTCGTCTTCTTATAAGGACGCTGATCAGATTTCATCAGGACCCACCTTGATGACCTCATCTTACCTTGATCAGCTCTGCAAAGACCCTATCCTCAAATACAGTCACATTCTGAGGTCCTGGAGATTAGGACTCCAGCGTATAAATCTGGGGGGTTGGGACACAATTCAGCCCATAACAGTGCACCTCAGAATGGTGCTTTTTACTTCCTCCTGCCAGAAACACGAGGGTTTTGTTTCTTTGCCTTAAGAAGCTGCTGGGGCACCTGAGGGTAAAGCCTTAGAAATTGTTGGGTCCCCTGTGACTGCAGCCCCTGGCATCGCTCGTTCTCATAGTTGTCCACACTCAGCCTCCGAACAATTGTTTAAATTACGGCTGATCCTCAGGGTGGATAAGCTCACATGAAAGAGGTTCTGAATATTAGAAGTAAATACAAGTAGTGAGAATGTTGCCTGAGAAGGAGCTCGTCCTGATTGTTTTGCCCTGTGGTGTGTGGAGGCCGGACATTTATTACTGCCTCCGTTTCCTGCTGGGCCAGCACGCCTGGGGACCGGAAGCTTGTGAGCGAGTGCAGACAGGTGAGCTCAGGTACTAGGCACTTCCCTTGCCATTTCTGGGGAGACTGGTGACGGTCAGGGGTTAACAACCCCCGTTCCTCCACCCCGTGTTTGCACCACTCACCGTCAGGTGTGGCTGCTTCTCGGGAGAACAGCGACCCACGTGCACGTGGCTTCGGTACCGAAACAAGACGCGGACTGGAAAGATTCAAATAAAGGAGCATCTATTCCGACGTCCTATTCACAGCTGTCCGTCCGTATTTGTGGTCTTACTGTCGTACATACAAACGTGCTGGATGGACACGTATGTACACCTTCTTTCCTGCGGCCTTGCCTGTTGAATAATATCTCTCCCCATCTTAAGAGTGCTTCTCATGATGTGGGTCCAAGCATCCAGGGCCGTGAGCTTGCCAGCTTCGCGATGAAGCTGCAGAGAGGAGAGACGTCCCGCACAGAAGCGCGGAGCTCTGTCAGAACTCTCCTGTTCTGGCCCTTCATGGTGTCCCTCTGCCACGTGCGCTGCCCAATCATTGCTGCAGAAATGCTCTGACCACTTGTTTCCAAAAAATATATGAAGACACAATTCAATGAAACAGGGAGAGGTCAGGTGTGGAGGTCAAGGGCTCAATTTCTGAAATCCCGCAGAGCTGGATTCTGGGCTCCGGTTGGCACCTGGCCTGACGCATCAAGGCCGCTGTGGGGCCTGGCCCTGAGCCATCCGCCCACCAGCAGGGCAGGGCAGCAGCCCCGTGAGCACCCAGTCAAGGGCACAAACCGCAGGTGGCCCTGGGGCCACAGGTTCTGGTGGATCACGAGGCCCCGGGGGGTCTCCTGCTCTGGGGACAAGCTCCTTGATACACACAATGAAACAGGCAGAGCTTGTCCGCATATCTGTCATTCGTCATGACATCAGCCACTTTTGGAATAAAACCCTTTGCTGCGCGGTCCGTGACGCCACATTTTGTTACAGGTGCCACACCGGCTGGCCCGAGGGCGCTCGTTCCTGCAGACGCTCTGCGGCTTGTGGATGGTTCGCTCCCACTCAGTTAAATGGCGCACCTGTCCTTTACAGAAAGCCCAAGGGCCCTAAGCCTCGTCCATGTTTTCAAACTGCCAGCCCATCCCACCCACGCGCTTGCACGGTGACCACCACCGTGTTCTCCCAGACAGGAGTCGAAGGAGCATGGAGCTCCCTGAATGCGCTGGCTCCCTTCCCGGCGAGCTGCTCTTCCTTGGGCATCGGGCGGAGGACGTGTGGAAACGCACACACCTCCAGGTTTGTATCCTCAGTGTGCGGCCAGCGTGTGCATTGCATTGACGTTTCCCGAGTGAATGCATGAACTGCCTCCAATGTATAGATCTCTTTTGAATAGCTAGCGATATGCAGTCAAATTATTTTTAGGTAAGACTTTCTGAAATTACAAATTATATATATATCATATGCACGTAACACATACGTAGACGTGCACTCTGTAGGTGGTAGCAAGCAGGAAATCAGTAGTTCAACTTTCTAGCCTGATGACAAGGACCCCCACGTCCCCATGTGCCCATAAAAGGTACAGTAGTTGCCGTCCTGAGAAATGCATTTGCATATCTCACGTGCTTCACGTGTAAATGCTGACGGAAGAGAGACATAGATTTGATTCTATTTGTGAATTATCCATCACACTAGGTAAAACTTCTTATGAAGAAAAGCAACGAGAAATACCCCTGCCAAGTCGTTCTTTAGAAAATCCCTTTTGCTAATCATGAAATTTTGAAATAATGCCGCATAAGCGTTTCCATGCTGGAATAATGGACTTTGGAAAACTTAACATTGTTTTCTACTAAGTTGAACTTGAATGCAATGTAATTTGCGATCGCTGGGGAAGAAGACACGACAAGGATAATTAATTGTATTATGTGTGTGGAGTAAAGTCCGCGTAGAAGCGTTTCCAGTGACTTTAGTGTGGACCGAACATCAGCTGCAGATGAAGGCTGACAGCTGGTCCGCATTAAGCTAATTCTGCTCAGAAGACTCAAATGTAAATTCTCTGTAAAAGAATACAGACTACGAACTCTGCCTCATTCTGTAGAGCGCGATGAGACGTCACCTGACTCAAGACCCTGTGTGTCTGGATGCCACCCAGCCACCCACCAGGGCATGAGCGCATCGCGCCGTCCCATGGGCTTGAGAAAAATGTATGCGAGTTTGCCAAGATCAGACTCTGTACCATATTCTAGGGCTGTGTTTGGGGGAAGGAAAGGAAGACTCGGGGAATATTGATCACAAATACAGATGCAGCGCAGAGATGAAACAGTCATGATGATGGAGAATCTCTGGGTTTCTAAATGAAATGCTTACCTCTGTTCTTTCCACCCCAGCCGCAGGTGAAGTCTCGGGGCTGGGAGCAGCCCAGCGGGATGGAGTATCCAATCCCTCCTCAATGACAAGATAAATGTGATTTAACTCTATGGGATCCTGGATTCTGGAACAATTCATCTTCCCCAGTGATTCATTCCCATTCTGGTTAATATCTAAAGTCACATTCTTCTTCAAGAGAAAGTTCACCTAAGAAAACTCTGACGATTACAGAGTCAGGGCCCCGTGGACCCTGCAGCTCAGAGATTAGCAACGACTGCTCTGAGGCCCGCTCAGGGAACCCACGCAGGTGAGCTCCCCCAGGGAGAAAGGCACGGGTGGGAACCTAACAGCACTCCTGGCGTTCCGGAGCACATTCTCAATCCAGATTAGAGCACATAGCCCAAAATTAATTCAATTGGGATAAACATATCGTGGTGGCAAATAAACGTTCCTGCTTCATCATCCACTTTTTTGAAATATTATCCATGGAAGCAAAGTGGGGTGGAGGATGGTTCCAGGTTCCTGCTGCCTCCCCGTGAGAGAAGCAAGTGCCCGGGGGGCCACGAGGCCAGGCCAGTCGCCCTCTGCTGCACTCTTCCCAGGGAGCCCCGGGATGTCCCTGCCCGCCCTTTGTGGACACGCCTTCACCTTAACCTAGGGTCACAGGTAGCATCTCACACGGGGCCTTCCCAGTCTGTGGGTGGCTGGTCTGTGTACTGGGTGGGGGTGGGGGTCCAGCAGCCGGTGCCGGTGACCCCAGAGGGAATTCCTGCTTCCCTTCAGCCCGTGCACTTTAAGATTACATCTTAGTATGTGAGTAAAAGGGGAAAAGCCCTTGTCACGTGTGACAGGGCAGTTCAGGAGCAGCGGGACGGACGGGCCCCAGGTGAATGGCTGAGATCTGGAGCAGGGCAAGCACCAGCCTGGCCCCCAGATTTCAGGCCTGACACAGTCATGGACGCTGCAGACTTGGAGCTGGGGGTTGGTGCAGACGGCACCAATCTGGATAAAAGTTCTGGGCTTGCTCTTTTACAAGTCTTGCATCCTGTCCAAAGGCAGCAGTCCCCAAACATCTGCAAATGTGAGTCTGGGTTCAGCAGAGAGGCTTGAGCTGAGCTTATGCAGGAGTGAGCTGCAGGTCGACGGCCAGCAGAGATGCAGGACCATCAGGGAAACGTGGCGTGAGCCGGGAGTGGGGGCGTGGCCAAGCACAGACGCACCAAAGGGCACCAACGTCTGCAGGGTAGCAAAGGAAATGCCAGACACACACTTGCACGCACACAGTGCATGCACACTCACACACTCCCACACTGTGCACACTCGCACATATCACACACTCTGCACACACACCCCTCCAGAGTGGAGTGGCTCTACAGGAGGGCCAGAGACCCCAAACAAGAAGGTCCAGGCTGGGGGCCTGGGTGGCTCAGTCGTTAAGCGTCTGCCTTCAACTCAGGGCATGATTCTGGAGTCCTGGGATCGAGCCCCGCATCAGGCTCCTCTGCTGGGAGCCTGCTTCTTCCTCTCCCACTCCCCCTGCTTGTGTTCCCTTTCTCGCTGGCTGTCTCTCTCTGTCAAATAAATAAATAAAATCTTAAAAAAAAAAAAAAAAGAAGAAGGTCCAGGCTGACTCAGGTAGCGGTTTACCAGCGGCAGGGGCAGAGCGAGCAGGCTGGTTTGGGTTGGTGGGTGAATCGGTGAGGGGGGTGTCACTCTGCTGGGAAAGGGGAGGTTCACACAGGAGGAGAAGTGGAGGGACATTTCCAGACTCAGGCCCAGAAGGGACTGTGGGCTCCCCGCAGACACAGCCGAGCTGGGCTGGAGGCATGGGCCCCTCGGCAGGCTGCCCACCCTCAGCACACAGGCCCCCCACATCTGCAGGCCTGTCCCTGAGAAGACGCTCAGGAGAACGGATCCCCTGCCGCCGTCAGGGGCCCCTCCGCTGGGGCACTGGTGCGTGCAGAGCAGTGACTGTGCCGCAGGCAGCAAGGAGGAGGCCCGATGGCCTGTCCCCCATGCAGAGGGCAGGGACTAGAACACAGGTGGAGCAGGGCCCAGTGGGGCATCCATCACAAGCACCATCTTCGCCCCTTCTCGGGCGGGGAGAGGCGGCACCGGCCTGCACGCCCACGTGGAGGTGCCCGCCTCCGTGTCTGGCCAGCCGTCTCAGGCTCCGGAGCCTTCGGCCCCTTCTCTTCGTCGACTTCAAGGAGAAGCAGAGGCACAGACAGAACATCTGAGTGATATTGGCGGCCACGTGGACGCACGCTGGTGAGGCAGCCACGCGGACTCCACTGTGCACGTCAGCCGGATGCACATGTCCGCTTCCCACGGGTCACGGCAGAGTTGTCTGCAGGGACGAGGCCTGCAGGCAGTGAGGACGCTCTTCTCCTGAAGCTCAGTCTGCACTTGGTGGGGTTTTCTTCGGCTCAAGATGATGTAAACTCGCCTGATTATCAGGACATAAGATTCAAAATCCAGCAATTCTAAAGGAAATTATATTAGATATAGGATGGGGATATGACTCTGTATTAGGCGACAAGTTACATCCCTAAATATTCAAGTGTGTCCACCACGGTATACTTGCCATTGTTCCCGGCTCTTAAAACGTTCATTCTGCGTGCGATTTTGGAAGAAAGCAGAGGATGGAAGGAAAGCAGAATCAAGTGTTGGTTCTGGATTCCAAGAAGTTGGGCAAGATCACAGCACACTCTGGGGTTCACTCACGTCGCAGCCTTGGAAAGCCATCAACGTCTCCACAGACCAGGCTCCTGACGAGAAAGGAGAAAAGCTAGATAGTAAAATAAATGACAACCTCATTGAGCAGCCTTGGGACTTGGAAAGCACGTGTGAAAGTGTCCAAGTCAGTGCCCCGCACAGAGCGTGTGCCCAGTAGGTGACGGTTACGGCTGTGCACCCTTCTCGGAAAGGCTGGACACAACAGGATCACCAGGTACACCCAGTAAGAGAATGCCCGTCATAAAGCCCGTCCATGCGGGAAGCAGAAACCATGTGTGCGAGACCAGCTTGGAGGTGAAAGGAGCCAGGAGGCTGTGTGGGGAGA
This sequence comes from Ursus americanus, assembly GCF_024610735.1. Taxonomy (NCBI): domain Eukaryota; kingdom Metazoa; phylum Chordata; class Mammalia; order Carnivora; family Ursidae; genus Ursus; species Ursus americanus. Next base: position 75,168,256 of record NC_142137.1, on the reverse strand, counting down.
GGCCGCAGCTCCGCTGAATTGCATGGGCCCCCGGCCCCACAGTCTCCTCTCTGTTGTCCCATGAACACGCAGCTCCTAGTTACCCCGAGCCCTGGGTCACACTCAGGCAGCCGGAAGTTCGCCACTGAGCACCTGGGCCCTGTACCAGCCTCTTTGTGCTTAAGAATGTTCTGTAGCTCTAAGGGCGCGAATCTTGACAGAAACCAACACAGTGCAGACTGGTAAGCCCCCTGCGTGTACATCAGAGAAGCATCTTCAAAACATATTATACTAATCGGAAGTCTCACGTCAAACCCACATCCAAGAAAGCTTCCAGAAAACAAAATCTCTATATAGAACATAAAAATATCAACTTGACCAGGGACATCTTAAGAAACAGAATGTGAGTCTAGCTATTCTTGCAATTGTAGCTTGAACACCATAACCCATCTTAAGTGAAAATCTAAAAATAGGGAATCCCCCCCGAGAATTCCATTTATTCACAATTAACCAAAGCCAAAGCAAAATGGCCAGATCATTATCCTCATTACCCTCATTACTGCACGTATGTGAAACCAAACGTAAGCCCGTGGGGAAGTCTGTAGAAAGTTCTTGCCAAGATGCCTTACTTCAGAAACGTGACCGACTTACTTCCATTTCCTAAACTCATTTGTGAATGATTAGAATAAAATAGCATTTGTCCTCTTAAAGCTCAGAGCTTAACTCGTACGTAAAAACGGGCTGCTTGCTAACATGGGGTAAAGGCTTTGGATACTGACATCAAGCTCCCTCAGCGCTGGTCTGTAAATGCCTGGAGGCTGAGGCTCAGACTGAGGCTAGAGGCTGAGGTTGAGGCTGGAAGCTGGAGGACGGAGGCAGCCTCATGTTTCTGAAAAGCGTGAATGCAGTTGCACATAGGGTCCTCAGGTTCCACTTCGCTGACCCTAAAGGGGACAGGAGACAGGAAAATGCACCAGAGGCCTTTCTGGTGAGCGTTGCCAGCACGTAAGTTGGGCCCGTATACGGAGTTGGGTGTGCATGATCCTGAGGGAGTTGATGGACATCAGTGAAGGGAACTTGGTCCCCTGCCCTCGCCCCAATATGCCAAGTGAAATCCAGCGACGCGCTACTGAGGTCCTCTGGTGCTTGGTGCCACGCGACTGGCTTCCCGGGTGAGCGGAGGCAGCAACGGGATAGCTGTGCGCAGAGCCGGCCACTGCGAACAGCTCTGGCGGGGTTCCCGAGCACGGATGACGCAGAGGGACAGTCCGGGGGAAGGGACGGACTGCTGCCTGAGCGCGGGCGCCAGGAGGACGTGGGGTGCAGCGTGTGAGGTGAGCGGGCACGCAGGGGCTGGTGTCTGGGGAAGGACCTGCGTGGTTCGGACGGAGAGAGACCCGAGGAGCTGCCAGAAATGAAGCGCGGAGACGCAGCCAGGCCGCCCGTTTGGGATTCTCTGGGATTCTCGGATCCGTGTCTCCCTCTGCGGAACCGTTCCAGACGTCCGCAACTTCTCAGCTTCCCTCGTGCCTCACTGACCCGGGGACACACAGCCCCTCCCCTCCCCTGGGGACTCCACCCAAAACGTCCCTGAAAGTCCAAGTGAGGTGATCTGTAGAGCTGCTGACGACAAGGCAACACCCATGAGTCTCCCTGTCCCTGTGCAGCCGCAAAGTCCAGTGACAACAGAGGAAGTCGTCAAACTGACAATACAGACGAGACCAGTACGAAGACGGGTACCACGCCGAACAGTGCTGCACAGGCTGGGTCATCAGGAGGCAGATGGCCACCCCACGACCCTCCTCCACCTAATTGTAAACTAGTATTTAAAACTCTCTGAGAATAAATAATAGTGAAATTGTAATAACCTAATAGAACAGTGTAGGTGAATATTTATGGCAGGATTTCTCACGCTGCGCAGAGTGGACCCTTGAGGACACCTGAGACCCTTGCAGGGAATGCTAGCCAGCAAAGCAGTTCCCCTAATAGCACTGAGGTGTGTGTGACCGCCTGAACGGTGTCCCCCAAATTCGTATCTTCAAGTCCTGATACCTGGTACCTTAGGACGTGACCGTATTTGGAAATAAGGTCTCTGCAGACGTAATGAGCCAAGAGAAGGTCACTAGGATGACCGTAGTCCAATGTGACCGGGTCCTTCTACAAGGGAAATTTGGACACAGACACACAGGGAGCACACCCCCCACGTGAGCATGGAGGCAGAGCTCGGGAAATCGTGTCTGTAAGCCCAGGAGCGTCAAGGCACCAGCAAAGCCCCGGGAGCTGGAGGGAGGCGGGAGGCACGTTCCCCTCCCAGCCTCAGCAGGAGCCCACCCCGCCCAGGTGCCGGCCGCAGGACTTGAGCGGACACCCTCCGGCACCACACTTGGTGGGGGGCGCCCAGCAAACTTGTGCAGGGACTTTGCCCGTGACCGTCCTGTCTCGAGTGTGCAGGGCGCTGCCCGGACGGGTCGGGACACACAAGAACAGCATCTACAAGAATGTGTGCTTGCCTGTTCTTTGCATTTTCTAGCATTCTCTAGTGTTAGAGCATACATGTCTGTGCTCTCAAAGCACACGAGAACAAGGGTGGTGGGGATCTCGGGAGCCTTGGGTCACCGCCCTGAGTGCCACGATGTGTCCTGGCACAGCTGCAGCAGCAGAAGCGGGAAGGCGGCGGACGCCTGAGCAGGGTCCAGGCTCGGACGGCGCCCTCGGACCACCCGTCTTTGGTAAAGCAGTGAGACTATGAATTTTACCAAATCCCAGCGCTTACACGTGCGTCTTTTCAATTTTGTTTTTGTCAGAGGGGGTGGAGAGCACGAGGTCTGGCGCACCCGGAAATATGAACCCATTTGCCAGGAAAGGCCCGTGTGCCGCTGCGGGCCTTGTCGGGAAAACCCGCTGCCTCCATTCCAGGGGACACGCGGTTTCGTACGAGGAGGCCTGACAGACAAACCCTGAACGCTCAGACTCGGGAATCGGGCAGGCACGTTCTCAGAAACGAGGAGGTGACTGTCCCTTCAAGGAACACAGCTTCTTGCCAGGGTCCACGCTGAGGTCCAAGGGAAAACTGGAACTTCAGACGTGGTGATTCCGTGGCCCCATGCGCCGGCCAGCTGCCCTGCCCGAGTGTCCCGGTAGCGCTGGTGGCATCAACACAAAGGATTCTTAACGGAAGGTTTGACGAAAAGTGACGACGTTTGGAAGATCCGCGTATAACCCCACGGACCAATGTTTCCTGAACCACCACGCTCGACGCTGTAACATGACGCCGAGGTAACAGGTGCACTCACGGCATGTGGTACGACCGTGGAGCCTCTCCACTCCTGGGGCTTCTGAGTCTACACCACAGCTCACCTCCGGGAAACCACCACCACTCGACCTGCTGAAGAAGAATAGCCAGCTTCCTGGAAAGGCTGATTTTATGGAAATAATCCCCCCTTTCCTAACTGCATCTCTGGAACACACTTGGTGTTCTTTGCACACTCGGCCCAACACCTCCCAGCAGCACAGACTTCACACTGGGGCAGGAGGGAGAGCCCGGCTGCCTCCTTCCAGCCAACATCAGGTTGTCGACGTCAAGTGACACCAGCTCCTGTCACGAAACATTTGCTTGGCTTGAAAATTGTATTTGAATGTCATTAAATGCTATTCACGTTGACAAATAACGAACAGGTTTATTAATGTGTTTTTAAGTTCTAAAATCTCTTCAGTTTTAGTTTCTAATAGGATAAACGTCTAAAGGTAGAGCCTGCTTTATCAGTTCATTTCATTTTCCCAGTAAGGAGTAATTCCTCCCTACCTTTGTTGTTTTCTGAACCTTTAAAATGTAGACCTTGCCCCTGAGTTAATATTTTCAGCCTCAGGATAAATTTTATTTTGTACTTAAATTCGAGGTACAAAATTAATATCAAATGTCGTATTTTGAACCAGGTTTCTATACAGTGAATTTCTGTGTGGGCGGCTAGTGCCATGAGTCATTATTTTGCTCCTTGGGCATCACGTACGAGCAGGACGGTCGGGTCCCTCGGGCCGGACGTGGGAAAGGGCTGGTGGGTGTGCCAGTCCGTACCTTCCCCCGGGATGGGTATTTTCATCAAGTATGTTTTCCCAAAAATGAATCTCTAGTCACGGTAAGATTTATTTTTTTAATTGCAATATTTTATTTGTTTCATATCCAGTTGTTCTTACCCCAAGGAAATTATTCGAATTCAGTGCTCCATTCCAATTTTTAATAAAGTAAATGAAACAAAAACTGACCACTGAAAAAACAAAATACATAGTTGTAAGATTAATACATTCTTCCCCCTCCTACTGCCTCCCCCTGGGACCCACGAGCAGTCCCTGAACCCTGAAAAACAAACACACAAACAAGGTATTATTTTGCTTATTACGGTTTCTCGCTTATGTTTTTCTCTGTGTCTCTGTCCTTCCCCTGTTCAGAGAGGGTCTTCCCTTCGGCCAGCATTCCCAGAGAACCTTACTTATTTCTTAGACACTTTCTCCTCTTGCAGATGTAGGAAGGCAACTTTTAGGAGATTTCCAGCTCCTTGGTGCCTCCCTCAAGACTCTCACCCTCAATGCCTCCACAGCATTATAGGAAATATTTTCCCACAGGTTGAAAGTTATCATCAAAGATCTCAATCAGATTTTACTTTTATCTTCAAAATAAATTTAAACAAAAAAAGGAAATCCACACACCTCTGCTTTGCAGGTAAAATATTCCTTGGGGGCCCTAACGGTGCACTGTTTCATCCTGCTGGAAAAACCCAGTCTACCTTGTAGCCCACGCTACCGTCAGTAACAACCCATCTCGAAATGAACACGGCACTCCCTATCCCCTCAGCAAAAAATGTGCTTTCCCTGCACAAGGGTCCAATTTGGAATTGCGATGGGAAAGTCACCTGTGTCGTAACCCTCCTTTGTTGGTAAGAGTCTTAGTTATTCCTCTTGTGATCCTACTGTGACATATGACAGAATGTCCTTCCTGGCAGCCTTTGCCGTGGGCTTTCTGTCAGCCGTAGGGAGGGTGAATTCCGGTACGATCCGTCCCTGCAGGCAGGCACGCGGGATTCTGAGCATCTTTTCTGTATTTTGCTTTGCCCTTTGGTAGATTTGTGACTCTGGTTGGGTTTTAGTGGCTATGTCACGATTCGTAAGGATATAACAATATAGTAAACAAAACATTGGCATTTAATACAAGTTCAGATCCATTATCTGTGGCCCCTGCCGTAGAGAAATCCGTGTGTGGTCAGTGTTGACCCTGGCTTCTTTTTAAAACCGCAGGCTCTTCTTCTAAAGAGCGTTTGCTGCTGTTTACACACCCGTCGGGTCACAAGCCCACCACAGGTCTGCCCAGAATATTGACAAGCAAGCGTTTCCTGACCAGTGCCAAAACAGTCCAATAAATTACAGCTCCCTAATGAGCCAGCTTCCCCTAAATGGATGCCAGATGTTGTACAGGTGGCCTGAGAGAATGCCACCGTCCCCTGGCTCCCATAAATAATAGGAAAGCTGTCAAGGAGAATGAGCAAAGATAGGTCATCAGCATTCCTGCTTGTTAACTCTTTGTCAGCTAAAAAGCTCTATTTTCTCTCTATCAGAATTAGAGAAATGGTGGTAAAGGATGACAGCTTCCGGCTGAGATTTCTTTGTAGGAGAATAAACGTGGCTTTAATCTTGGCCTGAAGACTATGTTCAGATGTGGGCACTGCGGTGGGGGAGACACAGTGCTGCTGCGGGAACGCGGGGGTCCCTCGTGCAGTGACCACCCAGTTAGACAAGCTGCAGCCCACGCTGTCATCTGTCTTGGCCTTCCCTGCAGGACTGCTTCTTGAAGAGCCCTGATTGATGCCCGCAGCTGACCCCAGGAGCCCAGATCTGCTCTCTCTATGCTCCTGCTTTTTCTAGAAATTTCATGTAAATGATACGACATATTGTCTTCTGTGTCTGCCTTCTTAAATGTTGCATATTTTTTGCTATCTATCAAGTTTGTTGAATGCGCTTCGTGGGTAAATAGTATCCCATGGCTAGACCACTGCAATTTGTTTATTCATTAGTCTCTTGGTGGATACGGGGTGTTTCTCATCTTGGCTGTTATGAAGAACGGCGTGACGGGCAATCAGAGGCCGGTCTCTGTGGACATGTGCTTTTGTGTTTCTCGTGCTGGACCCCCAGGACCCTATGGCCGGATCATAGGCTGAGTGGGTGCTCACCTTTTTAAGAGCCCACTGAACTGTTTTCCAGAATGGCTACACCTTCTTACAGCCCCACCAGCAATGCGTGAAGGCCCCTGTGTCTTTGCCACACCGGGTCATGTCAGACGTCTGGAGTATGGACATTCCGGTGGGTCTGTGGTGGTAGCGCACGTGGTCCGTCTGTTCTCAGAGGGTATTTTTGCTGGCACGAGATTCCGGGTTGATGGGGTTTTCTTTCCTTCTGGTCATTTCATTACCTTATGACTTAAAAGTCTTCTTCCGGGGTGCCTGGGTGGTTCAGTCGTTAAGCGTCTGCCTTCGGCTCAGGGCGTGATCCCGACGTTATGGGTTCGAGCCCCACATAAGGCTCCTCGGCTGTGAGCCTGCTTCTCCCTCTCCCACTCTCCCTGCTTGTGTTCCCTCTCTCACTGGCTGTCTCTCTCTCTGTCAAATGAATAAATAAAATCTTTAAAAAAAAAAAAGTCTTCTTCCATTTCTACCTGTGTGTGTGTTGGGCTACTTCTAAGATTTTCTCTTCGTCACGGGCGTTCAGCCGTCGGCTCGTGATCTGCCTTTGGGGTGTCTGTGCATAAGTGTATGTGATGTTTTTTCCACTTAGGATGTATTGAGCTTTCTGAATCTATTGATTTGGGGTTTTTATCAAACTTAGAAATGTTTTGACCACGATTTTCTCAAACGTTCTTGTCTCACTATTTCTGAGACTCCAATTTGAAGTGTTGTAAGTCCTGATACTGTTCTACAGGCCGTTGTGTTTTCGTTGTCGGCTCCTCACGTCTCTCTGTGTGCATCAGTGGCGGTATAGTCCGCCGCCATTTCTTCAACTCGCTGATCTCTCCTAGGAAAACATACGATCAAATGCAGTCATCTAGATTTGGAGAATAGATAGGATTTGGAAGCTAAACCCTGATCACTAAAAGGTTATCGAACTACCAAAGGTGTAAGTAAAGCAGGCTCTTAAGTTGGTGCCTGTTCTTGTTTTCTTTTTAAATAAAGTTTTATTGGGGGTGCCTGGGTGGCACAGCGGTTAAGCGTCTACCTTCGGCTCAGGGTATGATCCCAGCGTTATGGGATCGAGCCCCACATCAGGTTCCTCCGCTGGGAGCCTGCTCTTCCTCTCCCACTCCCCCTGCCTGTGTTCCCTCTCTCGCTGGCTGTCTCTATCCTGTCGAATAAATAAATAAAATCTTTTTTAAAAAAATAATAAATAAATAAATAAAGTTTTATTGGAACATGGCTTGCTCATTCATTTTATGTGCTATGTGTTGTGTGGCTTCTTGTGATGACGACAGAGCTGAGTAGGCACAGCAGAGAGCACGTAGCCTGCAAAGCCTAACGTATTTGCCAGTTGATCTTTTACAGACAATGTTGTAAGAACCATGATCCAGAGAATTCTGAAGGGACCTCACTGCATGAGACACAAGTACACCGTTCTTTCCCACTTACATGAAAGCTTTGTGTCTCACAAAAAGCGTGATATTTATTGCAATAATTAATGGACTACATCAACCAGTGTGTGATTTGTTTCCTTCACTGAATTTCAATTCTGAGCAGTTGTTGGCTCGTTTCACTCTGATTCCCTGGTCCTCTATTAAAGGGACGTGCTGAGTGTGCCTGTGGATTGCAGGTGTAAGTGTTACAAAAGCCCAAAACAAGTCCCCAGTGACCCAAGTGCTTTCCTCCGAGTGACACCTCCACCTGCCCACTAATCTCTCACCTTGCTGCCAGAGCGCGCAGCTAATGGGAGCCCTGCCCGTGGTGAGTTCGCTGCACACAAGTAGCAGCCAGAGGTGTGGACCGCTCTCAGGGGAAGCATGCGTGGACCGGGGTCCCAGGATGGGCACTGGCTTCCCTTGAGCCGTGCTCAGCTTTAGAAGTGTTGAACACCTGTGAGAAATTACTGGAAAGAGGCTGCTGCTTGAGGGACGGCCGCTTAGCTCCTTGCATATACCCGGGCAAAATCTTTGTATAACAGAGAATCTGTTTTCTGCTGGAACTTTCCGTCGGAGGTGCCGGGTGTGAGGTGGAGCCATCTGGCCACCCCGGCACAAGCACACTGGGTGTCATTTCTCCGCTAGAAGGAGCACTTCCCTCACATGCGTCCGCACACGCCATGGACAGTGCAATCAGCACGTGTGCTCTCGGGGAACGTGCTGTCCTCAGTCTGCTGACACGTAAGGTGCCAGAACAGTGTTCGGGTTTATCACCGGCGACGGTAACAGCCAGTAACTTTCCCATCTCCCCATGAAGCCGTGTGTGAGGGACGATACAGCTATTTTCTCATGCGTGTCCCTGAGCCCCAAGGAGTAGGAGAGAACAGACAGAGAAGGTGATTTTCATGGAATTCCATAAATTACGTCAAACGGATGACTTTATTTATAATGCTGCTTCTCAGATATCTTGTTTTATATTCTGTAACTCAGTTTTTTTAAAAAAAAATCAATCCTAAAAGTCAAAATTGTCATAACCATGCGGTGCGTCTGTGGACTCTGTCCATTATGTCCTTCCTCACAACCCACGCATTTGCTTCTTTTATTTACATCACTTGGGTTTCCCGTACAGAGAACAGAGTAGGAACGTCAGTGGTGAGACAATCCGCCCGATTTTCTCTGCAGAGAAAGTACACCTTGCTGCCGTCCCTTCGCACACGAAAAGTAGCTACTCTGTTGACTCGGTGGGAAGGGTGTGCAGTCTTGACCCAGAGCATGCCAGGCGCGTGATGGTGGCCAGTGTCCACACATGGGTGTTGAAAGCCACATGGCACTGCCATCAGCCGTGAACCCGATCCCCTCGGGCTGGGCAGGGCTCCTGGCCCCATAAGAGAGTGTACTGAGGCAAGGGCTTCTCCTCACTGCCCCCCACAAAAGCCACTGGGATCCCACAAGCTTCTGAGAAAGTGATGCAGTGTTTTCAGATATGTGAGGATGCAATTTCATACATGGCAGCTCAATAAAGCATATTTAATATATTCTTTTCTTCAAATTTAAACCAGACACCTGGCTTGAGTGAAATTTCCAATTGAGTTTCTATCCCTCCAAGCCTCTGACATTTGTAACCATTCACATGCAAACCCAAACCACTCACTCACTCACCTTAGTAAAAGCATATTTTTGGATTTTATGTGCTGGGATTGGACATCAAAGAATCGCTTTTATTATAGAACTTTTACTAGCCAAGTCTGAATTCAGAACAGACCTCGCTCAGCAGCAAATGGGTCTGGTCAGCAGTTGTGCTCCAGTAATAAAACAGGTGAGCCGCGATCCGTCGGGTTCTAAATTGAAATCTTCCCCCATCTGTAACGTTTAGGAAGCATCCTGGTCATTTAGGAAATGGCGTTTGTCTTTCCTTTGCTCGGATGATCTTCCCTTTCTTTTTCTCTCTCAGAAGTGATTTCCCCAGCATGCGGAGTCGAGACGGCCCGATGGAGGCCTCAGACTTAGTCTGAGCCGTGCAGGAGGACCGTAGCTGTGGTTCAGAGAGGTTTATACCAAATTCAAAATATATTACACAGAAAAATAGAATGAAAGTCCATCTTGAGCCATGAAGAAGCAAATGTCCTTCCTCTGCCCCTCCCATTCCCTGTCCTGGTCCTTCCAAGGTGACCACCAGCTCTATCTTGGCTGCATCAGCCCGAGAAGCAGGCCACTATGTTTGCTCCTATCTACCTGGGGGCAGGCAGGGAGGAGACTCACAGAAACACCTTTGGCCTCATCGTTATCTTTCTCCAAATCCCTATTTTCCTCCAAATCCCGAAAAACACCTCTGGAAATTAAAAAACCTGGGATACTCCGCTTAGATGCAAAGGGCAAGAGCATTCTTTCTCCTTCATCTCCCGGGATGATCTCATTCTATAGGGTTGTAGCCTTTTCTACTTCTCTCGCTGCAAGCAATCACATAGGGGATTGATTCTGACTCATCTCCTGTCTATACAAAGGTAAATTCTAAGAGGAACAACTGTTTTCCCTCCAGAACAAAACTGTAATATCTGTAAATCAAACCCAAAGCTTTGAGGTTGTTTTTCCTAAGAATTCCAACACAGCATTTACTTTCAAATACTCTGCATAACTGAATAAGAACGATTGCCCACGTGCTCACGTGGTTCTCCAAGTGTCTGTTATTAATCATCCTCCCTCAGCCCGTCCCTGCCAAGGAGCGCGGGGGAGCGGGCACTGTGCTCACGGCTCCCCAGGCAGATAACGCTCCCCAAGAACCGTTTCGGACAATCGCTTTTTCTTCTGTTTAAAATGTTGCTGATTATCGCTACCCGTGAAGCCCGAGGGCGACTCCCTGGGACGCATTTAGACTCGTTCACAAAGGGGAAGGACTGACCAGAGCCCGCATCAGCTTGTAGTTGCCGTGGACAACGGGAATGTTTTTGATGAAGAACGTTAAGTAATTTTTCTATCCATAAACATTTGAAAAAGAGGAAATTGACTTACATCAAAATAAAAATTAAAATGTTTCCATTTTACGCAAGGGAAACCTTGACTGGAAAGCAACCAGGGTTGGCTCTTGAGGACGCGCTAGGGCGTGCGTGAGACACAGCTGCATGTGGCCTTGGGCCAGGGGGCAGATGCTGGGGCACAGGCCCGCGGCCCAGGCAGCCCCGCATGCCACCGCCCGGATCTCCACCGTCCGAAGCTCGCCAGAGAGCTGGACCCCTTGCTGGACCCGGGAAGGCGCAGAGCAAGGTCCGGCCCCCTCCGGCGTGGGAGGGACGGGGGGCCTCCACACCTGGCAGGTGAGGGGAAAGTGGGGAAGCCTTTACTCTGGGGGCTTTCCGAAAGCTGCGAGGTACACAGAGGACCCCGTCCCGATGGTCATTTTAGAAAATGAGCATTCTGCTTGTCACACCGAACAGGCCTGCTCAGAACACTGGACGAATCCCTGCATGCTTACTTGGGGGGCGCCCACTCCAATGGGGGGGGCACAAGTCCCCGAATTCCAAACCCCTTACCTCATAGCAGGCTTGTCTCAACGTCTGTGTCAAAACGAGGATACCTCGTAAGATCCTAGCGAGGTTTTATTCTTATAATCACTCATATGAGGCATCAGCTCAAAGCCCAGCTCGGTCTTACGGTATTTTATTTATCTAACTGCATTTCACTTCTTCTCCACCGATGTGCTCTGAAGGGGCGACCTGCACACCCCGGGGACGGGTGGATGCTCAAATTCACAAGCTCGACGTTTCCAAAGGCTGCCTAACTGTCCAAATATCGGGGGGCCTCTCCGGGGGCCCTCGCGGGGTAGATCTAACAATTGCCCAAGGTTCATGAGCGGGGTCTGTCGCGCGTGGGCAGAGCCGTGTGGCCCAGCGAGGCACCGCACGGTCAGGCTCCGCCCGGGCCTGGCGCCCACGCTGGCCAGCTCCCGTGGCACTGAAAGCCGCCTTCCTCCGCGCTCTGTTCCCTCCAGAAGTCCCAACTCTGTCGTCCAAACACACAAGCACTTCAGGGAACCACTGTGTTCATCGAGGGGCAGAGACCTCACACGAACGATGCTGTCGACTCCGGTGCCGCTTTGTGCAGAACAGCCTTCGAGGCTCTGGCCGTGTTTACCCTCCAGATGACATTTCGAGATGAGAATGGGAAGAAATCAGTTGCACGAATCCCTTTGAACTGTACCAAACCTAACATTTTATTTTGCGAATTAAAAGCTGGCTGCTAAGACATTCAGACAGAAAGGTAAGTCTCGCCGTCTGGACGGGTCTGGAGACGGACCGCGGCGGCCCCGGCAGCAGACGCTGTGCCTTGGGAGTCCGGGAAAACCGAGGGTCAGGCTCTCTGCCGATGAAAAACGCCTGTCCCGACCAGGCACCGTCCGGGACCAAGGGCGCTCTCCGCCTGAGCCCCTGCAGGGCAGGGGTGAGGTGTGAACTCCACCCACACAGAAAGCAAGGGGGGCTGTTGCAGCGGGAAACCCCGCATGTGCAGAAGTCCAGGGAGACCGTTTCTCACCCAGCCTGTTACCCCACAGCCATCCGTTCAGACCAGTCTAAGGAACTGCGACCTGTCCCCACCCCTCTCGGGGGCTTCCCGTTCCTGAAGTTTGGTCTTTGTCTTCTGAACAGTCTGGACTTAGCATTTGGAGCCTGAGGGAAGTAAACGCAGTGATCGTTGAAGCTTTCCTAAATACGGGACCAGAAACAGAGTGTCCAGCACACTTCACAGGATTCCACTGGTTTTCCAGATCTTTCCTGTACGGCGAGTTGCCAGGAAGGAGCCCAGGACCCGCCACCGAGAGGAGAGAAAGCCGGACCCCCACACGCCCACATATACGCATAGAGTTTCCTGTAAAATCTCCGTTTAAAAATGAACACTGGGGGAAACCCGGCACCCTACGCAAAGTACCTTCCCAAATCCAAATGGATGACATTCCTTTTCTGGACAAGACGGCCTTTTCATGTCCCAGGTAATTGCTAAGTGTGAGTGATTAGGGCCCCCTAGTCCCAGGACGGGTGATGGGATTTTACCAGAGTTTCTGCTGTGATTGCGTCCGTCTACGCTGAATCGTGGACTCAGCATGAGGAAGACATTCTCCGTGGTCGGCCACGGCGGGTGTGAGGTTTGTATCAGCATCTCTGTGGGGTGGTTCCTCATCTCCTCCAAGAGCCAACCTGGAAAGGGAGGGATCGGAGCAGCCGGTGACCAGGTCTGCGGTTGGTGCAAAGCCTTCTTCCCTGACGGCCAGGCCACAGCGCTCACTGGGAAGCCTGGCGGGCGGCAGTCACCCCGGACACCACAGCCACGGAGGAGCTTTCTCCCCATACTGCCGAGCACGTGGCAACACCGTGGAGACCGATTTTCTACATCCTAGACCAGAGCCTCCCAAGTTCTTTCTGGGATTCGATTCTCCCTGCGCATCTCTGCCTGGCTAGGGCTCAGCGACAAACCCAGCCTCGGCATTAAGGCGACGTAACTTACAAAGGTGCAAATCGCAGGAATGTCCTCTGTCATCTGAGATGCTGTCTTCTTTCCACCTGGAGCGAGTTTGGCGAAATGACCTCGGGCCATCTTGGCCTCGGTTCTGTGCCTGAGACGGTGCCCGTCCCCACAAGACGCTCCTCGGTCCGTCTCTCCTGGTCACACAGCCGTTCTTTCTGCAGCCGGGGCTGGGTTACTAAACAATCCGTGACTCTGCCCTTGGCTGTTAAAAAGCATTTCAGGGCCGTCTGGGTGGAGAAGTTGGTTAAGTGCTGACTCTTGGTTTCGGCTCAGGTCGTGATCTCAGAGTGGTGAGATTGAGCCCCGCGTCCGGCTCTGTGCTCGCCATGGCATCTGCTTGAGATTCTCTCTCTCCCTCTGCCCCTCCCCCCTTAAAATAAATAAATCAATTTTTAAATAAATAAATAGCATCTCAAAATGAAAGTGTAACAGGCTCTTGTCCTTACAACTTGTCGGGGCGAAGGGGAGCAGCTTCTGCAAGAGAAGGTTGCCTGGCCCGCCCCGGACTCTCGGCGGGAACAGGCCGCGGGGCCCCACTCTGCGGAAGGAAGAAGGGTCGGAGAGTGTCTTGTGGGCCTGTGCGTGGGGCACTGCGCTGAGACCTCGCTCCTCAAACCTCCAAGCCCCTCAGACCCGAACCTTGTCCACCGACCAGAGGGAGAGGTGCTGGTGTCGGACCCCTCAGCAGCCGTGACGTTACCCCTGCGTCCTGCAGACCAGCAGCGGGGGCTGGGCACGGGGGCTCTCATGGGGGTCCGCAGGCACAAGCTCCCTGCAGTGCCCTGGAGTCGATGGAGAGCAGCACGAGGCAGGAGCTCCAGGGTGATGGGCGCCGGATCCCTCTCATGACCGGAGTGTCTGTCATGACAGCCTGGAGGAGCCCACTGTCCAGATGAAGCTGCATGTTTGCTGGGTGGACGCGCCACTGAGCCACATGCCTTGATGAGATCCCCTCCTCCAACCCTCCGTCTATAAACTCCCACGGACTTAGGGAGGTTTGTAACCACGCGAGCCTCATTTTCTCACGGAGAAATTCACGCAGCAACGCTGTCCTCGCCCCGCGGGTCTGTGCTGGTGCTGACGTGCTGAGTGGCCGGACGCTCGGGCTTCCCACCTGCCTTCACAAACCAGGCTTCCCAAGCCGGCCTGGTGGGTCCCGGGCTCTTGGAGGCACCTGCACGACACATGGACCTCGTGTATTTTTGCTTTTATTTTAATCAAAGTCTAGTCGGATGGGAAGTTGTAGATATTTTCAGGGGTGTTAGAGTCTGGTGAATGATCTGAGGGTTCTGTTTAGGACTGTTCGATGCTGGTAAAAAACTAATGCACAGCCAGCACTGACCCAGCTTCCCGGTGCCATGGTCGGATCCGGGTCACCCGTGGAGCCGCCGTGCCCTGCACGCAGCCCACACCCGACTCTCTCCCGCTGATTCAAAGGGGACCCCCTCACGTGCTCCCTTGGTGCCCCAGGCCTATGTGTGTTGGAAGCACCTGCGAGTTCTTTCCCAGCCCCTGTGGGTGGACAGCACACCCTCCTTGGGAGACAGACCCGCTTACTGGGCAGTGAGGCACCTGAGCCCCAGGCCAGGGTGGGGGACGCAGACCAGCACCGGCTCCCTTCCTGCTAAGCACCAGTGGCCTCCGACCTGAGCTCCCCGGTCTCACCGGGCTCAGTCTCTCCTCCACCTTTCTGGAAACTGCTTTTCTGACTGCCTGGCTAAGGACCTTTCTGGGGCCCGCAGACCTTCGAGGCTAATGCAGGGTGGCCGGGTGACTCACCTACCTGACTGGCGTCACGCTCTGCAGCTCTTCCGCTCCCTCCAGGATCCTCCACTTGCTCCGGGTCCCCATCCCAGCCCCACTCTATCTTCCTGCACATCCCTCTTCTTCCCCGACTCCGCACTGGGCACGCGCTGCGGCTGCCTCCTTGCACTCTGTCCCCCGAGGTGGACCTGCCTTGGCATCATTTTCCCCGTTTTCTTCCCAGACGCTCTAAAGCCCGGCAGGTTGTACACACGTCCACACGGACTGCACATGTCCACACGGCGAGATTGCTCAGGTCCACACGTCCAGCTTTCTGCAAACAATAGGTGTTAGCTTCTCCCTTGGCCTGTCTTCCTAGAAGAACCTCTGCCTCCTGCTTCCCTGACTCCTACTGCTGCACTGAAGGATACTGGCTGTCACATCCGAGCTCAAACCCCATCCTCCCCCTGCTGACTTCTCCCTACCCCCCGACTTCTCCCTCAGGGCCCTGCAAACATCCCATGAAACTCTTGGTTCAAACTGAAGCCCTTTCTTCTCACGCTCCTGGGCTGTGGTCCCTGATACAGTGACCTCACCGTCAGTTCCTTAACGGATCCCTGCCTCGACCTCTGCCCGGATCCCTCTGTGGAGACCTGGGCCTCCCGGTGAGCCCCTGACATGCCAGCTCTGCTTCCTGGCCGCTGGGCAGTGAGTGCCCGGCAGGGAACTCCTATACTCCCCTCCAGCTTGTCCTGCTCACCTCTGGAGTCATGGCCCTACGGACAGAATCGAGCCTTGGCAGGATGCACAGGTCCCCGACTCTCCCAGAACATGATGGCGCCGGCCCGTCCCTCAGCGAGCTCGTGTCCACGGCTTGCGTCCAGTCCACGGCTCTTCAGCTAGCCAGATGACAGACACACCCCTGCACACACACCGAGCCCCGGCACCTAAATCAAGTCAAGTCCGGAATCCAGGCTTCAAAACACCCCAGAGCCCACCCTCTACCCTCACGGACGTAGAAGTCCTCTCTTCTCCTTCCTGTCCTCTGTCTAGTCAGTCAGAGACCCGCCAGTTTGCTTTCGAGGGGTTCCGGACCTGCTCCACAGGCCTTCCCTCTGGGGTGGACTCTGGACCTTGGTTCTCTTCTCTGACCACCCTGCAGGGCCCCACGGGCTGCTTTCCCAGGACAGCATCCTTGTCCTACAACTTGTCTAGAGCGTTACATGGATTTCTCTGCCCTGCATTCGGCTGTGCCCTCTGACTGCTGTCCTCCCACTGCCAGGACACAGGCCGTCGGCATCGGTCCCCACCCTCTCTTTACACCTGCCATCATGAGGTCGCGGGGCCTTCTCTTGGAACCACTCCAGCCCCAGGTCCCCCCTCCAGTGACCCGGAGATGAGGATCAGATAGCCCATATGAATATGTGGTCATCGCAAGGCTGGGTCCTCCTCGAATGGGATGGGTCTCAATCCTGTGCCATGGGGCCACCTGGAATCTAACACATTCAGAGGCGCGAGTCCAGCAGCGTGGCTGCTGTGGTGTGGAAACGGCACAGTGAAAGCCAAGAGCCAGAGGCAAGCAGTGCTTGACTGAAGAGCAGACGGTTCCCTTGAACGGTGACCTTTGTCAAAACTGGACGGTAGGGGGCCCTATTGCTTCTTGCAAAACATCCCAGATGTTGTCCATGTGTTATGGCAGTGAGAAAGAATTCACTTAACCAGCTCTTGAGATTTCCAATAAAGCTCTAATTAACAGCGAGAATTTCATTTTGCTTCACATCAAGAAAGCAATCATTGGCTTTCAATTTTTTTTAATCTGACACACATTTACTATAAACATATTCTAGAAAATTGAAGAGAGAAAGAACAGTAAGACCCATGGGGACGTCCTAATCTTCATTCCACGGCACAGGCCATCCGGGAGGCAGCACCACGTGTGCTCGTCACTGTTCTCGGGGCCCTGGGACAGAGAACATACATGGAAGGGACACCAGCAAAACAGAAAAGGTCTCTGACTCCCGTAAATCTCGGAAAAGGTTTGTTTGGCTGAAAGACACCTGCCTGTCTGGGCCCTTCCAAACACGGGGGGTGGCAGGGCTCCCCGAAGGGCAGGGGTTTGACACGCCGTCCCCCGAGCCGTGGCGCCCGAGCAAGTGCATCCCCTTCATGTTGGAAAAGCAGTTCCCATTCCTTTGATTTCTTTTCTATACTCCGGGTCCTATTGCATGGTGCGATCGCACAAATCTGCCACCCTCTGTCCACGGGTCACGACAGGGGACGCCCTCCCGATCCTGATGTTGCCGTTCCACGTGCTGCCAACAATCTCAAATCTGAAAACCTTCAAATCCACTGCACTTCTGTTCACTGTGAGATGATAGAATAAATACATTCACGCAGACCACGCAGGATCAGGGGCCGCAGGATTCGTGCTAGGTGTTGAACCACTGAAGCTGCAAGAGGAGAGAGAAAACGCAGCGTCCCAGCTTGGGCATCCACGTGAGGGAAGTGACGGACAGTAGGGCTCAACGGGGAGTCCGCCAGCGGGGAAACTCAGGAAGCGGCGGGCTCGACCTTCTTCCACCTGCTGGCCCTAGTCATGGTGGGACCAGGGTGTCAAATCTTCTGATTCTTTCACAGAAGCATGAAATGTGTATTTTACATAAAAGACCTGATTTCTAAAATGTCATTTAAACGCAATGAGCCTTTGGGTCCCCAAGGCTGACTGTGGGCTTGCCAGTTTGCAGCTCCTTGTCCAGAACACTTGTTTTACGCATTTTTCAAAGGCAGACTCTACTTTCCAAATGGAGACAGGCATGAAACGCAAACACTGATAGAAATGTATTCCCACCGCTGTAAAATGCTGTGTTAAACTTTCTCATATTTATTTATCACAACTGAGAAAGTGATGGGACTGTTCTGGTAGACATTTTAAAGTGGAAATCCTGGAAACTCGATTGCAAAACCCCTTTTACAAAACTCAGGACACGAGTATTGCTACATTTCGTTCTGGTGACGCTGTTTAACAAGAAAATTCTGATTCTCAGAGAATCAGAAACATAGTTGCAAACAGTGCTTTTAAAGATGGCTTGCAACCCTGGGACACGTCCAGATTAGACTGGATCTGGTACTTGAGGACGGGGCTGTAGGAAATGTTTGCTTCCAAGATAAATCAAATAGTAAGATGCAAACTTACCACAAAGCTAAAGTCAGCCAAGAGGAACCCGAAGTATCTATAGCCCAATCTCATCATGACTCTCTTTTTATGGCAGAAAGAACACGCAGGCGGCCAAGACAGCGGCACTCGCCCTGGAAGTCAGTCAGCCACTGGTCCTGGACACACGCACTTGAGAAGATGTGCACGGGCCTGGATTCTGTAAGAACAGAAGCTGTTCATATGAGAGACATACTCACAAATACGCAAGGCACGAAAATAAATTTGCATTTAGGCCATGCACAAAGCTGATGTCATTTGATCAGAAGCAAAATAACATGTCAGCATTGACAGATAGATGATAGACCGATGGACAGACAGATAGATGATAGAGAGAGAGAGAGATGTCAGATGATTAGATAAAGATAGATCACATGTTTCTGGGACCCTAGCTCGAAAATCATTCACCTAAAAACTCTGCAGAAAGAGGATTTTCCTGTGCCTGGAAACAGCCTCGTACAAAGAGATGCCCTTTGAACAGAGAAAAGGAACAACATGCCTGGAAAAATCCATTTTGGAAAGTTTCAGCATCAGCATAGGTCACCACTCATCTGATGCACTTGAGTGAGATAATTCTTAAGGTTTTTCAGTTCTGGTTTTAGGTTCAAACTCCAGTAATCAGGGCTGTTGTTTTCATCACTTTTCATCACTGATACATATGAATTCAAGGGAGAAGAAGCAGGCCAGCGGGATTCAGCCTGGACTAAAACACCCTCATCCTTCCCTGCCTTGGCTGAAGACGGGCTCGGATAAAACCGGTGTCTGTTTCCCATCTGCAGGGACGATGCGGGAGAAGGGCTTGGCATCGGATGCCTGGAAGGTCAGAGAGCCTCTTGTTTTTTAATGTTGCTTTAAGATCTTCAGACAGAAACAGTAACAAAAAATGCAGATGATCAGAAATAGTGATTTTAATATGTTGGCAAAGCTGAGAGGGAGGAACTGTGCATCTGAATTTTTGGTGTTGAAGAAGAATTTGCTGTTTCAGATTAACACTGATCACTATCAGATGGATCTACTTTTCGTTTGTTTGTGTGTTTTTTTTAAAGAAAATGAAGATGAAGTTCAGGGAGAGGGTGTGTCTGGCCCCCAGCGATGACTCCCTCCGTTAAGCCCCGCGGATTCCCGATCGGCTGGCAGTTTCAAGACGGTATCATTGGAAGCAGTTTGGCTCATGCCGCTCATGACGTGTGAAAACCCCTATGCTTTTAGGAATCTGCTCCCTGACACAGATTTGAAATTTAAAAAAAAAAAAAACTAACTGAAATAGGCTCCCCACTGTCATGTATATTAACACGGAGCTGTGAACGGAAACGCTCCTCTTTAAGCAAGGAGAACGAGACTCCCCAACACCCCCTTCCTGCTGAGGAGAACCAGAGAAGGAACCGCCGTCCCTGTCCACGAGGGGCCAGTCGCGGGATGCCACCCACAAGAGGCGGTCTGTCGCGCAGCCGGAGGTGGCCACACACTGGAGAGTGTGGGGAGCACCAGAGAAGCACCCACCCATGTGGAGAAGTCCGAGGGGAAAAGAGGGAAGCAGGAGTTCCACGGCTCCCTGATTTTCTGATCCGCATTCACGTCTCACAGCCCAGAAGACCACGGTCTGCCCGCCCCAGAGACTCATAGCTCTTCTCAGCCGCTGAGCAGAGACCTGGAGGGAGTCGAGGTCCAGCCAACACCTCTGCTGACCACCAGGTGCCTCCGTGCTGAGTAGATGCTAAAAACTGCTAAATGCATTTTAAGGTCCCTTTTGAGTCCTGCTGGGGATTGCTGTGTCCTGGGCCGTGAGGGTGACGTGGTCGTCCGTCTGTCTCCGCTGCCAAGAGCATCGCTGGCAGGACCTGACGAAGGCCTGTCCCCATGGCACCCTCCAACTCCGGGGCACCTGGTGGCACACCGTGCTTCGGAGAGAGGAGCTCAGCGTCCTTGGGTCTGCCTGACGCCCCCTCTGCCACAAGGGCGAGTTCACCGTACGTTGTATGTGAGTCTAGAGCTAGTCACACCACTGCCCGTGTCGTATGTATCTATTCCCACGTGGGCCACGCTGTGTGATACACACCCAACGTCACCGAAGTCCGCAGGGGCAGGCCCTGCGCTAAGCACCTCGTGGCGCCGGGAGGGAGAGATTCACGTCCGACTCCCTGCTTAGCAGGGAGGCTGCATCTCCCTCTGCCTCTGCCCCTCCCCCACTTGATGCACGAGTTCTCTCTCTCTTTCTCAAATAAGTAAATAAAACATTTTAAAATAGTAAAAGCATATGGCAACTATAGCCAATATTTGAGACCATAATCCCAAGAATAATTACTAAATCTGTGTTAGAATTCTTTGCATTTATATAAATATACCTATAGGAAATAAATCATTAACATCATCTCAGGGAATCCATCTTTCAGACACTAGTCTGTCATCAAAATAATCAAGGAACGCTTCGGTCCAATCGGCCGGTGTTTGCTGGACGCTTACCTTGCTGGGCGCGGTCCCACGTCCTCGTCGCGCTGACTGGTCCACCTGTCTTTTCCTTTATTCTCACGGGGGAGGAGACAGAGCGAGCAGGTGCGGTGGCTGACCCAGGCTCTCGCCACGACCACACGCGGGAGCGCGTTCCCAAGGAGTCCCCACGCTGAGGAGCGTTAGTCCGGACGAGTCTACAGCTCTTGGTGACGAGGGCACAATCTGAAGCCGCGTGTAAGACCCGAATAAAACCACCTGCTGGGTAATTAAGCGGGAAACAAACGCGTCTCCTCATTTTCACATATCACGCCTGGCTGTCCCCAGGTCAATCCACAGCAACGCCCGTCGGCTCGCACCATCGGCCTGTCTGCTCCACCTCCCCACGTCAGTGCTCGTTCTCGAGGCTTCCGCCTTCCTCTGCAGATGAGTGCCGGCCTTCTCCCTGCCCAACGTGTCTTCCCTGACGGCTCTGCCCTGGGCTGAATGCTTGCACCCCTCCAATTCATATGTGGAAACCCTAACCCCGCCACACTGGGGTGAAGAGGTGACTAGCTGCGTGGGGTCAGGGCCCTCATGAGAGGCCACAGAGCTGGCTGGCTCCCTTCCCCCGGGTGAGGACACGGTGAGCGGCCTCTCCCCGGCATCTAGCCGCACCCTGGGCTCAAGCTTGCAGCCTCTGAACCATGAGACATCGAAGTCTGGGGTTGACAAGCCACCCGGTCGGTGTGCTTCGTTCCGGCAGCTGGACCAGACTGAGACGAGTTCCTAGTTTGAATTCCACGTGGCGGGAATGACATGCCCCCTTCTTGTGCTTTTCCCTGCCTGCTGGTGTGGGGCTTCCTGCCAGGTGGGGACGCCGGGTGACAGTCACATCCCCGGAGAGAAGGGATTTGGATGGAGAGTTTCCTTTAGAAGAGCAAGTAGGAGACCCCATACCTCCCCACCTGCCAGGACCAAATAGAGAAAAAGTCCGTGCAAAACACTGAAATAGCCAAAATTAGGTGTCACAGACGTCCCAAAGCCAAAAGTGCTTTCGATACATCTTTAGCGCCGTGTTAAGGACAGCCCTGAACAACTACCCTCGGGAGGCACGCAGGTGAGTCGTTCTGTGTTTGCTTATCTGTGTACTTCCCAAACAACAGACTCCTTCCAGGCCGGGTGCATGTGATTAATCGACAACTTGTTGAAAATTTAGTCTCCAGGAACTTACCATGAGCATTACCATTGGCTTCAGCAGCTCTGGGCTCGGGCCCAGGAGTCTGGATTTTGCAAACTTCTTCTCGGGTAACTCTGATGAGCAGTCAGGTTTTGAAGCACTGCTCTGGTACCAGGTATACGGAGACATCATTTCAGCTCAGACATCTGAGCCTCGCTCTGCTCTCCTGTTACTCCCCCAACTGCACTGTACGCTCCTTATCGGCAGAAGCCGCACTTTGCGCGTGCTTCCCGAGCTCAGACCCTGGCACGGCTGGCCAGCCATGGATCAATCTTAGCTTTGGGACTAGAACAAAGACCCAGAGGGTGCTATGTTCAAAATAAGCAGGAGACACACGAGAAAAATCGTCCGTGCGGACAACACCAATCGTAGAGAGGCTCAGAGCCTCGAATTCATCTTTGATTCATGCTTCGACCTCAAACTGACTCACGCAGACTCAGGATTGCATCTCCTAATTCCTAATTCTAATTCTGAAATGTCATCAAAAGGAATGAAGTCTGGGCTCCTGGGTTTAAAAAATTAAAAAAAAAAAAAGCTTGTGGCAGGTGGGGCGTGGGAAGGTTAGTGATTGTCTGAAGGAGCCACTGACGCATGACTCACGCACATCAACTGGCTTTTGCAAAAAGAGAAGAAAAGAGCTGCTTAACCGTCACAGCTTCTCTGCACCCTGAGAGAATCCCGACCAGCAGCGCTCCACAGCCCCTCCTGGCCTTTCCCCCGCACCAGCCTCCGTTAGACTGAAACCCTTTTTCCGGGGTGCACTCGCTGGCTTGCGAGCCCCCTCGCCTGGCTGACTGATGGACACCACCTTTCCTGGGCTCCTTTGTTTACCAGCGTTCGAGCTGGTGCAGCTCCTTGGAAAACCAGAGGGCATTTTACCGTGTGGAGTTCTATTGGTGGTAACATGACTGACGTCTGCATTCTTCCACCGCGCACAGACGCAAAGCCCCCGAGAGACGCATCGCACACTTACATAGTTAGCGGGGGGGTCAGGAACACCAGAGAGCCTGAAACCTCCAGTAACAAAAACGCTCCCTGTTAAAAATAAATGTATATTCTTTACGTTTAAATTCATAGCAATCTGCAATCTAAGGTAAATATTTACCCATTTTACTTAACAAATAATTTTTTAACATTTTTACCCATTGTATTTATAGAGATAATTTATTACTCAAAGGAAAAAAGAAAAAGAAGAAACATTGAGGAGAGAATGACCCAAGGCCAAATTCCTTAAATTTTCAAGCATCACCCAAAGCACTGAAGTCTTTACGATTCCTGGGTGGGTGGGTGTAAGGCGTAGTTTTGTTATTTACTGAGGTACAGGAAACGGCTCCCAAACTTCGTGGCTTAAAACCCCCAGCACGTTGTTATTTCTCAGAATCCCAAGTCAAAGACTGAGGCACACATCAGCTCAGCGCTTCTCCCAGTCAAGCCTTGCGTTGGAAGTGCCGCGTCCCTTGCGGTGGTGGGAAGGGGTGAGCAGGGGCCCCGGCAGCTCCCGGGACCCTCGTCGCGGGGCCTCCTCCTTCCCACCTGGCCTGCCCGGGGGGTTCTCCCTGGCAGCCTTAAGGCCAAGGCCGTGAACCCGCGTCGTGCCCCTGAGGCCTAGCCTCAGAGGAGGCCTCCACACCGGGCAGGACTCACCGGGCGCCAGGAGCCCGGGGGTCCTGTGTAACGAGCAGCCAGGGGGCCTGACGTGGACGCTGCTGTCACTTTACCACACGTGAGCAGACAAGTGTTCCAACCTGTGTGCTTTTCACATCTCGAGGACGCTGGCAGGACACCTGATGTCGACGGGGCACTTTCATGCTCAGCTCTGGAAACTACTGCGGCGTCTCCCTGCTGTGCGGTTGTGTGCTGCCGGCTTTCCTGTCGCCACAGAGCGCGGTCCCTGGTGCAATCTACGTTACCGCACATCGAACACAGCCACAGGAATCAGACCTGTAAATAAAGTCCTCACGTCGCGTCTCCGATTCTTAGGGTTGATGATCTCAATGAATTGTTCACGGAAAAATCTCACCTTTGGAGAAAATATATACACACATGCATGTTATCCTAACGATAAGGAAGGGTACCAACCGGGGGACAAAAGCACGCTCAGACAGACGGACGAGGCGTGCTCTGATCTGCATTTGCTGCAAAGCACTTCTCAGCATGTACATCCATAGGCCACCAATTTAACTCATTAAATAATTTTCAGTAAACATAAAATTAATCAAATCAAATAAACCATGTGGTCCAACTGCAACGAAGTCAAATTTGAAAAGCAACAGCGGAGAGAAATTCAGGAAATACACAAATATTTGTATAATAAATAATATGCTTCTGAAATTTTCTTCAAAAAAGAAATCTCAAGGAGAATTTTAAAATATTTGAAAATGATTAGGAAAAATACAACATTACGTTGATAAGAAACCGATAAAGTAATGATGAGCAAGAACCCTATAGCTCGGAACAGCCACATTAGAAAGAAGAAAGATCTCAACCAAATCATTTACCTTGCCACATAAAAATCCAGAAGAAAAATCCAGAAAGTAAGCCCAAGGAAAACACAATCAAGAAGATAATTAAAACTAGAGAATAGGGGCGCCTGGGTGGCTCAGTCCTTAAGTGTCTGCCTTCGGCTCAGGGCGTGATCCCGGCGTTATGGGATCGAGCCCCACATCAGGCTCCTCTGCTATGAGCCTGCTTCTTCCTCTCCCACTCCCCCTGCTTGTGTTCCCTCTCTCTCTGGCTGGCTCTCTATGTCAAATTAATAAATAAAATCTTAAAAAAAAAAACTAGAGAATAAATCAATGAACTAGAAAACAGAAAAACAATAGAGAGAATCAGTGAAACCCGAGTTGGTTCTATGTAGAGGTTAACAAACTTGACAAACCTTTAACCAATCGGACCAAGAAGAGAGACAGAGAGGACAAAACCTACCAAAAATAGGGACAAAAAGGAAATATAACTACCAACACTACAGAAATCAAAGGAATCTGAAGGATAACTATAAACAACTTTATACCAACGATTTAGATATTTAAATAAAATGGACAAATTTCTGGAAACATCAATTAACAAAAAATCATCTTAAAAAAGAAAGTCGGGGGGCGCCTGGGTGACTCAGTTGGTTAAACGTCTGCCTTCGGCTCAGGTCATGATCCAGGAGCCTGTAATTGAGACCTGTGTCAGGCTCCCTGCTCAGAGGGGAGCCTGCTTCTCCCTCTACCTGCTGCTCCCCCTGCTTGTGCTCTCTCTCGCTCTCTCTCTCTAACTCTCAAATAAATAAACAAAATCTTTAAAAGAAAATAGGAAGTCTGAATATATCTGTGATGAATAAAGAAAGTAAATTAATAGTGAAAAATGTTCCAACCCACAAAGGAAAACTTAGGCACAGACGGCTTCATTGGTAAATTCTACCGATCACTTAAAAAAGAAATAATACCAAGTCTTCGAAAAACTCTTCTGCAAAGTCAGGGAGAACAGGACACTTCCCAACTCGTGCTATGGAACCGGTAATACTCTGATGCCAAAACCACACAAACCGTCACAAGAATGGAGAACTACAAACCAGTATCTCTTATGAACACAAATGCAAAAACCCTCCACACGATACTAGGAAACTGAACCCAGCAACATATCGAAAGATCATACCCCATGACCAAGCGGGATTCAGCCCAAGACTGCAAGTTTATTTAATATCCAAATATCAACTAATATAATAAACCATACCAATAAAGGACAAAAAATACACAATCATCTCAACAGATGCAGAAAAGTGTTTGATGAAACCCAGCATCATTGGAGGGTTAAATCCTCGACAAATCAGGAACAGGAAGCAGCTGTTACAGCATATTGATGAAAAACCCACAGTTGAGACCATCCCTAATGCTGAAAAGCTCAGTGTCTCCTCCCCTAAAACCAGGAACAAGGCAAAGATACCCAGTCTTATCATTTACATATTTGGCCAAAGGAAAAAGAGGGAGAAGGACGTGAAGAGAACAATACATACTTGCAATGAACAATCTAAAAATGAAATTCAGAATGTAGTTATTCTACATGAATTAACACCAGAAGGAATAAATATCCAGAAATAAATGTACCAAAAAAAGTAAGACTTTTACATGAAAAACTCTAAAATATTGCAGAAATTAATGGGGATTCCATGTTGGTGGATTGGAAAAGTCAATATGTTTAAGACGGAAGTTCTCATCAAATCCATAACACACGTTCGATTCCGTACCTGCCAGTGAGTAGCATGGTTTCTCATAGTCGTCGACAAGATGATCATAAAATTTGTGTGAAAATGCAAAGATCCCCAATAGTCAAAATCGTCTTGAAACAGAAGAAATTTGGAGGAATTCCGTTTTCCTTGTTAAATACTTACCGAAAAGCTTCAGTAATTCAAGAGAATGTGGTCCAGGGATAAGTATATACAGAAAGATTCATGGACAATAACAGATAATCCACAAATAAACACTAATGTTTACAGTCATTTGATTTTCAGCAAAGGTGTTCAGAAATGGTGAGCTTTTCAACAAACGGTGCAGGGACAATCGGTTAACCACATTCAAAAGCTGAAATCAGACTGCATCTCAAAATCACCCCAAAATGGATCATCGAAGTCACCATTTTAAAATGGGAGAAAATTCTGAAATGGTTATGCAAATATTTCTCAGATAACACCAAATGCACATTCCATGAAAGTAAAACAAATGATACATTGGACCTCATATCACTAAGAGAAAAAAAGCCAAGGCTTAGAGAAGGCAAAAAAATCTGCAGATCTTATTTCATACAAAGGATTGTATTGAGAACATATCAATGAATGAAAAGACAGACAATCCAATTAAAAATAGGCAGAGGTCTAGCTATTTTACCAAGGAGATGAGAGCATGATATAAAGACGTGAGATGGTCAGTATCATCGGGCACTCAGGCAGTGTCCCCTGAGACTTGAGACACGGCTTCCCACTCCCTACCGCGGCTGTGACCAAAAGCGGCATAACCGGTGTTGGTGAGGGGGGTGCCCTCCCACGGGACGGGCTTGGCTGGGCTCTATGCTGGTCCAGCCATTTCGGAAAACAGCATGGTGGTTTCTCAGAAAACTCGATGTCCGGTTATCATTGATCTGGCAGTTCTACCCTAAGCTACCCACCCAAAAGCAGTAAAGACATACGTTCACTTGAAGACTTGCTCCCAGGGGCTTTATCCATAATAACACAAACATGGAAACAACAGAAATGCTCACCAACTTGAAAATGGATGAGCAAGTCTTGGAACGTCCATGCAATGGACATTGGAATATATTCAGTCATAAAAACAAATAAGCCACGCTATGATAGGCGCGAACCTTAATAGTTGTGCGCTGAGCTGATGAAGCTACATGCAGAAGACAATATGCTATAACCTATTTATATGAACTGTCCATAAAAGACAAATTTTGGAGACGAAAAGTAGGTTCGTGGTTACTTGGGGCTTTGGGTAGAAATAGGGGCTGAATGTAGATAGGAACAAGATATCATTTTGGGTGATTGGGTTGTGGTATGGTTGTACAACTCTATACATTCAATCCCTGAACTCTCCATTTAAAAGAGGTAAATGGTGTTACGTAAATCGGACCTCAAAAAGGCCGTTCAAACAAGAAGTCCAGGTGCAAATGAATGGAAAGAGTCCATGACCTGAGTCCCAAGCAGCATCTGTCCCGTCTCCATCTGCTACATCAGCCTCACCCACTGAGGACGTTGCCACAACAATGAGGTAAAGCCATGCAAGGACCGAGGGGGCTCAGCAGGCGTCAGGTGCCTGGGGCTGACCACAGCGTGGGGACTCGGGGCGAGGCGGCCTGGTCAGCCTGCAGCGGCAGGGAACCTGATAAGCAGCTGGGGTTCTGTTTTTCTTGGCACGTGCAGGAATGAAATCAGATAATACTGGATGCCAAGCACTTGAGATTCAAAGATACAAGCCATCGAAAGTGAAGGATGGAGAAAACGTGCAAACAGTACCCACAATGGAGAAGCAGCAGCTGAATCAGGATCAGAAGTCATATACTTGGTAGAGACTTAACTTCTGGCCTCTTTAGATGGAAAACATCAAACAAGAACATTAGTATCATTAAAACATATAATCTCTGAGATCATTCCAGGCTTATAAACAGCATTTGATAAACGGAGATAAGAACACAAGGTTTATTGCAGCTTTAAAAGGGCCTGAGACGTATCTGTTTATTTCTTATAATTTTAAGGCACTTGGCCAGGGGTGTATTAAAGGTTTTGTGTGTTAATTTTATTTAAAATTTTATGAAGCCTTAGCGATCCCATCTCATTGCTCCATCCCCATTAAATGTCGTATTTATAGTTTTTAGAACATTGCATTTTTTAAAATGCAGTGTTTATTCTTCTCCATAAATAACCACACTGAATGACCTTCTAAACGCTGATTTTCAAGGGCTAACCAATAAGACTTTGAAAGAGATCCGGATAACAACAGGGGATCAAGCTTTCCAAGGGCCAGCTTGAAACTGGGGACAGAGCAATCACCACGTTTCACAAAATCATCGCTAAGGCACTTGTAAGAGCAGCCGTGTCCTGGAGAGATGCAGTGAGTCTGGTCCCCGACATCTTGGGAGCCATCCCACATTCCAGGGACAGGCAGAGCAGCCATAGTGTCCCCACGGCTCCCCGCTCACAAGCCCTGCTGTCTGCAAGCTCTCCCACGGCAAGGGCAGCCAGGGACGTGACCCTGCAGCGAGCTGCTCACCTGCTCCGGACCCCAGGATGAGCTGCACAGACGGGGCAGCTTTCCAACAAACACTCACTGTCTCCCAGCAGGGGAGGAGAGGGTCTGAGATCCAGGTGCTGGCAAGGCTGGTCCCTCCCAAGGTCTCTCCTTGGCGCGAAGACAGCCTTCCTCTCGCCATGTCCTCACCTGGCCATCCTCTGTGCACGTCTGTGTCCAGATCTCCTCTCCCTGTAAGGACACCAGTCATTTTGCATCAGAGCCCACCCTATGACCTCGTTTTACCTTAATCAACTCTTAAAGGCCCCATCTCCAAATAAGGTCACTTTCTGAAGTCCTAGGGTTGAGGACTCTAAGCTACGAATTTGGGGTAACAAGAGTTCAACTCTCATCTTCAGTCACTGGGGAGGGAACGGAGTCATTGTGACCTGAGTGATGGTGAGAGCTTCTCTGAGATCAATCCGACTGGGAAGGGTAGATACTTTAACAAAAACAAGGTTATCTTAGGAAGAAAAAGGTGATAATGATAGATATGTGACCAGCTATGTTTGTTTCCCTAGTCTACATCATGCCCTCCTTCATGCATTAATTCTCACTCCCTAAACCCAGGGGTCTATGCAGGCCTGGCCACCACGCGTGGAGGCAGGGCATTCAGCACCGTGTGCAATCCCGGCTTCTGAGGCCTCCCTGCTGGGTGCTCAGCGAGTGGGGCCGGGAACCTGCACTTCCTCTGCCTCGTCCCAAGAGGGACTTAGGCCCTCTGTCAAATTCTGGGGCTTCCAACACGGACTCTAACCAAGACCACAGTCCGAAGACTGTTTCCTGCTGCCTTGCACACGGCTTGTCTTGGCATTGCAGAAATGGCCAAGACTTCCAGATCGCTGAAGGAACCATAGCTAAGTGCTGGAGAGAGAGGGGAGTCTGGAGGCCCACGGATCACCCAGGTATCCGCTCTCTCCAGGCGCACCATACTCCGCACAACCAGAAAACCCAAGCGGTAGAAAGGAAGGATGAGGGATGGGAGTGGGTGACTGGAACACCCCAGGACACTCAGGAAGGAGCGCCCAGTTTCTGGTTGCTGACTGGCCCACGGTACATGGGGGTGTGCTGGACACAGAAGGACATGTGATGTCTGCAGACGCGGTGCGAGTGTCAGATCAGCGGTCCGTGCGGGGGCATGCCGGTGGGACACGCACAGGCTGCCCCGCGTGGCCTGTCCTGGCCTGGGATTTGAGCAGGGCTCACCAGCTGGACCTCTCCCAGTGGCAAAGGGGTCGTTCCAGCGGAGAGTGTGACATGACACGCGGCCACAGGGGTCACCTAGACCCGTGAGCAGACGGATCCTTGCTGGAAACCACAGTAAATGTCAGCGTCTTTCGCAGGTGGCCTTCAGCGTCGGGCCATTTCCCGAAAGCCCAGCAGGTGGATCGGCCCTCCCCCGGCCCACATCCCAGTGGGCGCTCCCAGAACTGGGCACCGGCACCTTCTCTTTTGAAAAGATGGAGGCCAGAGAAGACAAGCAGCTGACAATCCACACGAGACCCCAGGCTCCGTGGCACGGGCGCGTCTTGGCTGGAACTCTCCGAACATCTCCAGAGGCCTTCGCTTCCAGCAACGCGGGTTTCTTGGCTTTCGGCCAGAATCTGTTTTCACAGCCTTAGTTGTTTTGTTACATTCTGTTCTTTTTTTAAAACTTTCAATATGAGATGGTTGTGAAAAGTTTTAAACTACAAATTTTTTAAAAGGAGGGGAGACAGTTATGTTCTCAGGTCTACCCAGAGATCCTGTTAACCTTCTGGTGCGAGTTCTTCTGTGTTCTGTTCTTTTTTTATCCTGTCTTAATTTCTGTTCCCTTTTCTCTAAGCCCCTCTGGCTCACTTTTCAAGATGCCACGACTGTCTCTTCTGTGCATTTGTGCTCAACACACCAGTGTTCTGGGAGCTTGGCAGTCAGTAATTCTTTTTGCAGCCACACACACGATATTAGAACACTCCAGAAGGCAAATATTTATCGAGCCATTGATTATTTCTTTAGGTTAAATTCAGTAAAAACGAATTATTGACTAAAAGAGTATTCCACTTTCAAAGTTCGGTTTCTATTGCCGAATGCCCTGCGGCAGTTCGTGAGAAGTCACCACATGCATGACTCACCAACATTGACGATAATCATTAAAAAACCTTGATAACCTGATAAACACCCAAAACACCTGCTTGAATTGCTCCCCTTTTCTTGCTGGTAACATGATTTTTCTTCACTTGGACCACGCACAGGCGCACCGTGTTCCATTGTGTTTTGCTTTTCCGAGCTTTGAAGAGATACTGAGTTTTTTACAAATTGAATGTTTGTAGCTGCCCTGTGTGGCGCGAGTCTATTGACATTGCTTTTCCAACAACATTTGCTCATGTCATGTCTCTGTCTCACATTTTGGTAATTCTCTTGATATTTCGAGCTTTTTCATGCTCATATTTATTACGGTGATCTGTGGGTAGTGAGCATGACCAGCTGAAGCTCAGATAATGGTTAGCACGTTTCAGGAACGAAGTGGCTTTTCAAGAAGGTATGTGCATTTTCAACGACACGATTCTACTGCACACGTAAAAAACTCTAGTATCGCGTAAGCATAACGCTTAATGCCCTAGGAAACCAAAAAATCCATTGACTCATTTCATCGTGATACTCGCTTAATCGTGGTCCTCTGGGACAGCACCCGGTGTCTCTGGGATGAGCCTGGTGTGGTTCTTCTCCTTTGAATGGTCAATTCCTGTCCTTCACCCTTTCTAAAAATTGGGGCGACTGTCTTATTTAAGTTGTTTTGTAAGCAACTTTTAAACGTGTTTATTCTCTTTTATTTGAACTTGTCCTTTAGTTTTTGAACTTTGGTGCCATGGTTTACCTATCTCACCTCATTCCCTAAATCAATGTTTACATAGGCATTTTCTTCTACTAGTTTGACATTTTCATTTTCGTGGATTTTTGAAGTATTATATACACACAAAAGAATATAGATACAAGATACCTAGAGCACAAGGAAATTATACAATAAACACCAGTCCCACCCAGTTGAACAAGAGCACTGACATGACCTTGAGAATAGGCCACCTCACTGCTCTCCTTCCCCTCCCCCACCAGAGGTGTGTCCTGGACCACACCTGTGTTTACCGTTGAACTGTGTTTTCTTTATATTTTTACCATATATGTTTTCATTATAAACACATTATTTGGTGTATCGTGTTTTTAAGCTTTCCATACAGAGAGCAGCATTGTGTTGGGAGTGTTTGGAAACTTGCTTTTGACTAAATGTTGTATCCCCAAGATTCTTCCATACGGTTTTGTGTGGTGTGATTCATTGATGGTTACTGCTTCCTATTCTCTTGTTTTAATATACAGAAATCGATCTGGCCGTTCTGCTTCAGGTGCGCCTTTTTGGCGTTTCCTGGTTTTGATTTCACAAACAGCGCTTCCACAATGCGGCACATTTGCAAGGTAGTTTCTCTGTTTCTTACCTGCAACTGTGTCTGCTAAGTCAAAGTCTGTGCCCATTTCAAAGGTCACTAGATGAAGTCTCATTGTGTCCTGTGGTGATTGTGTTAATTTACTGTCCCCCACACGGCACACAAGTGTTTCTATTGCTCCATATTCTTCCCAACTCTCAGTATTGTCACTGTTGTAAGTTTTGCCAATTTGATGTATGTAAAATGGTATTTCATTGCGGTTTGATTTTTATTTCTATGATTGTAGGTTGTAAATACCTTCACATGTTTCTTGGACCATCCAGTGTCATCTTCTTTAAAGTTCTATTGGAATATTAGGTACTTTCTTTGTGTTGGCTTGCCTTTTGCTTTGTGTAGGAATGATTTGTCTATTACGGATTCCAGTGGATGTCAGTTACATGTGTGGCAAATATTCTGTCCCGTTTTGTTCCTTGTTTATTTTATTCTCGTTCTGGTTTTTCTAGTGAACAGAAGTCACCAATTTCACTGTAGTTGAGATAGCTACCTTTTGTCAATGTAATGTAATAAATACGTCCCACGTAATAAAACCATTTCCTTTCCTGAGGCCATGGATGTAATTCCAAATTCTCTTCTACTAGTGAATTCTGTGTTTCACTCTCATTGTCTAAATTACTGTTCATGATGCAGGGGATGGATTCTGTCTCACTCTATTTCTTTCCCTGAGGATGACCAATTGTTTCAGCCCTCTTTGTTGGAGTCCATCCTTTCCCCCACTGACCTGCAAATTTCATCCTACCTTAACGCACTTCCTGATTCCATTAGTCTGTTTCTGAATTTTTTTATTCTTTTCTGTAAGTTAAATTTTCTCTCCCTATAACAACATCATTCTGTAATAGTTTTGTCCACAAAAGTTTTGCACATCTTTATTATATTTATTCCTAGGAAATGTATTCCTTTTGTCTGTGTAAAAAGATTGCACACAGTGACCTTTTACTTATGGCGCATGATTCCCAACACAGCATGTGACATTCTCTACTGATTTTCTGTCATGCAAGTGCACTAATGTCTCACTAAGTTTATAGATTCTTTGGGCTTCGTGTGGAAGACAATTATCTCATTCTTAACTCTAATACCTTAAATTCTTGTTTCTCAATCCTTATTTATGCACTTAAAAAAACAAAACCACCTTATTTCCCTGGTTAAAATCTCCAGGGAAATAGTGAAGGGAAACACGAGAACAATCATGCTTGCTTCACGGCAAACGCTGTGCACGTTTCACCACCAAGTACGACAGTTCTGTAGGTGTTTTGAGATGTGTTTTATCAGGTTTAGTGAAGTGTCTTCTATTCGGAGTCACCATGAGATGTGTTGTCTTAAACCTGGACACTTTTGAGTGAAAAAGGGATCCTACTATTACGTTATATCAACATTTTAAAGCAGCTCGGTCCTGAACAAGGGAGGATATGTGGTCGTGCTTATATCTATGCTTTTCAATATTTTAACCCTGACTATATATAAATCACAACCGAGTCTATCACTCATTGAGTTGATTATATGTATTTTCTCCTTTAAACTATTCTATAGATCATTGTGGTGATTGATTTTTGTCTTGCATTTCTGGAATAAGCTGCGTGTGGTCGTGATGTATCTTATTGTTTTTATAGAGTACATTTATTTTGCTGCTGTATTAGCTACGAAGGACGTTAGCATCTATGTTCATGAGAAAGACGGACTTTGATTTTCACTTTTCATGTTGTATTTATCAATGTTCCATCACAGTATTTGCAAGCATTGTCAATTAAAAAAGGGAATGTATCTTCCTTCTATATTCTAGTTGGTTTAAAGTTATATTATCTTATACTTGAATGTTTCCTTGCATTTACTAGTACTTTTTTTCAAAGTGGTATTTTTTTGTTGTTGTTGAAAGATGTTTAAACCACTGGTTGAATTCTATTCTACAGGACTATTTTGTTTGTCAGTAATTTTCTGTAAGTTATGTTTTGCTAGGAAGTTGTCCGGTTAATATTTTGAGGCAATAAAGTCTTTTATAATGCTAAATCTGCGGCATTAGGTTTCTAATGTCATCATAGCTTATTCGTACCACTTTTAGAATTTCCTTCTTCTATTTTGCCAGTTATTTACAATCACATTCATCACTATATATATGAGTGTATTTTGTTTATCCTCCCCATTGTAAGGCTGTTTTTTACTTATTAGTTTCTGTGTCTGTCTTTATATTTGCCTTCTCTTTCATTTTCAGGAATATTCTAGTTGCAGTTATTATTAATGCTTAGTGCTTCCCATTATTTTGTAAGCCGTGAAGCCTGCACATTTCTCTGGAAGTACTGCTTTACCTCAACACTCAAGTTTAAAAACATTTTTTTAGTTTCTTAATGCCAAGTGTCTGTTAATTTTTCCTTATGATTTCTTTTGTAACCCATGACTTATTTTAAAATAAATTTCTTAATTTCCAATCCTATAAGATGTTATGTGATGTGATTTCAAAGATTTATGTATCAGGTGGGTACTATTCACATGAAATCAATTCCTTCTTTTTTTTTTTTTTTAAGGTTTACGTCGCGGCCATTATGTCATCAAGTTTTTTAAAGTTCTATGTTTACTTGAAAAGATAGTACATTCTCAGATTGTGATCCTTATTCTGTTCATGCTCTTCCTACCTCCTGTATTCTTATCCGTTTTTCTGTCTTCTGATCCTATCAATAAAAACAAGAGTTGTGTTAAAACTTTCCATTATATTGGTGAGTTTTCAACTTATGCCAGTAAGTTTTTCAAGTTTTTTCTTTATGTAACTGGAGGTTATTTTAGTCCATGCACACAATTTTCAATATATTATAATTTCTGATGACAAACATTTCTCATTATACAGGGACTATTTCTCTAATAATGCATTTTCATTTAAAGTCGTCTGATATAAATACATGTTCTACGACGTAATATTAACATCTGTCAGGATGTATCTGGTGCATCTGTTATCACGCTGTTTCTTCCCCATGTTTTCACATCTGTATGGTGCATGCTGTGCGTGACTGCACTTCAGGGGCAGGGCCGGGCACATGCTCCCCCAGCGGCTGGAAGTGTTGGCAGCTGGCAGGCCCAGCTGAGTCTGTCTTGGACACTTTCCCTCCAACACACAGATCCCGCCACCAGAGGAACCCCTCCTGCCAGGGAGCAGTCCCCATCCCCACACTGGTCAATACAGGAGTGCGAGGGCTGGCCCCTCCTTCAATCAGGACAGCTTGGAAGAGCCTCTGACTTCCAGAATCCTGGTGAGACCAGGTGAGTCCTGTGTTGGTCTGAACTTCCCTTCCTTTGGCTCATTGTGCTTTCTTCCCTCCTGCGGTCGGGTGTTCCTGGGGCAGCCGGTAAGCAGGACTTCCAATCTTCTACTTTATGGAAGATTTTGTGAAGTATTGGTGTTAATCGTCTTGTAAATATCCGGTAGAATGTGTCTGTGAGGCTGTCTGGGCCTGGGCTTTTCTGTGGGCAGATTTCCGATTGCGGATTCAGTCCCTCTCCTGCTGCAGGTCTGCTAGTCTCCGTCCCTTCTTGGGTCCATCTCGGTGCTCTCTGTCTTCCTGGGAATGTGTCCACTTCTAGGTTACCTGATGTTTTGGCCTACAATTATTTATTGTATTCCCTTAAAATACACCTTACTTTTTTTTTTTTTCTTAAACAAGGAGGGCAGGGAGGAGCAGAGGGAGAGGGAGAGGGAATCTCAAGCAGACTCCACGCTGACTGTGGGGCCCAACTCGAGGCTCCATCTCACAGCCCCGAGGTCATGACCTGCGGCAAAATCAAGAATCGGAGGCTCGACCAAGTGAGCCAGCCAGGTGCTCCCAAAATCCTCCTTACTTTCGCAAGGTCAGCAGTGAAGTCTTACTTCATTTCTGAATTTAGTAGTTTGAATGGTCTCTCTTGTTTTCCTGATCTCGCTGAAGCCGGGTCAAGGTTGTTGGCCTCTCCCGTAACAGCACTTGGGCTTTGTTGTTTCCTGCCTTCCTGCTCCGCACAGAGTTAGCTTCTGCTCTGATCAGCATCAGGCCTTTCTTTCTATGGTCACAACCCCCGTTTTCTCTTCTCTTTTAGCTTCTCGAGGTGGAAGGTTGGCTATTGATGAAATCTTTTTTCTTATAGCTGTAATTTTCCCCACAACCACTGCTTTTGCTGCTTTCCACAAACTGTAATGTGTTGTCGGTATTTTCATGCTTTTCAAAATTCTTTCTAATTCCTGTGTGATTTCTGCTTTGACCAGTTAGTATATAGACTTGTATAGTTTAATTTCCAAAAATCTCTAAATCGCATTGGAATTGCGATCAGATTTGTATGATTTCACTCCTTTTAGATGTATTGAGGCTGATTTTGTGGCCAAAGGTGCAGTATATCCTCAAGAACGTGCCGTGTTCGTGTCTGTGTCCTCGTGCATGTGCGTGCCTGTGCCTGTGAGCGTGTGTGCATGTGCTCGTGTGGGTGTGCGTGTGTGGGTGTGCGTGCGCTCGTGTGTGTGCGCGAGTGCGCGTGAGTGTGTGCGCGTGTGTGTGCATGCGTGTGCGTGTGCTCGTGTGTGTGCGTGCATGTGAGTGCACGTGTGAGTGTGTGTGCGTGTGTGCGTGTGTGCGTGTGCGTGCGTGCGTGCGTGTTGTAAGTGTCACGTGTCCTGCTGCCGTTTGGTGGGAGGTTGTGTAGTCGTCTGCTAGGTCCAGCCGGCCTCCAGCAAATCCCATCCCCGTCTGATCTTCCATCAACTTCCATCCATATTGAAAGCAGGCTATTGAAGCCTCAAATGTCCTTTTTACTCATTTATGTATTTAGTTCCACAAAAACTTGGATGAAACTTTTATTTACATTCTTTTGTAGATCAGTTTGGGAAGAATTGTGGGCTTAAGAAGTTTTAGTCTTTTAATCATAAATATAATATATTTATTTTCTGGCAGCAGCATTTTAAAGTATTCAGTGAATGGGTCGTGCATCTTTTGTCAAACTTATGCCCATCTATTTCACATTTTTATTTTATTTTAAATGTTTTCTTTTCAATCTCCTAGTGTTTGTCACTGTCATGGACAATTGATGTCTGTGTATTAACCTCGTATCCCGGAACCATTCTCAATTCATTCATTAATTCCAGCAGCTTTGGTGGATTCCCCAGGACTTTTCACACAAGTAATCATGCTGTCTGTGAACAAGTACTTTTACTTTTGTCTTTCCAGTTATTTCTCCCTGCCTAGTGCCCTAAGAATGATGAGTGTTTCTTGGGTCCAAGTTGGGAGAACAGACTCCCTTTCTCACTCTTCTGGGGGCGGGGAGGCATCTGCCTTTGGCCATCTTGGAGGACATGAGCTACAGCTCTGCGTGGAAAGCCTGTTATCACGCTCTGGAGGGTCCTTTACATACTTAGTTCTGAGAGAGCTTACATCGTGGATGGATATTGGATTTTGTCAAATCTCTTTTGTGTCTATTAATATGACCCTGTGATTTTTCTTTTCAAATCTCTTTATCCTGTGCGTTACACTGATTGATTTTCAAACCAAAGTTGTGTGCCCAGAATAAAGCCACTTGGTCACAATATGCCATTCGTGTTTTTGTTGGTGGATTCATTTTGCTGACAGCTTCTTAGAATTTCTGTGTCTGTATTCATCGGGAATATTATTCTGTACGTTTTGGAAATGCATGCAGCTACTTTTGGCATCTAGGTTCACAGACCCATGGAAATATGGGAAGTGACACCCTCTGCTTCTGTTTTCTGGAAGAAAGAACGTGTCAGTTACTAGTATCTCTTCCTTAAATGGTAATATTCACCAGTGAAGTCGTCTGGCTCTGGAGCTTTCATGGTGTGATAATTTTAACTATAAATTAAATTTCTATAATTGATGGGCTGTTTCGATGATCTGATGCTTATGTGAGCTTTTGTAGCTTGAGTCTTTCAAGGAATTCGTACATTTCGACTAAACTGTTAAATTGGTTGGCATAAAAACAACTTGCATCATGCCTCTGAATTACCCTTGCACTGGTGGCGGTGCCGCGGGACGGCAGCCTCACTCCTGACACTCCTGACTCAGTCCTTCTGCCCCACCCCCACCATCTCCTGGTTTGTAGCTTTAGTTCTAATTTATCTGGAGCATTTCCCGTTGGCTGCTTCGTTCAGGTTAAACTTGATCTTACTTTCAGCTTATTTTTAAGATGTTGCTGATCTTTAGTTTCATTCCGCTGTAATCATAAAGCATTAAAGACCTAAATGATTTTAAATGCATTGAAACATTCTGTTGGCCAGAATGATGAGGGAGCAGAAGGCCAGCTGAGGACAAAGCAGAAACTGACACCCCGCAACCGCCCCCCCATGGGACCTACGTGACATTCCTCAGGCACTCCCGGCAGCCGTAAAGGACGAAGAAATAGTTAACCTATAGAGACCACAACCCTGCAAGACTTGAGTCTCCCTCAGTTTACAAATGTCTTAGCCCTCTACAAGAATGAAGCATTTGTATCAATAACTTAGCTTCCGGAAGGGAATGTAGATACAATTAAATATCCTTATAATCTGCAGCCTCCAGGAAGCTCCCAATTGTCTTCATGTTAACTCCTTACTAGAGGGGTAAACAACCTTAACTTGACAATGGCAAGGCCTCCAGTATCCTGTGAGTCTTCTTTAACATACGAAAGTACTTTCTTGAGGGGCGCCTGGGTGGCTCAGTCCTTAAGTGTCTGCTTTCGGCTCAGGGGCTCAGGGCATGATCCCAGGGTTCTGGGATCAAGACCCGCATCGGACTCCTCCACTGGGAGCCTGCTTCTTCCTCTCCCACTCCCGCTGCTTGTGTTCCCTCTCCCACTGGCTGTCTCTCTCTCTGTGTCAAATAAATAAATAAAACCTTAAAAAAAAAAAAAAAGGAAGTACTTCCTTGAAACCTCCCTTTTCCTCACCTCCCCCAACCCCACAGTATATAATCAGCCTCCCTCACAACCCGGGGCAGCAGCTCTTTCTGCCCAGGGGTCCTGTCCCTGTGCTTCAATAAGCCACCGTTCTACACCAAAGACGCCTCAAGAATTCTTCCTTGGTCATCGGCTCTGGACTCCACCCCACTGAACCTCACTGATATCCCGCAACCCCATCAAGAACACATGTGTTTTGGTAAATGTTCACGTGCACCTGAACAACTCTGTATTCCGATGTGTTTGCGTGCGGTGATTTAAATGTTTTCGTTCTCTCGACCTGGTGAAAGCATGATTCTGTGACCTTGCTGATTTTCTGTGCGCTTTTCTGGTTTTGTGGTCGGGATCTTGCCTCCAACTGGAACTGTGACTTATCTGGTCTGCCCTGAGGCAATCAGGTTTGCTCTGGGCGGTGGATGAACACTAATTGTTCAGGATTATGTCCTTCTGATTCATTTAACCATTTATTATTGTGAAAGGACCTTCTTTTTACCTATAATGTTCTTTATTCCGTAACCCAACTTCTAATATTAATAGAGCCATCTCATTTTACTTGGGTTACAAGATACATCTTTGTTTTCCTTTATTTTTAACCCATACGTGTCTTTATTTTTAAAATGGGCATTTCGCACAGCAAATATCTGAATCCTTTATTCAATTTGATTTTTAAATCCGATTTGATAATCTCTAACTTTGAATCGAAGGTGTTTGGATCATCTCATGTTCATGTGATTTGAAATGTCTGAGCTTTAGATTAGCGCCTTACGTGTTTTCTGATGTGGTTTGGAGTGTTGGGGTTCGAAGCCCAGGGCCAAGGAAGAATTCTTGAGACGTGTTTGGTGCAGAAAGGTGGTTTTATTAAAGCCCTGGGCAGAACCCGTGGGCCGAAAGAGCTGCTGCCCCCGGGGTTGTGAGGAGCAACTGATGATAGACTTTGGGGTTGGGGGAAGTCAAGACAGAAGGAAGTTCCGAAGGGACTTCGATCTGCTGAAGAAGACTCACAGGATCCCGGAGGCCCGGC
This sequence comes from Ursus americanus, assembly GCF_024610735.1. NCBI lineage: Eukaryota > Metazoa > Chordata > Mammalia > Carnivora > Ursidae > Ursus > Ursus americanus. Next base: position 75,128,363 of record NC_142137.1, on the reverse strand, counting down.
TATGGTCCCGCTGAAGTTGTTTTTCCCTCCAGCAAAGCATTAACGTGTGACAGCAGGGAGCTTCCTGGAGGAAGGTTATACTCTGCCTGCCTCAAGTGTTTGTCGGTGGGCTGCAGGTTATCAGGGATGTGGGAACAAAGGCAGAAGAAAAATTATGAAATTCCCTTACTCCCTACAGCCCATTGACAAGTCCTTGGAACAGGCAGAGTGACCTTCCTCTAGGGACTCAGCTGCCTCGGTGTGAATACTTTGCTGAGGGCAAAGGCAATCCTAGCCCGCCCCCGCCCCCCAGGATCCTGTACGTCTACTTTAACATATAGAAATTCCTTTGGAAACTTCCTTTATCTCTCCCCGCCAAGATACATGTCAGCAATCGTCCCCCAAGCATATGGCCCATCGGTAGACATCTGAAGGGTCTCATGATTCAGGTTTTATTAGATGGTAATAAATGCCCTTCTCCCAACAATAGCTGGCCCCCTCAAGGGCCTGGACACTTTGCTTCCGAAATTCCTTAGAGACTCACGCTGTCCCTACCCCCTCCCAACCTGAGGGTGTATAATGGGCCACACTCCTCGTGACCCGGGGCAGCTCCTGCACAGTTAGTTTTATCTACGTTTCCTTCCGCCTTTGGTCCCCACATCGTTTCCATTTGTCTCATTCACTCTTTCTTCCCTTTCTTCTCTTTTATTAACTTCTTTGGGATGGACATGTTTTCTAGCATCAGGCTAGCATTTACCGCTGCTACTTAGCTCAGCCTCCCTGCAGGAATCACCTGGCGTCCCTGTGCAGGGTGAGAATCCTACAAACATGGTCCCTGTCCTGTCTTCTGGGTTTGTGCTGTTGTCACCAGACTTTTCACTTCTAAATGTCTCATAACTTGTATCATGCTTTGCTATATTTGTACTTAAAAAGTCAATATATGATACATAAAAAGTATTGTATTTTCCCCACAAATCACATTTTTCTTCTGCCTAAAGGACTTTTCCTGTTTTGTGCAGGGCAAAAGCGTGCTCCTAAAAGATTTCTTCCGTTTTTTTAGGCCTAAGATGTCTTTACTCTCCCTTGTGCTGGTTGGATTTCTGGGGCTACAGGATGCTAAGTGAACAGTTTAAATTCAGCACCGTAAGCATGTTTGCATCATTCCCAATGAAAACCCCATCGTCATACTTATTTTGTCCTCTGATATATCTGTTTTTATTTTAGATGCTTTAATATTTTCTCCTTCGAACTCTTTTTAAGCAATTAGACCAGGACGGGCCTCGGTTTCACTTTCTTCAATTCCTTCTGCCTCAGGATTAATGAATGAGCTTTGTGGTTCCTTACAGTTTTCATAGAAGTGGGAAATGATAAGGCCATTATTTCTTTGAATATATTCTTAAGTTCTTCAACATCAGATCAGTTCTTAATCTAACTGCTGTATTTTTAAATCACAGACGCTGTATGGTTTACTGCCAGATGTTTGACGTGGGCCCCGTTTGGCGCTTTCATTGACACCCATGCTCCCTGCGGTCTCCTGGGACCCAGGGCCAGCAAGTGGGGGCCATTCTAAGATTTGCAGGCCACAGAGTTCCTTTTGAAATTCCTCAAATCGGCCCTCATGGCGTGAAATCAGCCATAGGCACTCCCCAGGTGAACAGACGTGGTCATGTGCCAATAAAATTTGATTTATAAAAACAGTCTGCATGCAGCTAGGTTTGTCCCCTGGGCCACCTTTTGCCACAGCCCCTTCTAGGACACATGGAGTTTATTATAGCTACTTAGCGTCCTTGTCCACTAATTATGTCATCATTATATCATTATATCATATGTCATGATTTCCTAAATATGGATCATATTTTCCTATTTCTCTACATGACTGGTGATTTTTTAAAGATTTTATTTATTTGAGAGAGAGCAAGAGATTGAGAGAACGAGTGGCAGGCAGAGCGAGAGGGAGAAGCAGGCTCCCCGCTGAGCAGGAGCCCGACGTGGGACTCGATCCCAGGACGCTGAGATCATGACCTGAGCTGAAGGCAGATGCTTAACTGACTGAGCCACCCAGGTGCTCCATGACTGGTGATTTTTACCTGGATGTCAGGCATTGTCAACTTACTTGTTGGACTTGAATTTTTGTATAATGTTAGAAGCTTTTGAGGTTGGAACTGAGACAGAGTAAACTTACTTAAGGCAACTTGATTTTTTTAAGGTTTGATTTTTTGAGTTTTGTTAGGTGGGACCAAGTCAGACTTGATTCTGGATGTAACTTCGCCACATACTGAAGCAATGCCCTTCCGAGTATTTAATTTGATGCCCCACATATTTTGGAGTTTCTGAATTCTGGGCATTGGAAACGCGAGCCACCCCCCTCCTCTTGTGACTTTGAGTGATTGTTGTAAAGTGCTCTGTCCCCTGGCCTCAGGGAGTTGAGCTTGCTCGTGGAGCTCTGTTCCTTATTTAGTTGCAAATAAAAAAAATCCTTTGAAGGTCTCTCCAGAACTGTGCTGTGTGGCTCTCCTCTCCTGTCCTCTACCTTCTGTGCTCTCCCAGCCCTGGCATCTCCCGGAGACCCTGGGGAGTGTGCTCCCCCCACCATGTGCTGCAAGAGGCCGTCTTCCCACCCAGGGGCTGGGCCTGGGGCACCTGCAGGACCTCCTCATTTGTTTCCTGAATCAGAGATCACTGCCCAAGCTAGAGGCTGAATGCTTTTCTTTTTATATAGTTTGCCTTTTTTTTTCTTCTTCACACTTAAGGCAAGAGAGTATCTGATCTTTGTTGTGGCAGCTTAGCCAGAATCCCAAGTGCAGTATTGAACTAAGTCCTGAGTTTTCTTACGTAACTAACAACATTAAACCTTAGCCGCTCAGGTTTTGTTGGGTTTGGCCGCTGCTGTCAGGAGAACAAGCTTCGGGCTGTACTGAACTCGAGCTTCAGCTTGGAGCCTCTCCTACAATATTTCAACTACATATAATAGGATCCCTTGTGTACACACGTGTATACGTGTGTGTGAGCTCATGAGAGTGTGTGTATGGATGGGTTCAGAATATCCAGCTGCTTGTAATGGCAGACTTACCCAGGCTGTCTTATCTGCCGTATTGCCAGGAAAAAAAACTGGTTTTTAACATTTATCCATTTCTTCTTACATGAAATTTCTTTCAGTGATCATGTGGGGTATAGCTCTGAATTTACCTTCCTCCCAAACCACTTATCTCTCACTGGATGTGATGTGGTTTGAAGTGGTGGCATTGGGAGCCAGTGGCCAAAGAAGCATTCTTGAGATGTCTTTGGGGCAAAAAGGTGTTTTTTTATGACAGGACCCGTGGGCGGGACGAGCTGCCCTGGGGTCGTGAGGAGGGACTGATGATAGGAGATTCGCTATCCTAGGGACGGAAAGGTGACATTGGGGCTCGAAGGAATGGAGTCTCTCGGTTTCTGGAAATGGCTTTGTTCTTGTAAATCACTGAGCCCGTTGCAAACTGATGGAAACTCCTGTCCCGCAGGACTGTGATCTCTGTCCTTTAACCACGTGTTTTCCCCTTTTCTGGTCCTGGGGCAGCCAGGAGGGCCAGAGGAAGGTCACGTGAATCCCAGCCGGGGGCGAGGACTGTGGGGTGTCAGCTCGTGCCTTGCCCCCCGCTTGCCTGCTGCTCCCTCACCACTTGGCGATTTCACTTTACTTGTTATATGATGGACGGTATATACACTTGAACCTGGTTAATTTGTATTTTTCACCTCGATTAGACTAAACAGAAGGAAGCCAGCAAAGGCAATGAAAGTCGATTGACAGGAGACTTTCTAAAATAAACACAGGAAAGGTCAAACAGCTGAGAGACATTTTAAATCTCTCTCTATATACAAACAGGTTCTTAATTCTGGAACCTAACATTAGAGAAAGCACTTAGGATCAAAGTTATACTCTTAAAAGAAAACCTCACTGTATGAAAATTTGGTCTTGTAAAAGAATCGAGGAACCCAGACTTTAAAGAAATATCTGCAACATAGTAAACCGTCCAGGGTCCTTCACTGTGAGGCTGAAAGTGGAGAAAGGGCAGTTTCAAATTTTAGAATCAACTGATAATTTATGATGAATTAAACAAATAAAAGTGAATACAAACCTGCAAGAAACTATCATGGGAACACAGATAATATGATTGGGTATTTTGAGTTTTTCGTGTGTGTCCAGTGCTAAAGGGAACGGCAGTGCCCTGAGAGTCCTGGCGGAGCTGTGAACTGACCGGGAGGCCAGGGCCGTGGGTGCCGCGACACTGCGGACCGCCTTCCCCGGAGCGGGCGGTCCAGCGAGGGAGTCAGAGGGCACGTCTGTGCCCGTGAGACAGACAAGCGTCCAGGAGCGAAGGCCCGGCCCACGACAGCTTCTCGCCGAGGGCTCTGGCACAGGGGTGACTCGGGGAGTGGGCACGAGGAGCGTACGCCAGACTTACCAAATCACAGAACCCGAGAGACAGCAAAGAGAGATGAAGGGATCGTGTTAGAGGCAGCCTTGCTCTGAACAGCTGATGTCCGAACAGCAGACGGAGCCAGAAATCTGGCAAAGTAACCCAGAGTTGAGGACAGAGTGTGTGTTACAGCATCGCCGGGGATGGGTGCTCACACCTACAAACACCTACGAAAACATTTATTATTTTGATGCCTTCCATTTAAAAAGTGTGAGAAGAGTACGTTGTATTTTTAATGCTTTTAACCAAGTGTACTTAGTACTTGAAGTATACACATGTTGGTAGTGAAAACGGAACCACAACGTCACTTGCCAATTTTCTGATGCTGTTTGTAAAAGTGAAGAGGGACACCTTGTGTGGCAGCTGTTACAGGCACGGAGAAGTGCAGAGACTTCGCTATTTGCTCCTATTACGATGAACGGAGTTAGCTCTGCGGAGACGAGGCAGGACTCTCCATGGGAAGACGGGCACCTTGCCTGCTGGCGGTTCACTGATGACCCAAGAGAGAGACCCAGTCTTCCTCTCTTCTCGTCGACTCAATCGGTTCGCTCCATTGCCAGATGGGAATATAACTATTAAGGAGAAAGATTAGAGATGTTTGTATAATACTTGTCAAAATTCGCTTTTTCGGTTTTTTTTAATGCGGTATTTAACTTTTGAAAACAGCAAATAAAATGTAAAGCAAGTAAATTGCCAAGTGATGTTTTCTCCACAGCGTGTTAAGATGTCCTGATTGAAGCCATATTCTGTCTGCACGTTGCTTCTTTCATTACACTTAATGTCACAGTAAATATCATTACAAAGATTTAGGAAGGAAGCATGCCAGTCAGCTAGACTCGGAGAGACTGAGAGAATGAGAGACGGGCAGACATCCAAAATTTGGTAATGAAATTGATGGGGTTGTGGAATATCGGTGAGGTTCGGTGGGGTGGAGTCCGGAGCCGGGGACCAAGGAAGAATTCTTGAGACGTCTTTGGTGCAAAATGGTGGCTTATTAAAGCACAGGGACAGGACCCGTGGGCAGAAAGAGCTGCTGCCCCGGGGATAGTGAGGGGTGGCTGACTATATGCTAGGGGGCTGGGGGAGGTGAGGAAAAGGGAGGTTGCAAAGAGATTTTCATATGTTAAATACGATTCACAGGATACCAGAGGCCTTGCAATGGTCAAGTGAAGGCTGTTTACCCTCCAGCAAGGCGTTAACATGAAGATAGTTGGGGGCTTCCTGGAGAAACATTACACTCTGGTCGCTTCAAGTATCTGTCAATGGGCTGCAGGTTACAAGGACATTCAATTGTATCTACATTCCCTTCCGGAAGCTCGTTACTGATAGAAATGCTTTATTCTTGTAGCTCGCTAAGACATTTGTAAACTGAGGGAGGCTCAGGTCTTGCACAGTTGTGGTCTCTATAGGTTAACTATTTCTTCTTCCTTTAGGGCAGCCGGGGGTGCCTGAGGAATGTCACGTACATCCCATGGGGGGGTGCGGGGTGTCAGTTTCTGCTCTGTCCTCAGCTGGCCTTTTGTTCCCTCGTCAAAATGATTGTATCAAGACATAACATTTGTCAAAGGGTTTAATCAACTTTAAAATATTTTGCAAATGAAGTTTGCAAGGGAATCATCAAGTTAGAGATCTTGCGCATAGAGAAGACAGCTAATTTCATGCATTTATAATTAATTCAAAAGTTATCTTTATTTTGGTTAAAGCTTCAGCATGTCAGTAATGATGTCTCTGGCAATTTATTTCAAGTGTTATTTCCTCCAATGTGGATAGACCCTCCTCAGAGCTCTTTCTGATCACCCAATCTTCCAAACATCTCTGAGTACTAGGGTCCTTTGCCCCCAAAAAGAGGGTGAAATCTAACCAAGTGGGCGGTGGGTTGGAGGGAAAAGCCCAAACTTCCATACTTGAATGGCATTGGACCACAGTAAATCACGTTCCATGAGAACAACTAAAATCTTGCTCAGAATTTGTGATATTGTGATTTGTAAAAAGAAATATATGTATTTGGGTTTTCCCCTGTTCTGGTTTGGAGCTCCTAAAATGCTCAGAATTTCCCAAGTGAAGAGAGTGACCAAGGTGTCTTTTGTTGTGTTAACAAGGTGATTTTGGAAAGGCCCTAAGGGTGGGGGCAGGTTGCCAGGGGAACCAATCACATGATTAGAGGCTTGGACTTTCAGTCCCACCCCTAACCTTGACCTCAGGGGAGGCATGGGGGCTGGAGGGGGGATTCAATCACCAATGTACAATGATTTGATCAGTCATGCCTGTGTAATGAAGCCTCCACGAAATCCCACACGTGTGGGGTTGGAGAGCTTCCAGGTTGGTGAAACATGGAGATTTGGGGAGAGCGCAGAAGCTTGGCTCACTCCCCACACCTGCCCTGTGCACCTCTTCCATCTGGCCATTCCTGAGGCACATGCATTTCTAATAACCCTATCATCTAGTAGGTAAAATGTTTCTCTGAGTTCCATGAGCCTCTTCAGCAAATGAATCAGACCCAGAAAGGAAGCTGTAGGAACTGCCAATCTATAGCCCATAGGTTGAGGCCCCAGCTCCTGGGCTGTGTGACAGGTGGAAAGGGGCGGGGCGTGTGGATCTGAGCCCCTAACCTCTGGGGGCTGCACTGCCTCCAGGGAGACAGGTCAGAACTGACTCAGAGGGACTGTAGGACTCCCAGCTGGTGTCGCAGAATTACTTGGCGGTGTGGGGGAAGCCCCTGTATACAGGAACTGGGTGTAGATTTGTTAAGCTTTATGTCATTAATGGCAAGAAAAGGAGGGACAAGCAGAGCGGTAGCTGCTGCTGGTCCCTCCCTGTTCAGGGAGGCAGCGGCTTCCACTGATGCCAGCTCCTCAAATCCGCAGGATAAGTGTGAGTCCCCAGCTACTGTCCTCCCTTTCCTTTTTATTTTTAAATCAACATGACGGAGATAGAATTTGCAGAATACGAAATGCACTCCTCTTAAGTCTAGAGTTGGATGTATTTCGACAAATGTATGCACAGATGTAAACGTCGTTACATGAAGATTGAGAAGGGTTCATCTCCGCCCCCCCCCCCATTCCCCTGTGCCTCTCCGTCCACCATACTCTCCACCTGCCCCGAAACCACTGATAAGCTTTCTGTCACTTGAGATTAGAAGGGAACTTCCTGGAGTGTCAGGTAAATAGAAGCAGATTACGAATACTCTTTTCCGTTTTGCTTCCTTTTCGTCATCCTCAGGATTTGGAAACATACCTGCATAGTTCGGTATCACCAGGTCTTTAAGAGAAAGTTTTGAGTCCTATCCCACTGCATGGATGTGCCAGACTTGCTTGTCCCTTCAGCTGCTGACGGGCATCGCACTGCTCCCAGCTCCAGCTCCTACAAATTAAACCTCTATGGACATTTGTATATGAACAGTGTTTTTATTTCTATTGGATAAGAATCCAGGAAAGTAATTACTGGATTATATTTTAGGTGTTTTTTAACTTTATAGGAAACTGTCAAGCTGATTTCCAAAGAGAGGGCCCTAATTTTCATTCCTACCAGGAGTAAAGGAGAATTCTGGTTGCTAATTATAACGTCACAACCCTCAGTATTGTCAATCTGATTAGTATTAGTCACACTCACTGGTAGTTGATATGAGGTGGAATCTTGTTGTGCTTTTACATTTCCACTTTCCTGATCAATAATGATATTGAGTGCTATTTCATGTGCTTACTTCCCATTCGTGCATCTTTTTTTTTTTTTTAACTCATGCAACATCTTTGGAAAAGTCACTTATTGCTAATAAATGTATCTGGCCACTGGTGTAGGTTGCATATTTCCTGTCTAAGTTTATTTTTGACATATTCAGATACAAGGTTGCGTGCAGGGGAGATTTATTGGTTTGTATTAACTATCCCTTCCTTATCTTGCTTTCCTGAACCAGAGCTAACGTTCGCCAAGACAGCAGCTTCTGCTGTGGACAGAGCTGGACCTTCCCGGAATCCTGATACCGTCTTCTGTCTTCTCACATGACCTGTTTAAACTCTTCCCTCTCTCTCTTGTTTGGTTTGTCTTCCAGGTCTTGAGTTGGGTGATTTCTTTCCCTATCTTGGGTATAAGCCCGACATATCGCTACGGTGTAAGACGGAGGCAAAGTAGCTTAAAGTAAGGAGCAAGCACCTTAGCAATGGTTTTCAAAGAGGTGAGGAGGATGAGTTTATTTTGGAGTGGACCATGGAAACAGGGAAGCAGTGTATTCTGTAATCACATGGCGGTCATCTGGGACAGAGGGGAAAGCACTGGGGCAGGAAAGCAAGAATCTGGGATCCAAATTCAGGAGGACACACGGAGGCGTGTCAGCAAGGGTTTGGGAGGGGTGAGGAATCTGTGTGGACGGATAACGCTCCCGCATCTCAGTGGCTTGCTTTCTAAGGTGGGAGAGCATCCTTGGGGTTAGTACAAGAAATCATGTGTGCGAAGCACTGAACACTTTGTGGGACTTGAATACATGGCAGCCATGACGGTTCTGATTGTGCCGTTAACCTACCGACTTGCGTTCCCAGCTGTCACCTCTCCAGCACGTCACCATCCCACAGCTGGGGCTTCCTGAATGCATGAAGACAGGCCAGTAAATGATGGACTAAAATCCTCTTGAGGCAGCTGACTCCATGAAGAGAATGACTTGAGGAATCCCAAACTCAGAATACAGTTTTGTTCACATATCCTTACATGTCAAGATACTGAAGTAACCTTTGTACCCTTACCTAATATGCATACAAAAAGACAGTAAATCAAATTATGTTTTTCACTTAAAAAAATAGTTAAATAGACTTAAAATGGGCTTCATCTAAAAATGCACTCTGGAAAACGGTATGGAAGCTCCTTAGAAAGTTAAAAATAGAACTACCCTAAGACCTACAATTGCACTGCTAGGTATTTACTCAAAGGACACAAAAATACAGATTCAAAGGGGTACGTGCACCCCGATGTTCATAGCAGAATTATCAACAACAGCCAAACTATGGAAAGAACCCAAATGTCCACCAACTGATGAACGGATAAAGAAGTTGTGGTATATATACAGTGGAATATTACTCCGCCATCAAAAAGAATGAAATCTTGCCATTTGCAATGATGCGGGTGCAACTAGAGAGTCTGATGCCAAGTGAAGTAAGTCAGAGAAAAACAAGTACCAGATGATTTCACTCGTGTGTGGAATTTAAGAAAGAAAAGAGATGAACATATGGGAAGGGAATAAAAAAAGAGAGAGGTAAACAAACCATAAAAGACTCTTAACATAGAGAACAAACTGAGGGCTGATGGAGGGAGGGAGGTGGGGGAGGGGCGGGATGGGATGGGGATTAAAGAGGACCCTTGTGATGAGCACTGGGTGTTGTATGTAAGTGATGAACCATTGAATTTTACTCTTGAAACCAATATTACACTATATGTTAACTAACTAGAATTTAAATTAAAAAAATAGTAAATAAAATAAAGTAAAAATGCCCATCTTGTCATTAAGCAGATTTTCATGGGTACTCCTGCAATGCATGTACACTCTTTGTTCTTTCTGACTTCTCATTGTCAATTTACTGATGATATTGAGGCGTGCTCCGTGCTTTGCACATGGATAACTATTAAATGAGCAAAGTGAGGTGGAAACTACAGTTTTCTTCACAGGAAATAATAAACCCTAAAACAAAGTAAAACAAAACCCAAAATAACTAGAAAGAAACCCATTTTCGGTGGTAGGTCTCAAATATTTTACTGGATCCAAAAAGGAAGCATAGAAAGTCACTGCTCTGGCAAAGACAAAAGATTCATAATTCGATCTCAGATGTGAACGCACACACGTTTCTTCGTGATTTGGAGTCAGTGCTCCCTGACCCGCAGGTGGACAGCAGCCCTCAGGTGGCTGGAGCAGAAGATCCCGCACTCCTGCCTCTCAGGTAAAAGAGTCATTTTGAGCTTTTGTAGAGTGAATTTTCAGATCATTCTCTGCTTTCCAGCCTTCGGGACCTCAGATTAACTTTATTCTTTTGAAGAGGATGATATTGCTCAGAAAGTGGCACAGCCTTTGCTTAATCAAATCACAAAACACTGTTGTGTTGACGGGAGGCAAGATGCTGGCCAGCATGAAGCTCATCTTAAAAGGCTGAGACGTTTTTGTCCTTAAAGTTCTCACGGAGTGCTCGTGGAGAGAGAGCACAGAAACATGTGGAAGTTACACAGCAGCGAAGCCTTGGGATCGAAGTCCCAGATGGCTCATGATTAAGTGTCAAATGGATTACATAGGGCACAGTTCTGTAAAACATCTGAGCCTGAAAAGACAGCCCTCTTAGCATCTGAGGAGCCCCCTGGATTTCCGATCATAGCATGGACCATCCCACACCGGCCCGCCGGATGCTGGTATTGCGTGAAAGGCAGAAAAAGGGTGGCTATTTCCATCCAAGATGGGAAAATTCCAAAAATGTGTAAAGCATTAGTGTGTAAGCCATTCTGATTCAAAGGTTTCCATAAGAAACGGTCAATGACAGATAGCCAGAGATTTTCTACAACTTCTTAAACCTGGATAGAGCTAGCTGGAATGAGGTCTCAGAAGGCTGCAAGTTCTTGCTTTGCTCCAGACTTAATAATTCACATAGTTGAGACCATCTGACTTCTTTTCATCTGTTTTTTATTTCATAGGAAACAACAAACATTTCACTGACAAAAACGAATAAGACAGCTTAGAACTCTAAAGCACCTACCCCACCAAGACTTTCACTGTTCTATCCCAGGATTTGAAGTTGCTTTCTTAATCAATAGTGTGGTTTCCTTCCTTTGTTCTAATTGTTCTGATTTTCATTAAGTCTTACGACTTCTGGGTGTGGAAGCTTTTAGTGTTGAGGCTGAGTAAGTCCTTGGAATGCTGAGGCTTCCCATGTTGCTTGCTTCCCAGTTCATTTAATGATAACTCAAAAATGTCCTCTTAAAAAAAAAGTAGTAATTAGAATCATTCACAAATAGTGTACTTTCTTTACTACATTCAATATTCTGTTGTATAAGAAACGAAGTCTACACGTATATTATAATCCTTTCAGACTGCTGTATTGCGCATATATGTTAATAACTTATTGCACCCAAATCTATAAAAAAATAAATTCTCTTTGAAGTTTACAGAGTCATATAAAAGCAAAATTTAAGGAATACAAATTCTCAGAAGTTTTCCCGTAATGCATTGAGTAGTATTTTGAACACACCATGTTTTCTCCTTATGGTTGTCTCTTGATGAGTAATCACAAAATACAGCTGAGAGAGATTGGCTTCGGGAACGCCAGTGAATGTCTCAGTGAACTGGCTTTCCCTCCAAAACAATAAAAATACTGGCATAACAATTAAAGTAAACCATTTCGGAATTCTGGTGATTAACCAAAGCAAGAGAGGAGCCGCCAGTTGTCTATCTACAAGAGCTTTCTGAACCATGGTCAACAGTTGGCTCTGCTATTCCTGTCCTTCCCTCCTCTCCAGCTCTTTGGTGTGGAAGCCGAAAGCCAAAGCTTTGCAGATATGGGCACATTTGACCAATATTGAAATTCCATGAAAAATATTATCCCCATGGGGCACCTGGGTGGCTCAGTTGGTCAAGTGTCCGTCTGACTCTTGGTTTTGGCTCAGGTTGTGATCTCAGGGTCATGAGATCGAGCCCAATGTTGGACTCTGTGCTCAGCGGGGAGTCTGCTTAAAATTCCCTCTCTCTGTCCCTCCCCCTACTCCTGCTCTCTAAATAAATAAATAAATAAATAAATAAATAAATAAAATCTTAAAAAAAAAAAAGCACCCCCCCCCAACAGAGTGAGTACTGTGTATGGACTTGCAGCTCTTCCGGAAGTCTTAGCCGGGGGAAGGTGCAAAACTGAAGCCCAGGAGTGTGCCAGAATCACAGCACACTGCTGGCAATATCTCAGCAGCCTGACATTGGGATTTCAGCTGGGGAAACTGAGAGCTTAGAAGACAGTGAAAGGAAATCCTGCAGCACTAGATGAACAAGGGAAGCTTAAACACATTCCTGGCTCTCCACAGGCTGCGCGTGTCTGCAGGACTGCGGGCCAGCCCAGGAAAAGGTCTGGGAAGAAGAGGGAGGAGCCACTCTCCTCTAGCTGACCTTGAGGCCCTGTGCACAAAGGAAGTGAAAGCTGAAAAAGAAAACTCAATGATAAGAAAACAAACAACCCGATTAATAAATGAGCCAGAAACCTTAACAGGCATGTCACCAAAGAAGATATACAGATAGAAAATAAGACACCCACAATATATGTCATTGGGGAAACACAAATTAAACCAATGAGATACCCCTGCACACCAGTGAGAACTGCCAAACTCTGGCACAGTGACAGCACCAAAGGCTGGAAAGATAAGGAGCAACAGTAACTCTGATTCACTGCTGCTGGAATGTAAAATGGTCCAGACACTTGGAAGACACTTTGCTGGTTTCATCCTTACCAAGACAATTAGACAGGAACAAGAAATAAAAGGCAGCCAGATTAGAGGGAAAGAAGTGCATTTCTGTTTGTTTGCAATGGACACAATCTCATATACAGAAAATGCTAAGAAATGCACCAAAAAACTGTCAGAGCTAACCAATGAGTCCAGAATAGCCAAAAACAATCTTTCAAAAGAAAAACAAAGTTGGAGGGCTAACATCTCCCAATTTCATAACGTCCTACAAGTCCGCAGTGGCCGAGGCAGTGTGTGCTGGCATAAATACAAGCAGAGAGATGAGTGGAATATCATCAGGAGGCCAGAAACAAATTCTCATGTTTATGATAAGTGGGTTTTCAACAGGGGTGTCAAAAAATTCAATAGAAAAAGAATAGTCTTTTCAGCAAGTGGAGCTGGGACAACTGGGTCACGTCATGCAGGAGAATGAAGGCGACCCTTCTGCACAACACATGCAACACTGCAAGTAGATCGTATGCCTAACCGAACGCACAGAAGGAAGCAGCTGGTAAATTGTCATGACCTTGAGGTTTGCACCGGTTGCTAGGATGCAGCATCAGAAGCATGAGCTGGAAAAGAAAACAATAGACAAATTGGACGTCATCAAAATTTTTCAAAAGCCTTACGTTTCAAGGGACACCATCAAGAAAGTGAAAAGACAATCCCAGTCCACAGAATAGGACAAAATATCTGCAAATCACACTGAAAATATACTTCCATCTGAAAGACATCTAAGCTCTCTTACGAACAACTCAGTAAATAGGAGACAATCCAACTTAAAAAATGGGCAAATGATTTGAATAGACGTTTCTTCAAAGAAAATGTATAATATATAACATAATATATATAAGCATATATGTGTAATGACTAATAAGCACTCAAGAAGATGCGTCCGTCATTAGTTGTTATGGAAATACAAATCAGAAGCACACGAGCTCTCCCTTCACACCCATGAGGCAGCTCACGGGAAAACAGCAGGCGGTAACAAGCGCTGGTGAGGACGTCCAGAATTTGGAACCTTATACATTGCCGATGGGAATCAAGGGTCAGAGCCACTTGGGAAACAGTTGGCAGGTCCTCAAAATTCTAGACATAAGGTTACCATATGATTCAGCAGTTCCACTCTGATGTGTATGTCCAAGAGAACTGAACCAGAACTTGAACACAAATGTTTCCAGCAGCATTATTCGAAATAGCCAAAAAAGCGGAAGCGACTCAAAGGTCCATCAACGGATGAACGGATGGATGAAATGTGGTCTGTCCGTACAGTGGAGCATTGCTGAGCAGGAGAGAAGATACGGACGCACCACGCCAACGACAAGCCTGGAGAGGACTGTGTTACGTGACAAGAAGCCAGTCGCAAAAGACGTCACGTGGCGGGATTTCGCGTGTGTGGAGTATGGGGACAGACAAATCCAGGCATGGATGACGGCTTGCGGGGGGTGGGGGTGAGCAGGAATAGGGACACCGCCGACGACACACATGGGGTCTCTGGTTGGGGGCTGGGATGGAAGTGGCTTCGCCGAGCTGTGGATGAACGAAAACCACTGAACTGCATCCTTCAAATGGGTGCGTTTCCTGGAATGTGACCTGGATCTTGATGAGGTTCTGAGGTACGTGAGGAGACGTCCCGCGGCCGACACGTGGTAACACTCGGAGCCGCTGAAGGGGGGGCACAGAGCCCCGTCAACCCGGAGGGGTATCTGCACATGAAACCAACTCGTGAGATAGTTTTATTTACCTGTTACCTGTTACGAGGTAACAGAAGATCAGTTACGAGTTAGCTTAGACGGGACCCGTTAAAATTATTAAAATTATTAAACTTAAGGGTTTTTTTAGAGTTATTAACTGATTAGTTTAGCAATCTCTGTAATAACTTCAAAATATCTTGTGAGGATAGGGGGTATTGTAAGAAATGTTTTCACTGACTCTACCCTAAGGATAATACGCTAAATCTACCAGTGAGACGTGGTTGATCAACCCGTTCTGAAAATTGGGTTTGAAGCCACAACGCGTCTGTCTGCATCCACACTCGGACCATGGGCATTCACCGATTACGCTGCGTCTGGCTCAGATCCCACCTCACTCGCCGTCTGTTTTCCTGTTTGTACCACAAACAGGGTCCATCAAGTCAGGAAGCTTTGTCTCCTCCCTCTGCCTCCTTCTGCCACCTCGTCGTGGACGAATCCCGTCTGCTCTATTTCTATTACAGCTGTTTTCTTTCAGATTCTCAGTCTGATAATTGGGCAGCTCATCTCCCTGCCCCCCGTGTCTCCCTGCAGAGCATCCTTTGCTCTTTAACCAGTGACTCTGCTAAAACTGAGGTCCCTGCGTCATCACTGCAGCCCAGCCCCCAGCACGGAGACGGGGGTGGGGACCGTGGCTCAGACGCACACGCTGGGCCTCAGCCCTGTCTCTGTGCAGATTCTCCCACCAGGTTCCCCGAGTTACCTTACCCTTCAGAGGCTCTTTCATTCTTTATGAAACTGGTATAATGAGTAGAAGATCCAAAAAATAATGCCGAGCATCTAGCAGATAATCACGAAATTATCTGCAATCTGAATATGGTCATAGCGTGGATAGGCTCTCACAATCTAACCTACTTCCATCCACGCTCATGAATCCCACTTCACGAAGCGTATGCTTTGCCCACAGTTGGCTGCCGATATTTCTTCTGCCGTGGGAAGCTGTGATTAATCGATTAGAGAGTCCAGTTGGCATTCAATATCCATCCTGTCTGCTGTGGGGATTCACGGTTTAGTCCTGTCGCCCCAGAGTAACACGCCTTTTTCTGTTCTTAAAAGTGTCCTCGTTTGGACAAAATACACATGCATGGTCACTCTGGTCGAGGGGGTCAGAGCTCCAGGACAAAGGGCAGAATTCACAGTTGCTTCATTCAAGGGACTGCTGTCCAAGGCCACCTGGTCCTCTCTTCTTGTTGACCCTGGAGTTTCTGAATTCTTCCATGGGACTGTTCAAGGTCAAGGTCAAAAATAGCACGGGAGTCTCGGGCACCGAAACATGTAGATTAAAGGACACGAGCAGCGTTTAGGGGTTTTTGGTCCATTCTTACAAAGTGATTATTCAGGGTGTAGAAATGCTGCTCAAAGCTACTTAAAATGTTAAAATATTGTTAAAATATCTGGAAGAAAAATGAACTTGTTATTTTCTTTCATAAATTTTCCAAGGCTAGTCTCTTTTATCTCATTGAAATTATTGTTTTGATGAATTAAGCTTTGTTAGGAGGTCAGCTAACTTTTTAAATACAGAACAAACCACTAGCTTTTTTTCACAGAAAACTGTTATATCCCTTGCTCATTGACAAAGAATTCAACATTTTCTCCCATAATCAAAATCCCACCCCAGGGCAGGTGTCAGATCCCACCCCCGAACAGAAGCCTGATCCCACCCTGGGACAGGTGTCAGACCCCAGCCCGGGACAGGTGTCAGACCCCAGCCTGCAAAAGGTGTCAGACCCCAGCCTGCAAAAGGTGTCATCCCAGAACAGGTGCCCCACCCCAGCCTGGGACAGAAGACCTTCCTAGGCAGCCGACCCCTCGGCAATGTCATCTTCCAGACACGTCTCTGGTACCCGTGGCCATTCGTTCATTCTTTCAAAAGTCTTCATTCCGCTCTAGAATCTGGAGGTGTTTAGTGACGCGATTTCCCAGACGGGCTCATTTGGAGCAGATGAACCACACGTGCTGATTGAATAAACTCCCTGTGGAAGGGAGGTGAGAAAAGAGGGACGCACGATCCCTGAGACCCAGAAGTTTGTAGGCTACTGGAGGTGTCAAGATCCGGGTCCTAGGAAAGACTGGCAGACGCAAGGACAAAATGTGTAATAAAGGCAGCAGACCTGGAAAGTCAGGAGGAGAGGAGGGCGGGGCCAGGAGGTGAGTGTGGGGAGGGTCGGCACGCTGCCTCTGCACTGACCTGTCTGCACCCTCATCACGGAAATGCCCGAGTCGGGCCGGCGTGAAAAAATCCACATCTTTTGGAAGACTTCTGGGAGTGTGCGATGTAGAGGGGTAGGAGAGGTGGAAGACGGGAGGAATAATTAGAAATCTGTTAGAACAGTCAAATCCTCCACCTGCCAGTTGATTGAAATTTGCTTCAAGTAATTTGTAAAAGCAAAAAGTAAGTGTATGAATCTATATCTACATATTAAAAATATGCATTGAAAACATTTTTAAAAATCAGTGAATTTTAGTTAGCACTTGTTTCAATAATCCAAATCCAAAGATAAAGTCATCAACTGTATGTTTATTGTTTTAAGTCCTATTCCTAAAGGGCTTAGCTAGGGCAAAGTGTAACGGAATACTGCCTAAAAAACTGAAGTGGAGGAAGCCTTCACAGAACGCGCTCAGAGCAGAGTGCACGCTCACACACGAACACGTTCTTAGAGTCTATGTGTAGATCTATCATCCGTCACCGCTCTGGCCTGAACGTCACCTACCGTACGTGTCATGAGAGCACCACAGGAAAGGTCACCCATTTTGAAAAAGCTCTCAGCTCTTTGCACCTCACCTCACTTGCATTCATGTTAAGTCACCTGGCGATGAACTGGAGCTCCACTTCCAAGGGGCAAGTGAGAACTCAGGTGTCAGGTCCCAAGGGTGTCACCTGGCACTTACCAGCCGGGTGCCTTGGACAAGCTCACTGGTTTTTGGCAGAAAACTTCTCCCAAAGGAAGGCCACAATGTCAAGGTGAACCAGAGGGTGACGTGCTTCCCGATAATCCAGGGAGGGCGCGCTGGCGGGTGCAGCATTCGGGCGAAACGAAGCCGGCCCCAGGCCAGTATGGTCACCACCACACGCTGGGAGCACTGGGGTTCACTGTGCTATTGTCTCCACTAGGGTGTGTGTTTGGAATTTCTTTTTTAAATATTTTCTTTACTTATTTGACAGAAAGAGAGCTCACAATCACAAGCGGGGGAAGCAACAGAGGGAGAAGCAGACTCCCCACTGAGCAGGGAGCCCGACACAGGACTCAAACCCAGGACCCTGGGATCATGACCTGAGCCGAAGGCAGACGCTTAACAGACTGAGACACCTAGGTGTTGTGTGTGCAGAATTTTTGATGACAGTATGTTTGGGGGATGGTGGCAGGAGAGGGGAGAGAGAGACGATAGTCACGCTCTGGTAACTTAGACACCTCCAAGGAAGGTTAGAGCAGCACGGAAGAATTTACTTCTTGATTCAACAATAAATTACGTGTGTTTGTAACTGGGTGCGGGGTCAACCAGCAGGCCCAGGCTCCCCTCCCTGCAGAAGGACAACAGCATGGCATGGGCCGTATTTCAGCGCGTTTCCCGCGTCAGCTCTCTGGCAGTCACCTTGAGGCTGGAGATTTACGGCAGGTGAGGGGACCTCGGGGTCCCTGCCTGGAGGTGTCTGTTCTGTGGGTTTGTAATTTGTCAGACAGGAAACCCAATCACGGTTATGCCTTTGGGGCATTTTCAGTCCGTGTATACATCTGCGTTTTTCACTTTTTCTCAAGTTTGAAACCAAATACTCCACACACCTCATTTCAGCATTTGTAATTTATCTGACTAGCCCTCCTGCCCTGCTTCTTCAGCCAAGAATGGTGAAAATTAATATCAATGCTAAACATTTTTAGCACTACACGTATGCACAAACATAGGCAGCCTTATTCAAAATACCACCTTTTAAAAGAATAACACCTTCTAGGTAGTGGACACGACTCACACGTTCACCAGGGTGGATCCCATGGCAACGTGATCGAGCTTCTGCCTACAGAGGTCCATACGCTCAGATAACACTTCCAGACGCAGTAACCGTCCTCCTCACTCAGGTCACCGTGACAGACAGCGCAGACAGGCCACTTAACCAAGACACATTGGTTCCCTCATATTCCTGGATTCTGAAGTCCATGGGCAGGGTTGGTGGCAGGGTGGTCTCTCCTGAGGGCACTCTCCTGGCTGTGCAGACGCCACCTTCTCCCTGAGACCTCACGTGGTCGTCCTTCTGTGCCTCACTGGGTCCTGAGCTCCTCTTCTCATCGGGAAACCAGGTTTACTGGGTTAGCGTCACCCGAAAGACCCCATTTGACTTAGTCACCTCTGTAAAGACCGTCTCTCCAAATATGGTCCCATTCTGGGGTACTGGGGGATGGGGCTTCAACAGATGAGTTTTGGGGAACACGGTGTGGTCCACACCAGTGACTGAGGCATTTATCAGAAAGGCACCGAGCAGGGGAACGTGCGGCTGGCTCTGAGCGTGGGCTTGCAGCATCGGAGAACCCCGCCAAGCCCGCACCCCGTGTGGGGCGCCGACACACTGCTTTCTAAACACTAAACTAGTTTTCTGAGTGAAAACATAAACACCCAGACAAGAATGAAGAGGAAAACAAAGATTTATGCCAAATTCCACTCCTCTGATATAATTACCGTTAATATTTGGAGGATTTCCTTCTTCGGTCCAATGTTATGGGAGGACAGCATGTACAGCTCCGT
This sequence comes from Ursus americanus, assembly GCF_024610735.1. Taxonomy (NCBI): domain Eukaryota; kingdom Metazoa; phylum Chordata; class Mammalia; order Carnivora; family Ursidae; genus Ursus; species Ursus americanus. The sequence continues at coordinate 75,109,006 of NC_142137.1, read as the reverse complement.
TTCTTTCCTCTTTCGCCCAATCTGACGTTCACGAGATGTTCCTACCATGTGAAGGCTTATTTGTACGCATCAGCTTCGGTATTACGTGCCTCCGTAAATGCAGCGTAACCCATATAACATTCTCCAGTGTGAGGCACTCACAGATCTTTACAAATCAGCTCCATTATAGGTAATGTTCTAACACGCATCTTAGCACTTATACATGTTTTTCTCCATTTCACTGGGGTGGCTTCCTGGGAGTGGGACCATTAGGTCAAAGAGTATCATTATTTTACAGGAAATCGGTACATTTTATTTTCCAGAAGGAGAATATAAATCACATTTTCCACCAGAAAGTGAAGCCGTGCCCATCTTGATTTAAGATTATTATTGCCCCACATTTATGTGTCCATTTCTTAAAAGGTTTCCTTTCGATCTTGGTCTGGAGTTTATTTTGAAGAATGGTATTAAATACATATTTAATCAAGAGAGAAGACCTTCCCAAGTATAAATTCAAGAAATAGTAAAATAAATATTGGTCAGTTTAATTTTTATAAACAAAACATTATATACATAAACTTCATAGAACAAGTTGCAAAAACTGGGAATGATGTTAGCTAATACTTCAATAACTAACATCTCACAGCCAATAAGGTGGTAAAATTGCGTGGAAAGCTGATCATTGACGTAAGTTATTCACAGAAAAAGGTGTAAATAAGCCACCCTGTATGGTTAAAAAATATGAATCGATGTCAACTGTTCTGAATAATGCAATCTAATACTGTTTTCACTCGCCACATTAGCAAATAATTTAATTTTTGTGTAAACAATCATTTTTTTCTTGGCGCGATTTCTCGAGTAAGCCTTCCCTGGACCGCTGGCCTGAAATAGAACCACTCCTTTGGATGAGGAAAGCTATTCACTCATGTTCCAGATTGTGCACGAGTCAAAGTTACCGTCGACCCTGATGCCACGGTTTGGGGGCTCTGAGGGACTTGGGCGCTGCCCCTGAGCCATCCCTGCGCTCTGGTCCTTGCTCGACTGTCTGCTGCACTTCCTGCGCACGATGTCTTGGTCAGTGCGCGTGCCCGCCCACGGTGCAGCCTGCTGTTCTCACCAGACGTTCCCCGCACCCTCCTGCTCCTGCTTGGGGGAGAGTGGATGAGATCACTGCCCCGGGGCCAGGCGGACACCAGGCCTGTCAGCACCACTCGCTCGCAGGTATTTATTGGGACGTGGGGGATCCAGCCCTGAACAAAACAGACAAGGATCGGTGCCCCACGGACCTTAAAGGAAGCAAGGAAGGAGACAGTTGAGCACTGTCGGGGGTGAGTGCAGCAGAGCTGGCCTAGGCTCAGGAGCGCGGGGTGGGCGCCTTTCCCCCAGCTTCGCGTTCGGGGGCGTGGCAGCAGCAGTTTGAAATCAGTGGCCACGGTGAGAGTGTCTCCCCCAGGGAAACGCAGGCGCTGCGGAATCAGGGCTGCTTCTCTCCTCCTCGCCAGCACAGCACAGCGCTACCCAGAACTGAGGCGGGGCGGGCAGGTGCGAGTGCTGCGGGCGCGGATTCACTGTTTAATTAATTAATCTTAATTACTTTTTAAAAAAGATTTTATTTATTTATTTGAGAGAGAGTGAGAGCAAGAGAGAGAGAGAGCACAAGCAGGGGGAGCAGCAGGCAGAGGGAGAGGCAGACTCCCCACTGAACTGGGAGCCCGATGTGGGGCCAGATCCCAGGACCCTGAGATCATGAGCTGAGCCGAAGGCAGACGCTTCACCGACTGACCCCCCAAGGTGCCCCTCAGAGTTTAAGACACCGGAAGCAGAGGCTGCCCGCAGAGGTGGCATGGGAGTAAGTGCCTACGTGAATGAGGGAACCGGCCGTGTAGATTCCTGGCACAAGAGAAGCCAGTGCAGGAAGGTGGTGTGCAGGGGCCCCGGATAGAAGACAGCCTGGCGGCAAAACGAGGGGGCAGTGTGGCTGAAACAGAGAGCTGAGAGGACAGAAGTGGAAAACTAGGTCAAAGAATGAATCAGACATTTTGAGGGTCATCATCACCTTGGGCTTCCACCTGGGATGGATGCCCAGGGAACCATGGTAATCAGTGGTCCCTGGTCCTGTCCTTACTCCCTCTGCTGGCGCCACCCTCGGTAGTCAGGAGGCCACTGTCTCTGCAGGAGGGCAGCCACGGCCACGGGAGGACACTCAAGCAGCCCCACGGAAAGAGCCACCTGCAGACACATCCACAGACTCCAGTCCAGCCTCCCGGCCAGACACGCCATGCTTGCAGCCTCCTCCCTGACAGAAGCTTTCCCAGCCAGCGTTGCAAGCCTGTGCAGGGGTGCTGGGCGGAGGGCACGTGTGTCACAGAGCTCTACACAGCGGGGCGGACACTAGCATGCGAATATAACGCATTTGTTCTTGTGGCCCCTGCTGACCTCTTAAAGCAAATCTTCCACTGAACACTCATAACTGAGTTACACCCAGAGGCGTGTGGGTCTGAGCAGAAGCAGGTTCATGAATCATGAACAAATTCAAGAACAGAAATGGGGTTTTGAATGAAACATAACTCACTGTGATTTATTAGCTGTTCCATGAAATAAAAGAGAGAGTAAACTCTCCTGTTACTCATCGTATCAATCACATCACACACTCGTATTTCACAGGACAGGACCCAAGATTAATAGGCATCTATTCATTATGACGGCGGACAGATAGACGCCTTCAGACGGCCTCCTGAAAGCCTCCCGGATGGCGGCAGCAACGGGGGGCCACCAACGCAACCCCCCCCCCCACTGCGACATCTTCCACACCAAGGACATCGGTTTAGGAAAAGGCGTATCTTGCAATGAAGTTACTATCACCTCAATTTCCATTTTTAAAAACATTTTTGAAAATAAAATGATCTGGAAAAAGATCAGGAAGTATGGGCAGCCTCTGTGTTGATGGTCTGCTGGTCCCTGACTGGCTGGGAGGGGTTAGAGTCGTGCACGGGGACCCTTGCATGAGCAAGGGGTTGGCTGCAGCCTCTCCATGCACCTGCCCCCGGGCCAGAGGGAGCACAGTAGACACAGCCTGGGCTGTCCCCGTGGACCGTGGCTCTCAGACCTGGAGGCTGGCAAAACGATGATGGGCCTTTGATGCAAACACAGCTGCCCAGCTTCCCCCCCCCCCCCGGACAGAGGGCAGCAGAGCCCCCCCGGGGAGAGGAGGCAGGCAGGTGAGGTCTAACCGGAGTGCAGGGCGTCTGATGTCCCCGAGAGGCTAAGACGCCCTGGCTCATTGACCCCAGCTCTTGATCACAAGGGGGCAACAGTCTCTGATTTGCACGCAGGCCACTTAGTTTGGAAGGAAAAGTGTGTTCCTAGGCCCCAGAGAGCGGCCATGAGCCCTGGTCATTTTCCCAGGAAGGCCTCAGGTGCAGGCGCTCAAGGACAGCGTGGCAGGGCTCAGCCCCGCCACCTACACAGACTCCGGAGGTCAGGAGTCCTGCATGTCGCCCGTCCTCCGAGCAGTGGGAGGGGCGGCCAGGCCCCCGGAAGCTGAGGAATGGTTCTCCCACGGACGGAAAACAGAGGAGCTCTCCTTGCCTTCCCCACGTGGGGACAAAGATTTGAAAAACAAGTATATGGAAACAGCTGGGGAGCATTTAAATGTGAACAATATCTGGGACAAAGTTCTAGTCAATAATTTGCCAGTTTTTCTGCTCTGCTCTCCAGAAAGCTCTGTTCTCTGAGGTCTCCAGGGGAAGAACACAGTTCATGTAAATCAAAGGTGTGGGTCCTTGTGGGTGGAACAGATGCTTTGGGGTCAAGCAGATCTGAGATTTATCCCTTCTTGCCCTTGGGCTACTTATTTAAGCAAAAGTGAAGACAAGGATACCTTTCTTTTCTGATTGTTTAGAGGATTAAGTTAAATGAGACACCAAAGTCCTTGGCACTTCATTGTTGTCCAATTAATGGATGTTTTTCTTTGTCTCCAAAGCAGTTTTTCTGTCTAGAAAATTGTGAGCTGCACCAACTTACATAAAACTCATTTCCAGTGTCAAAGCAGCTCAGTCCTTTGCTAGGACACAAGGTTCCCAGGACCAAGGATTCGATCGCCTAGTTCACGCCTTCCTGCAGCCCGCAGCCCCGGGACAGCCAAGCGAGGCACGCGCAGTTTATGGGTCTGAACTGGGCTGGCGCGGGATACCAGCCCCGGGCACGACCCCACTCCTCCACAGGGCTGCCTCCAACGGTAAGAGTTCGTCAGTTTGCATCCCTACAAGCCTCCGCGGTAACAGCAGACAATCCCAGTTTGGGAAACTTTCAAATGCCCTTGTCAAGCCAGAAACAACCGGATAGGCTCCTGTTAAAACGGTGCCGTTACCACTGGCGGCCGGGCGCCTACGGGCACCTCCAGGAGGGAGGCTCATTCCCAGCACAGCGCGCGGCTCCTGGGTGCTTGTGGGTTCGGGGGAGGGTTTGGGAGTAAGAATCTGAAGATGCACGGGTTTTGAAAGAGGCTTCTGAGATTCAGTGTTTGTGGTTGCAGGCAGACTACCAGAAGCCGAGTACCATTGGAAGCAGAGAAGTCCTGTTACCTCCAGCTCTGGCCACAGGCACCTTCTCGTGTGAGCGGCCTGGCGGCTCCCCTTGCACCAAGCCGCTGGGCAGAACACGCCGGCATTTGTCTGACAGCTCGCGGGAGACGCCCGGACGCGGGCTTCACACGCAGGTGGGCTGTGCATCGCAACACGTGGTGCTGATTATCCTGAGACTGACGTTGGGCCAAGTCCCCAGTAGGTTGTATTAATATCAATATTAGCAATATTTCTGTATTGTATGTATCATAAAATGTGTTTTTCAATTGTAATAGTGTATTAGAGTGATTACTGTTATATTAATAACCAACAGTACAGCGTTAGCATATTAAACATGCTTCGGCTTCGTGTTTTCCTTATGGCCAATCTCTTTATTTGGAACCAGTGTACCTCTTAGCAACAGCTAACTCTTTTTTTTTTTTTTTTGGTTTTCTTGATTTTCATGTTTTTTTTTAATGTTTTTTTATTATATTATGTTAGTCACCATACAGTACACCCCCAGTTTCCGATGTAAAGTTCGATGATTCATTAGTTGCGTATAACACCCAGTGCACCATGCAATATGTGCCCTCCTTACTACCCATCACCGGTCTATCTCATTCCCCCACCCCCTCCCCTCTGAAGTCCTCAGTTTGTTTCTCAGAGTCCATAGTCTCTCATGTTTCATTCCCCCTTCTGATTACCCCCCTTTCTTTATCCCTTTCTTCTCCTACCGATCTTCCTAGTTCTTATGTTCCATAAATGAGAGAAACCATATGATAATTGTCTTTCTCTGCTTGACTTATTTCACTTAGCATTATCTCCTCCAGTGCCGTCCATGTTGCAGCAAATGTTGAGAACTCGTTCTTTCTGATAGCTGAGTAATATTCCATTGTATATATGGACCACAACTTCTTAATGCAGTCATCTGTTGAAGGGCATCTCGGCTCCTTCCACGATTTAGCTATTATGGACAATGCTGCTATGAACATTGGGGTGCATATGGCCCTTCTCTTCACTACGTCTGTATCTTTGGGGTAAACACCCAGTAGTGCAATGGCTGGGTCATAGGGTAGCTCAATTTTTAACTTTTTAAGGGACCTCCACACTGTTTTCCAGAGTGGCTGTACCAACTTGCAGTCCCACCAACGATGTAGGAGGGATCCCCTTTCTCCACATCCTCTCCAACAACAGCTAACTCTTGACCCTGACTAGACGGGAAACAACCACACTTCACCATTTTAACCAGTAATTCAATTAAAAATATTTTATTGCCAGAGAAATGAAAGTGTTGGCATATGTTTCTCTACAAAAGACACGATTTCCAGTGACCTGGCCACAAGAAAGACCCATTTAAAACAATAGGAAACCTTCTTAATACCTACCCAAAGTCAATTTCCCTAACATTCTTACAGTGGCTTTGCAAAACTAGTAGAGAAATTACAAGTGTAGTGAAGAACAGTGCTCACGGGAAAGTAATAGTAAATGTCCTCACAAACGTCATCATGTTTGGAATGTGGGGCTGCAAACGAGCTGAAATTCGTGTCAGGAGCATGGAGATGGAGTTCGCGCCTGCGCCTGGGGCCCCTGTTGGCCCCGTCGGGTCTTCCTGCAGGGACCAGGGCTCAACCTGCCAGGATCTCAGGCTCAGGCCTCCCCTTCCCCGGAGCTCTGCTTCTGCACCTGCTGACAATGCCCCGTGGGAGACCAGGTGCTCCCACCGACACAGTGGACACAGTCCGCGCGGTGCTGAGGTTGTTGCAAAATGAGGTGCAGACCCCAACCCACCCCAGCCGCTTACACGTCCCAATTAACAGGATAAATGCTTACCTGAATATTTCCAGCTAAACAAGAGATGAATACGCCTTTCTACCCTTTCTCCCAGTATATGCGCAAATTGCGGCAGCAAAGAAAGCCTCTAAAGAGCAAAGAGAGACCTGGAGGGGCGCACGGCGGACCCCCAGCTCCCGCTGCTTCAGCCTGGAGGACAGCAGGACCGCGGCCCCATGCGGCGCAGACACACGGACTCACTAGCACTTACCGCCACAACCACTCTCCCTCAGCCACTACCCCTGCCTTTGTCTTGCAGGAACCCGCTCTGAGTCCTGACCCCCATGCCAGGTGGGACCACACAGGCTGTGAAGCCACACTTGCTTCTCCCCGACGGGACGCCGGTGCCAGCCCGGTGAGGGCAGGAGGATAGGCGGTCATCGGGGAGGAGGCTTCGGTGACAAAACGGAGTCGGTGTAGTGTCTGACGTGTCTGGTCCCTGAGGACGGGGGATGGAACACTTGGAAGGACTGATGACGAGGAAAAGCACAGGAAATAAGAAAGGAAGAAACCGTATTTTCCTCGCTGTCTTGTGCTATGTGGCCCCGTCATACCATCCTAGGCTCTCCTAAACGATATGTCTGAAATTATCGGTCAACGTAAATAACACCAGTTCAAATGTAACTGCTACTTAGTGTCTCCAGCGGAATCAGTCTCGTCTTCTGTGTCTTCGACTCCCCCTCTGTGATACCAGGACTTCCCTCCTGCATTCCCGGATGGCCTGCGCCGACACTCGCCAGACCATAGGCACCGGGCTCACGTGCATCTGGCAGCGAAGTACCTTCCACATCGTAAGTGCTCAATAACTGCTTGTTAAATTTGACTTAAATTGGGTAATCGTGTTTGCAGAGCGCTTCTGTGCCTCGTTATTTTCAAGCTTCCAGGAGCATATGTGGTCTCCGCTGTGCCCAATCCCGAGGGTTTCGACTGCACTCTGGGACTGTGGGTGCCCCGTCAGACGTATGAACAGGGGGAGCACAGGGGGTTGGCGGGAGACGCCGGGGGCACAGAAGACAGCTATGTCAGCACGTGGGTTTGGAAGTGCCAACCATTCCAGGAAATCATAAAGTTTAGCAGGAAGAGCCGGTTGCAGCCGTTAGAATTAATTTTAGGAAAATTAGAATAAAGGCATGTAAGTCATGAACACTTATAATCAGAGTAAGAAGGAGAGTCTATCGTTTTTCTCGCACTCTCCACCTTTTCTCTCTGCGTGCCTTTTCTCTGTGTGTTCTAGCCTTGCTGTGTGATGACTCGAGCCTGCCTCCTCTCCGGGAACCATGAGACCGGGGAGGGATGATGTGTCTAACCGCTGAGTTTCTGGTTCTTCCCACCATGTCTGGCACGTAGCACCTGCTTCCTCCGAGATTTCCTGAAACAGGTGAGCCTATGATGTCATTGTCAGCATTTCCTGAAAGTCCCAATTATTTTTGTAAATGGGTATTTACTTACGAAGCAGGGTAGAGACACAGAGCTTGAATTACAGAAAATCAAACAAAAAACCAAATGGAATTCAGAATTGCCAGTTTTATCTGTACCATAAATCAAAAGATGCTACTGGTCTTGTTCTGCGACGTCTGGCACGAACGCCAGAGATTCTTAGGGTTTTCGTGTTGGCCGTAACAGGAACGCCACGGTCCTTTCTCTGCCCCTTCACGGCACTGCCGGTTTCTGCCGGCACCGGCCTCCACGGCGCTCTGAGCCCATCTGCAGAACCGGGCTCCACGGAGGGTGAGCAGCTGAGTTGGCGTGTGCACCTCGTAGCAGTAGGCGCCTTGACTGGTGTGGTACAGAGGAAGCACACGTCCTCAATCTCCACTTGCACATAACCAGAGCTTGCTAACTCCCAGACATAAAGAATAAACACTGGGTTTCTTCATTAAAAACACATGATAAAAATAAGTGGTTTTCTACTTAGACCCATACATGAATCGAGGTCACTAGGAACCAGCACTGTTCATAAAACGTGCCTCCCTTTCTTCTCTTCTCCAAGGAGAATTGGTGTATAAACTCAAAACCTATCTTAAAATTTATCTACAAGTGAAGATGAGGTGGAAAATCGAGTCATTTGGTCAATTACATATTCCAGAACACCCCCAACTGATGTATCAAGGCAAGTACTGTTTGTTTTCACGTGATTATCTCCATTTGTCACAGTCCGAGAGGATTCCCAGCTTGTAACGCTGAAGGGACTTAATTCTTCCCTGTAACAGTGGGTCTGGTTTCCCCCTGGAGGACGTGAAGACCCTTGCAAAGCCGGATTCAACCGGGCTGTTTATGGCCCCCCACAGCTGGTGGTGCCGTCCCCGTGCCTGGGTTCCTGGCAGGTGGTCTTGTTTTCTGGGCTGCTTGCCTCATTTCTTCGTCTCCGAGGCTCTGCTTACACTAATACTTGGACGGTATTCATATGCTTGCAACCTTCACTCCTGTTCATCCCAGATACGAGTCTACGTGTGCAAGTCGGGAGCACATGGTGATAAGTTACTCGTTTTGTGTTTCTCCCCAGTAGCTCTCTTCCCCGTGGCCCACGTCCCCTCAGCCAGCCAGGAAATAAAACGCCCTTTTCTTGAAGCAAGAATTATTAAAGCAGCATAATGACGAAATTCGTGGAGCTGAATCCACAAGGCAGGATTTAGAAAAAAAAAGCTAGAGGCGCCTGGGTGGCTCAGTCGGTTAAGCATCTGAGTCTTGATTTTGGCTCGGGTTGGGACCTCGAGGTTGTGGGATTGAGCCCTCGTCAGGCTCTGCACTCGGAGTGGAGTCTGCTTGAGATTTTCTCTCGTCCTCGGCCCCTCCCTACCTCTAAAATAAATAAACAAATCTAAAAAAAAAAAAAAAGAGAAGAAGAAAAAAGGAAAGTCAGGCCAGATTTTTTCTGTACCTCAGCACAGGAACAGAGGGAAATCCAGAATAAATAGGAGAATTACAAGCTGACATGGGTCCGTAAGAAATGCCCCACACCCAGCCAGCCTGGCCTCGGACGCTTGCCTCATTCTGCTGCAGGACCAGAGTCCTGGATGGACTGCTGGTTGGACTGTTGGGTTTGGAGACAGAACCCCAGAATCCCAGCCATAATTCAGAGCCAGGAGCAGAAGCAGAAGCGGAGCACAGGCTGAATCGCTTGCCAAGCAGCCTGCTCTCCACCTTGGCACCTTGCTTCCGAGGAAGGCCCGGAGAGCAGGCTGAGCCTCCGGAGGCCACGGGCGACCACAACACACCAAGACTGTGTCTCTGATGCCCCGAAAGGGATATGCAAAAATTAACTAAATTATAAATATATGAAAAAAATATGTTTCTTTCACAACAGATTTGTGGCCTGAGAGTCATAACCACTGGACAGATTCCCAGCATGACAGTCGTGCTGCCACGAGCAGACACCCAACTTTGCCCAAAAGTCTTGTCCTGGACACTTCTGGGCAGACCACTGACCATGCCAACTCCCGTGTGTGATAAAATCTGCTTTTTTACTGCCGTGTGTGAACGCACACCCGTCACAATGTGCTAACGAGCCTGAAGACGTTCCAGATTTACAAACCCCAGCGCTGCCTCGCCGGAGCCCAGAGGCTCAGCATGAACCCGGGTTCGCAGCCAGGGACCCTCCGGAGACAAGCACCAAGCACGTAAGGAAGTGATGTGGAGTTGCCAGCGCCCTCGGCACTGGGGATGCCAGACTGGACCGGACATTAGGTGCAAGAGGTAACGGGTCGCATAAGATAAGCCAGTGTTGTCCAGCTCGCCGGGGAGAAAACGAGCTGTCCCTCTCCAATAGTAAATTGTGTTGACTGGTCATAACTCTCCAAGAAGACTCCAAACAGCAGCTGTAATACCGCAGATGACACTGGGGTTACCAGGGAAGATTATTCTCTTGTGAGCTCCGCCTCGTGCCCCGTGCGGGACCCATCTCACCTGTGCCAGTCCCTCCAGCTGTTTGTGCGACAGGCACCGGCCGGCCGGTGCCTTCCGTGAGCACGTCCTCCTACACAAGCCGGCCACGTGTCTCACGGTTAGTATGTATTTGTTTAGAAAGAGTTCCAACCTGTCATTATTTACATACTTAAGACTGTTTGATTCCTAAACCACAGCCCAAATATTTTCTTTTAAAATCTCTGTAAGTATCAAGATGTATTCCACAAAAAGTGTAATGTGTTCTCCCCGAAAACAGTTGCACTGAAAAATACCTGCCTTGTTTTTTAGAAAAACACTTCAATCATTTCTTGAGATCCAGCCATCAGTGCATTTAGATAGAAAATGCTTTCTGAAGAAACAGTCCTTGTTAAATTGTTTTTTAAAAAAATACGGTGCCTGTGCCAGGTATTCAGAAATTCCTCCTGTGGTGAAGGTATATGAGCCCTTCCAAAACCCATCTTGGGTTAAAATGATTAATTATCCGTAATAGACTCTTTTAGAACCGTGTTTATTCTTCCGTGTGCACACAGCAGGAGCCCAGAAATTGCTTCCAAATCCCCCCAGCTTCTTCCAAGAAAGTGGAGGGAAACAGCGGCTGGCACCCAGGCTGGGACGTTCCCAGCCTGTCCCAGTGATGTGTTTGCACCGGGAGCTCACAGAGTCCTCAGGCCCGCGGCTGTCTGTCCGGCCTGCGCTCTGCCCTTGCTTCTGCCACCGCATCCGCGTCTGCGAGAGCAAGAGCCTTCGGACCGGGACGCCAGGCCTGCTGGAGGGCAAGCACCAACTGCACTGCGGGGGGGCCCCGGGGTCAAGGCCAGCAGGTGTCCCCGCCAGTGGGAAGCAGGGACGGTGCTCAGCCTGGCCCCCGCCGCCTCGGGGCTCTGGCTTGGCGGCTGCGTCCTGCCACACGAACCCTGCAGTGGAGCCCCAGCTTTCGTGTGTCCTCTCGGCTTGGATGAAACTCCCCTTCTCTGGGTAAGTGAAGACTTGGAGGTGTGTGTGTGGCGTTATTTTTCTCTCTGACTCACCGCATTCAATTTTCTGGGAAAGGCTCATAAACTAAGATTAGGACCGATGCACACAGAAACTTAAATTCTGTGATTTTACTTTCTGGAGATACTTTCACTGATCTCGCTTTGTCCTAAAACCGCAGGCCGTGTAGGGCGGAGCCCTCACCAGGAGCCTATGCCTCTCTGGGTGAGAACCAAAGTTGCTGAAGGCAGAGGTTTCTAGAAGTCTACCGTTGTGTTGATAATCTTTAATAATCAGGAGAAAGAAACCTTTCCTGGTACAGTATTTGATTTTTAAGGAGAAATATAAACATTGAAAGAAAGAAAAAAAAAAAACCCAAAAAAACAGAAACATAGCTGCTACAACTTTGGACCAAAAATTCTACCAATTTTCATAAAGTTCCTGTGTTTTCAGGTTAATTGATGACGAGTTTAATGCTGATCATATCAAAGTGTGGATGTTTGCTGAGAGAATTAGAGCCCCGTCAGGAGGCCCTGAATCGCAGTCCAGCGCCACGTCCCACGGTCTGTCGCCGGGATCCCTGCCCTGCAGCACCTGTGGTTTCCCAGCGTCCCCCACTTGGTGGGAAATAGCAACCCAGCCCCTCTCTTCCTCCCATTATGATTTAAATCCCTCACTCAAATAGCCTGCCCTTCAATTCCAAAGTTTTTAGGCTCGATATGCAAAGTAGACCCTCTAAATGGCAAAATCCTAATAAAAATCAACTAACGCAGAGTCTGTGGGCTCAGCCCAGAGCTGATAGTTCCCAGGGTCTCCCACGTGATTCTAATGTGCGCCGAGGGTGCAGAACCGCACGGCTGGAGTTCAGTTCCACGGCGGCTGCGGCGGGAGAGTGGAGCACGGGTGCGCGGGCGTGAGGCTGGTGTAAGGGCCCCAGGAGGCAGACGCCACTGCATTGTCCGTCGTGTGTCTCCCAGCAAATCACAGAAACTGTCTGACACAGAAAATTAAGTAAAGAGGGAGTAAAATACTTTCCTCCGTGGATCATTGTGAGGAGTAAAATGAAACAAGACAAAATCAGAGGCGTGACGTTCCCGAGCCGTGGCTGACGGACGGTGCGGGCTACAGCCTGCTCTGGGCGTCACCGACGGCCCTGGACTTCAAACCCTTCTCCGTGGTGTATCCGCGCCTTCTGGGAGCTGTGTCTTCACCCCTAACCCTTGCCTCCTCATCAAACTTTCTTGTGATCCCACCGGGCATACGTAGTATTAAATGTATCTATTCCTTCTAATAACCTGCCATCTCAGGAAAGATTTAAGTCCGTGGGACTTCTGTTCATTGTCTGCATGATCGGTTAACACTCCCTGAACACGGACATTTGGTTAACACCGACCTCGCAGTGAAGAATGAAGCGGAGATGAGCATGAGTAAGTGAGCACACACGGATAAAATGATAGCTTATTGATAAACATGGGATTGAAACAGCAAGTGTGACCCGCAGAGAAAGGACACACAGGAGAATCTGACATGGGCTGGGAAGTCGGTGAAGTCCGTCCTCATGGAGAAGGAAGGAGGGTCCCAGCGGAGCTGAGGTGTAGACGTGAAGATGGCGTATGAATTCCTGCATTAAAAAAATCACCCGAAGCATAGAGGCTTTTAGGATCTGACCCCTTGTGTGAGTCAGCGGCCTGGGCAAGGCTGCATCCAGCGTCTGGTTTGGGCTTTCCCAGAGGCTTTAGCCCTAGCGCTGGCTGGGGCCGTGGTCGCATGGGAAGGTGTGATGGGGAAGGTCTGATTCCAAGCTCACTCATGTGATTGCTTGCAGGATGCAGGCCTTCCAAGACTACTGGCCAGAACCTACCATCAATTCCTCGCCTATGGTCCTCTCGCTTGGACAGGTCCCACAAAGGCCGCGGTTTTCACCAAAGTGGGCAAGGAGAGGAGCTATAGAAAGCACGGTGGCAGTCCTGGGAGCCAGTCTCAGAAGCGGCAATCCACGCCCTCACCACACTCTGTTCAGGAGGAGCAGAACACCGGTGCAACCTGCTCCCGAGGGTTTGCGCAGGGCTTGCAGACCACAGGCGGCGTCACGTGACGGCTGCAAACAAGCCCGGCCACCCGCGGTATGGAGAGCCGGGGGAAGGAGGTGCGTGGGACAAGCCTTCCAGACTCCTGGCAGGGAAGGTGACCAGTCCGCTCTGAAGACTCTGATCGTAAACATTGCTGGCGGTCGTGCTGGTGACGGTGGATACAGGGCAAGTGAGAGAGAACGTTAGACTCTGACGACAAGATCGTTAATGGGGACTTTTCTCCCCTTCACAATCCCATGTTGTTCTCTTTGTTTTGGGGAACTGTTAGCACATCAGTCATCACTTTTACAAACACCTGCTGTGAAGCTGTAACTCAAAATATATTAAATATAGTTGATATTTATTTAGCACTTTATAATCTCTTCATCATTTCATAACTGTTTATTAACTTTGCATTTTTAGAGTTTACAGAATCATACAGAAGAGCCGTCGTTATTGGCATTCCATTAGTATTAGTTTGCAGACGTTCTGTTCAGACTGCACTCGATTCCCCTCGCGCTGTGTTGTACGACCTTCCACACGTGAGCAGGTGTGTGCAGCCACCTCCACTGCCGGACACAAACACCTCCTTCCCCTCATGAGAGTTGCTCTCATCACTCAGCTGGTATAAATGTGTGTGACTGGAAAATGCGGTCGTTACAAAAGCTTCCACGTAAAGCGCAGGCACCACGTGTGAGGACAAACAAGGAGAGCCTCCGTGATAGATGCCTGCTGTGATCCTTAACATCAGATCGTCTGAGACCGAAGGCAGCGCAGAGCCACGGCGAGGGAGACGCTGTACATCTGTCTGTTGCGTCCTCCTGTTCTGTGGCACAGTGACTAGAGGCATAGAGTGAAGTCATGGGGTCCCAGTCCTGAAGCTGGAATCCACCAGGCAGTGGCTTTCTGGACCTAGTGGAGCCCCCTTGTCTCTCTGCTGCCCTCATTAATTCATTTGTTGCTGTAACACCACTTTCGAAACATTGTTGAGGATAAAATGTGTTTGCAGAAGTCAAGGACACGCAAGGACCTAGCACAGGAAGCGGTTCAATTTCACAGATGGAAGTGAAGGCTGGGGCCCTCCCGCGGCTTCCAGACGCCACACCATCAGCCTGCCAGTGGCCTCTCCTCCCCTTCCGTGTCCCCCCAGCCACACCGGCCGGCTCCTTACTGCTTGTTCAACTCCTGCCTCAGGGATTTTGTGCTTGCTGTTCCCCCTACATGGAGAGCTCTTATCTCTGCACGGTTTGCTGTCCTGTGTCCTTCACATTTCTGTTCAAATGTCACCTGTGTGGAGAGATGTCCTTGGTGGTGTCCCCGGTCCCCTCCTCCCTGTTACTTTACCTGGTTCTATGTTTCTCGGGAGGCACCCAGGCTGGGCACTGTGTGATTACCATGCTCGCTTCTGTGTGTGAGAGTGTGTGCATGTGTGTGTACGTGTGTGCAGGTATACACCCGTGTGCGTGTGCACACATGTGTACGTGTGCACAGGTGTACATACGTGCGTGCGCAGGTGTACGCGCGTGTGTGCACGCGTGTGCAGGTGAACATGTGTGTGCACGTGTGTGTACGTGTGTGCACACATGTGCATGTGTGCATGTGCATGCACGTGGTTTCCAGCACATCCAGCACTGAATCCGGTGGGAACTCTGCGAGGCCTGTGCTATTCCCACGGGATATTTTCCATAAACTTGGTCTGAGCGTTAAACCTCTGTCTGCCCATTATAATAATTATTCTCACGTTTTTGCCTACAGGACCCTGACGAAGCCCAGACATCCGTTTGGAAAATCTGGAGTCCAGGGGAGGACCCTGCATGGACATGATACCCAACGCGCTCCGGCTGGCGGTCTCAGGTCCGACGTGGGAAGCCACACTCCTCCAGGGGGGCTGCCGGGCCAGGCGAGAGAACGCTGTCCCAGGCTCACAGGCCCGGACAGGTGCAGGGAGGTGCCACCCTGGGCCTGGAGCAGGTTGGCTCGCTCCCCAGAGGCAGGCCGCAGAGCCAGCACGAGGAAAGACGCGCAGGAAGGCACGCCCCTCCACGCTTCATCCCAGGCCAGCTCTGTATCTGGCCGTCTCCGCCAGACTCTGGGAGGGCCTCATTACTGCCGTCTTTGTGTTCTGACAAACATTTCCTGCGGGAGAATCACATTTTCTCCTCCCCTCGGTTGAACTTACATTTGTCGAACACCCAGCTTCTCGAGGCCTTTCGAACAGTCACGGTGGGTTCAGCGGCCTTTACAAAGGGTGGGAGGGGCTGCCACGGGGGATCCTCTGTGAACGCTCCCATTATCGACTCCAGAAATGACTCCAGAACCCAGTTACGTGCTATTACGATCATTACCCACCCCTAAAAAGACATCCCGAAGCCAAACTCAGAGTTTGAAAATATTTCAATACCCATTGTTTATGGACCATATTTATATTCTCTAAGACAGAGAAACAGTAATTTTAAATATAGTGCAAGATTTGTGTTGAGGCAGGTTTCGGTTTGGACATCATCATAGTCAGACGTCCTCCTTCCGTAACCTGCCCTGCTGTTTCCCATGAGCCCGCAGATGGGCCACATTTGTGTTTGCAGACTTGACAAAAAAATGCGGCAAAACTGCCCCGTCACCTGGGAGCAATGAGATGCTGTGGCTGCTTGAACGCGGTCTGGCAGCACACACGCTCCTGATGTGACAGAGCGCGGGTGGCACATTGACGCCTCCACGGTCATTACCGTTTGGTACGCCGCGTTCTTGGACCCAGTCCGCAAACAGAGCCGTGTACAACTATCCGTGCTCACAGAACAAAGAGCTGTGCTCCGCGAAATGACACCCAGGCTTCTTCAGATTCTGGCCTGAAATTGCCTTTGGGGGCCACACCTCGAAGCCCTGAACCTCATCAGAATGGCCACCATCGTTCCAAACGTCCACAAGCAGGCTCTGCCGCCGTCTGCACGGAGCCCCCTTCCCGAGAGGCTCTGCCCCGACCACCGTCCACCCACGGACACCCCACCCTTTCAAACACACCCCGTGGTCCTCTGGCTCCTTCCCCTCCTGTGCCCCCGTGTGATTTGTTCATGAGATCATCATGTCAGAAACGTCCTGCACGCTAAACCCTGCTCACCCGTAGGCTCCTGGAAACAGCTAACCCATCACAGCCGACTATTTTAAATTTACGACACGTTTTCATCCTCCTCCTCCTGGGTGCTGTGCACTGTGGGTGCCGCTGAGGGTACAGACGAGAGCGGGGCTTCAGCGTCGAGGAGCTCACATTCTAACACAGAAGATGGGTAAGAAAACAAAGCTGTGATAAAGCAGGCACACTAGGCACGAAAATAACCGTCCTCATCTTCCTACCGCAGGAAACCCTAAGCTACTTCTTGTGAATTTTCAGCCTGAGAAGCGTGAAAAGGTTGCTGCAGGTCAAGGAGACGTGCACACAGATATCGAAGCAAAAGCAAACATTCAGGGTTCAGACAGACGACTGAACAGGAACGTCACAGATATGGGAGACAGACCTGTGCGAGGCTGGAACGGCTTTAAATTTTATCCTGAAAGAAGTTGGGCACTTTGTAGGGTTTTAAGTGGATTAAATGTTTCTGTGGCAATGGCGGGGCAAGGGGTGGTTTGGTGGGGCTGTAGACAGAGGTCCCTCAGGAGCTTTCGAAAGGATTCAAGAGAGAAGGGATCAGTGCTCGAGCTGAAGGGGGGAACAAGATGAAGCTACCCGGGCGCACACAGGACGTTCAAACGGTCAGACTCAGGGCCAGACACGGGAGGAGACGCACCCAGGTCAGAATGTGTCCTTGTTGACCAAGTGTTAGAACGGAAGAGGGTGACGCTAGAATGGCAGCACAAGTTGCTCCATGAGAAGCAGCCATAACTGTTGAAAATTGTTTTACAAATAACTATTCATAGTCTCTGGAAATGTCCCTAAAGGCACACAGCAAATGTGAAAACACTTACTTAAGGACCCGGCTGGATCCCCGGTAGAAACAGTGAGACTCCACGATACGTCAGCCATGTCTTGCTCCCGTGCCCTCGGCGTGATGGAAATGCCACTCTGGCTGAGGCCAAGAGGTGGGGTCCCTCTTCCCAGCTCCCAGCACAGGCTACAGACGCCAGGGAGGAACAGGCCGCGGATACCAACACACGGAAGAAGAACAGATGGAAGAAGTGTGAAGACAGCATGCTGGAAACCTTCTAACATTTGATGACAAATACTAATCTGAGCATCTAAGAAGCTCAAGAAATGCAAAATAGAGTAAATGCAATACAGAGAGCTTCGCCCAGGCACATCATGGTCAAATAGCTGAGAACCAAGACTGAATCAGAGGGAGAAAAGTGAGTCATTATGAGCAAGGGATTCCAAACAAGGTTGACTAACGTATCACGAGAAACTATGAAGCAGAAGCTGGTTGGATGATGTATTCAAAGTGCTGAAGGAAAGACAAATGTTTCAACCAAAAATCTTGTATCCAGCAAATTTATCTTTTCAAAAAGAGAAATAAAGACATTCCTTTGTAGAAAAACAAAAACTGAGAGAATTATTGCTGGCAGACGCACTAACAAGTGTTCTTTAATCTGAATGCAAGTAACCTCTAACAGCAATTTGATACACACACACACACACACACACACACACACACACACAGGCACAGTCAGGCACCAGTAAAGGAAACTACGTACATTTATAAAAGATGATATAAATGCATATTTCTTCTTCCTTGTTCTCTTATCTGATTTAAACTTCAGTTATATAAAACAATGCGTAATAACTGCAGTGCATAGGAATGTCATACATTTGACCATGAGCATAAAGGCGGTGGGTGGGAACAAAGTTGTAAGTAAGGAGTAGGAAATGACAGCTAAGGCTAACCTACATCCAACAGAGTAAATGAAGAGGTAACCAAGTATCTACAAGGTTAATGTACTAACCCTGTAAAGATACACCTGCCCTCTTCTCCCAGCTTCCGTAAATGATACAACATGACCGAAAGTGATAATTATAACAATGCATCGTTGGGCTTATGATACGAACATGTACTGTGTATAGTGAGGGTAGCACAAGGGAAGGGAAAGAAAATAGGGCTACGTATGTATAACATTTTTATTGCTTCTTCCCATTAAACTTAGATCTGAAGTTGACTCTGATTAGTTAAAACCTGTGTGGTCAGCTCCAGAGCAACCACTAAGAAAACAGTCAAGAAATACTGTGAGAAATCATCAAAGGAATTAAATGTTACAAGAGAAAAGTTTCACTCGAAGCAAGCAACAGGGGTAGAGGAATGGAGCAACAAGCCCAAAAAAGCTGTGAGACAGACAGAGAATAAAGGTAAAATGGCAGATATAAATCCAAGTGTATCAACACAGACATTAAATGTGGTCGAATTAAACAGTTCAATCAAAAGCGAGGATTGTCAGACTGGGTAGGGAAAACAGGGTCCAGCTATATGTTATCTACAGGACACACACTTCGATTTCAAAGGTACAAAAAAATTGAATTAAAAGAACAGAAAAAAGGATAGATCATTCAGAAGTGACCTGAACAGAGCGAGGGTGGTTTAGTAACATCAGACAAATGGACTGCAGAACACACAAGCGGAAGTTGCTAGAGGTAAAAGGGACGCGTTGTAATGTGGACATTCAAAGCATGGCTTAGAAGGAAATGAACATGCTGGAAACTGGAAGAAAAGAAGACCTTGTAAGACAGCGCAGAGATCTGAGCTGAACTGAGTCCCACAGTCCCGTGAGAAGTGGGCTTATAGGTGATGGACTTGGGTATTTGCCCGAGGATATTTCCAAGAAAATTACAGAGAGTAGAGCCTGTTTTTCTCTTGTTGCCTATAGTAAATGTGGGAGGGAGGAGGGAAAGGGAGACAGATTTCTGTTACAGCAGAAAGGAACCAGGATTTAATGATTTGGGAAATGTTTATTTAACCATCCAGATTGCAATAGAATCTAAATTTTAGAATTTCACTGCCAGGAAAGTGTGCTCTGAAAGGAAGTCAAGAATGTGGCTGGACAACTTTTGCTAGGGCCTCAAAGGACAAAGATGGCGACCGTTCAATCTCACAGAGATCTCTTTGAAGAGGTGAAGCACGTCAGCCGTTTCAGCAGAAACTGAAAACAGAGATGGGCTATTCTAGAAAGTTCTCCTGAGGAACGTCCACAGGAGACTCATAAGGTTCTCGAAGATGTTACACCTTTGAAAAAACTGCAGGCCTGGCCTAAAGAGGACAGAGAGAAGATGGCAGGCGGACGGCTCTCCGACGTCCAGCGTTCCCGTCAGGAACAGACTGATGAAAGCTCATGGCTGCAGACCGGTGCAGGCAGCCTCTGGGCGCTAGGAAAGCAGCAAGATAAATTCTCACCTTGGACTTCCAGGGGAAATGCAGCCCTGTTGACCGTCTAAATCTAGGACTTCTGACCCACAAAGCTAGGACAGTAAACTCACATTGCTTTACGGTGCTAAGGCTATGTTACTTTGTGATGGGAACAGAGGAGATTAACAGAGCTCCTGCAGAGTTGCTCCGAAATACCCAAAGCACAGCGGACAAAGCTGAAGGCAGAAATAAGGATTCCACAGCAACGGTGGAAACTTCAGCGCTGCACTTTCAGTATGGACAGAGCTACGAGGCAAACGGAAAGCCTGAGTAACACTGTAAGCCAACTAGAGCCGACAGATATCTACAAACACTTGGCCCACCAACAGCAGACACCACGTTGTTCCCAAGGGCCCATGGGACACACTCCATGGGAGACCACGCACTAGCCTGGAGAACAGGTGAAATGTTGGGACAGAATAAGAAATAATGACTTGGTCTTTGTCCCCAGTTTCTGGCTCAGAGCTTCTAAAATTCTTGTAATTTCCTAAATGACCAGAGTGATCTAAGCATATTTTGTTATAATATTTGAGTTTTATCCCTGGCTTTTGAATAGCTCCTGAGCAAAAAATGTGAAAGCAGCATTTTTGTTACTCAGAAAAGCCCCTTTCAATCACATCTGAATATATGTGAATGAGGTGACTTTGGGAAAGCCCCTAAAGATGGGGCTGGTCATCAGGGGAGACAATCACATGATCAGAAGTTTGGAATTTTCAGTTTCACCCTCTGACCTCTGGAGAAGGAAGAGGGGCTGGATGTCCAGTTAATCACCAATGACCAATGATTTAATCAAGTGTGTCTGTGTAACGAAGCTTTCATCAAGCCCCAGAACAAAGGGGTTCAGAGGACTGTCATGTTGGCGAGCACGCAGAAGAGCAGGGAGGGTGTTGTGTTCAGCATGGACCGTCCCTGCCCCTCCCACACCTTCTTCTGTCGAGTCATCTGTATCCTTCATAAAATTCTTTACAGTCAACTGCTAAATGTAAGTAAATATTTCCCTGAGTCCTGTGAGCTAGTCTAGAAAATTATCAAACCCAAAGAAGAACTGTGGGGCCCTCGGTCTATAGCCACCAGTCGGAAGTACTTGGGGCTTGCAGTTAGTGTCTTTAATCAAGGCAGGTTTGTGGGACTGAGCTGCTAACTGGTGGGGTCTGTGGACTCCATGCAGTTATTGTCAGAACCGACTTAAATTGTAGGACATCCAGTTGGTGTCCACCCAGAAAAGGAGAATTGCTTAGGGGGGAAAAACAAAACCACAGTCAGAAGTGATGATGTGAGTAGAGAGAAACAGAAAATTTCCCTTTTAACAAAAGCCTCATTAACTTTAAAGGGATTGAGATCATATGAAGTATGGTCTCCAACAAAAGTAGAATTTTATTATAAATTAATAAAAAGAAATTTGGAAATTAATAGATATGTGAAAAGTGAATAACACATTTTTTTAGGGGGTTAGGGAGGGGCAGAGGGAGAGGGAGAGAGAATCCTCAAGCAGACTCCCTCTGAGCCTGATCAGGTCATGATCTCAGGCTTATGAGATCTAGCTGAAATCAAGAGTCAGATGCTTAACTGAGGGAGCCACCCAGGTGCCCCTAAAACACATTCCTAATTAAACAATGGATCAAATAAAAAAAATCACAAAGGAAACTTTAAAATAAATGAAATGAAGATCCAACATAGTAAAACTCACCAGACTCAACAGAGGCTGCACACAAAGGGAAATTTGTAGTCTCTGTTAGAGAAGAAGGAAGATCTCAAGTCAGTAACCTCATCTTCCACCATAAGACACTGAGCAAAGTAGAGCAAACTAAACCTAAAACGTGCAGAGAAAGAAAATAACAAAAATAAGGGTAGAAATTAATGAAACAGAGAATAGAAAAACAAGAGAGAATAATCAGTGAAACCAAGTTTGTTCTTTGAAGAAATCAATAAAATCAACAAACCGGTAGTTAGACTGACCAAAAAAAAAAAAAAAAAGACTTAAATTGCTGAAATCATGAACAAAAGGGAAACATATCCAGCCACCTTGTACAAATAAGAAGAGTAACAAGAGGATACTATGAACATGTGACACAAATTACACAATTCAGATGAAATGCCAAACACCTGTAGAGATGAGAGCTACGAAAACTTATCCAAGAAGAAATAAAAAATCTGCATAATCCTATCATAAGCAAAGAGATTAAATTAGTAATAGTAATTTTAAAAATTACCCACAAAGAAAAAGCTCAGGCCCAGATGGCTTCCCTGATGAGTTCTATCAAACAATTAAACAAGAATTAATACCCATCCTTCACAAACTCTCCCAAAAAATTAGAGGAGGAACACTCCTTAAGGCCAACAGTACCCTGATATCAAAGCAAAGACATCACAGCAGAAGACTACAAACAGCGTGTCTTAGGAACACAGATCATGAGATGGGAAACCGCGTCTGGCAACCTAGATGAAGAACTGTGTCCTGCGAGCAGGTGGGATCCATTCTAGGAATGCAAACTTTGTCCAACATCCAGAAATAATTAACATGCCCCGTACACCAACAGAACAAGAAACAAAACCCACGTGGTCGTCTTGATAGATGCAGAAGAAGCATTCACAAAATCCAACCAACTAAACACACACACACTAGAAAGCCTGGGGATGGAAAGGCACATCCTTGGCCTCATAAAGGACACCCAGACACCCAGGGCTAACCGCACACGTAACCGGGAAAGTCTGGTGCTTCCCCCTAGGAGCAGGAGTGAGACACGCATGCCACGGCCTCGCTTGTCCCCCGCGTTGTTCTGGAGTTCCAGGCCAGGTGATGGCTCCCTCTGTGGAGGTGCGGGGGAGCAGGGCCCAGAGACGACAGCTAAACCGCGCAGGGCTTCCTTCTGTGGTGACGGCAATGCTCCAATGTTGATTGTGGAGGTAACGGTCACACAGCTCTGTGAATGGACTGGAAACCTTGAAGTCGTCCACCTTAAAGGGGTGAATTGTGTATGTGAATTACATCACAGTAAAACTGTAGAAAGTCCCCGTGAATCCTCATGTTTAGATGACAGCTAGCAAACGCTGCCTCATCTACCGCTAGTCCCGTGTAAAGGACGTAGTCGGAGCCCTCGAAGAAACAGATGGTGGGCTGCCGAGCTGCTAATTGATTCACGACGTGGCTCGTTTCTCTCTTTTCCTCGCTGCTTTATCTGTACTTCCCGAGGTCACGTCTCACCTAGACCACTGCACCCAAATGCTGTCTTGGCCCCATGTCTTGCACATGTTGGTATCCAGTAATACTTGTTGGACGGAGGGACGAAGCAGGACGGTGTCTGCGGTATTCCGCAGTATTCCTCCAGCGACCGTGGGCCAGCCTCTCCGCGTCCCAATTGAGCACCGCACCATACGGTCACCCATCTACTCCTGTCTGTGCTCACCTGCTCTGCCCAGCTGACTCTCATGTCGACCTTGCGTGTGGTGACCCCTGGGCCCACCATCCGGTGCTCTCTGCTCGATGCCTTCTATGACCGCTCCCCCATGCTGCTGCTTTCTGCAGGTTCCCTCACTCAAACTTCCCCACGTGGATGGATGGCTTTACCCTCCCACTTGCACACTGAGCACCTCTGTCCTCAGGGCATTTCGGGGGATATGGGGTAGACTGACTCAGGCAAAGCAGCTGCAGTCAGGTGGGGGTCAAGCCAGAAGCACGCTGAAGGGTTGATCAGAAATGCCTAGAAAAGTGCTTCAGTCCCACTGGTGGCTCTGAGACAGAAGTCTTGCCTGCAGCTGGCAGAAATCCTGTTAACACGTCCAGGATAGAAGTGGAAGGGACTCTAGGAGTAGCAGCACACTCCACCAGGAAACACCAGCGTCCCTGTGGGTCTCGTGTATTCCACCAGCAAAGTAAAACCTATTGGTCTGGAAGGAGCTGCTTTAAACATTCTAAATGCACCAATTAGCTTATAGTCGCATCTGTTCCTGCATGGCTGGGCCCCGTCAGTGAGCGGACTGGAAGCAGGCGAATGTCACGGGTCTAGCCTTTTGTTATTCATATCTTAACTAGAAACAGAAACTACTAGAAAGCTTATGAAACAGACTCAAGATTTCTAATTTTCCACGTTTTCAGGCCTAAGAAATTCAGGGAAGATTTGGATCACATCCAATATTTGGAACGGTTGTCTGGGCCAAATATTTTTTGATGTTCATCCCAAATTTAATAGGAAGAGAATGTACAAGCTGGTATTATGATATCTGAGGTCAAACATCGATGCTTTAAAAATACAGACAGATATTCATATAACTCATGTCTTCAGGGTACAATTTATATTTGATTTATAATAACACGGTTGACCCTTGAACAACATGACAGTTAGGGGTACTGACCTCCATGCAACCATTCAGAACTGTGTTTAACCTTTGACTTCCCCAAAACGTAAACACTAACGGCCCGAAGCCTCGGCAGTAGCGTGGGCGGTCAGCTAGCGCCCGTGCCGTGCCTCACGCCTATCGCGTACCGTAGCCTTGCAACGGAGTAAGCAAGGGAAAGAAAACGGTAGCAAGAAGGTTGTGAGGAGGGGCGCCTGCGTGGCTCAGTCGGTTAAGCGACTGCCTTTGGCTCAGGTCGTGATCCCAGAGTTTCAGGATCGAGCCCTGCGTGGGGTTCCCTGCTCAGCCGGAAGTCTGCTTCTCCCTCTGACCCTCCCCCCTTCCATGTTCTCTCCCTCGCACTCTCTCTTTCTCAAATAAATAAATAAAATATTTTAAAAAAAGGAAGTCATAAGAGAAATCAGTACTATACAGTACTTTACTGTATGGATTGAAAAAAATCCACATATAAGTGGACCTTCAGAGCTCAGTGTTGTCTGGGGGTCAAGTGTGTATCGTGGGGTTGTACATGGTTAGCTTACTAACTTGCTAAGGGCGGTTTTGCTGTGTCACTCTGTATTTGTCTTCACGGTTGTTCTGACAACAGACCTGAATTTAAAAGGAAGGGCCAAACACTGCGATCTGTGTTTAGAATAGTGAAACTTTAAGGACCAAATTAGAAGAATATATTGTGTGAAACCCTTCCTAATTGTCTTCTCTAACTGTGAATGTTCAGTTCCGGTTTTGCCTCCTTCCTGGGGTTGTGGAGCTGAGCATCTCTCAGGATAGAACACTGGGATCTCCTGCCCTGCCAGTGCTCAGGAGGCACCATAAGCTCCATCACGGGACGGGCTTCTGGAATCCTGGTGCTTCCCGAGCTTCCATGTGCCCGTGAATGCAGGTTTCCAGTAAGCAGTAGGGAGCAGGTGCTCAGACTGGGCATGTAACAGCTCCCAGGAGCTGCTGACGATGCTGGGGCCTCTCTGCACTTCAAGTAGCGAGATCCTAGATGAAAGGGTGTTTTCTGATCTGGGCTTGGTCCTAATTCTGCAAAAGGATGCCCACTGGGGTTGTCAGCCCAAGTCCTGCCATCTTCAAGGAAAGGTGTTTCAGGGCTTTGTTTCATGGGAAAAGACACCCACACATAGCAAAGCTTGCTCAGGTCACAGACTTCTTACCCACTGTTGGCCAGACACTGGGAGCTTTTCAGATCATCTAGTCTTTCAGGAGCTTGTGCTCCTCGAAAACTGAAAACTATTCCCATAAAGACTGGCTCTCCAGATGATTCTCCACAAGCCATCATGACAATGGTGCGTGATACGCTCCTCGGGGTGGGAAGGGAGACCCTTATGTTAGCGAGGTGACAACACAGGCAGGGGTGTGGCTGAGTAAGAATGCACAAAGTACCAGAAAAACAGAGTACCCAGAGCAGGCTTTTTGCTCATGATGCCCCCATGCTACCGTTTCCCCGTGTTCTCACGGTGGTATCTACCTTCACCATCTAAGCTGACAATGATTCTAGCACATTTCTGGCCATGGGTGCTGTGAAGACAATGCATTGTCTTCACAGCATATACGGGGATCTGCGTGTGCGACCCAGGCCGCTGCTGTGTCACGGAGAAGGTGGGGTGCAGAAGCCGAAAGGGTTCCAGAAGGCACGCCCCACCCCCTCCCCCACCAAGGGTAAGGAGAGGAAAGAGCAGCTTGTCATGTCTCCCCAAAGCCCCGGTACACGTGTGTAACCATGACGCCGTGGGGCACAACGTGAGCCTTGTTCTTCTTGATTCGGGGGTCAACCTGATGCTCACTAGAAATTCTAGAACTTGAAATGGCCCCAGGGCTGCCACCAACACGGTGACCCTGAGAAGAGAGACCAGTCCTAGGGTCCGACCTTGGAAGTGAGAGGTCTGCAGTCAGAAGACCAGCGTCGTCCGTAGGCTGGAGGTTGTGTGACGGCGTTAGCAGATGCTGGGCTAGTCTGTGTCTCTCAGAGGCTGGCGCAGCCCTGTACCCCGTGATCCGCTGACTAGCGGCTGACATGGTGGCCGAGAGTTCTCTGAGGGCCTTCCAGGCTCTGCCTCCTCATGCGGCAAGAAGTTTGTCCAACTGCCCCCAATCTGGTATCTCAAAGCCTCCCCCCTGCCCCCAGCACACACACAGGTAAAGTCTGAGTCCTTAAAATGCTACCATCTGTCGTCACCTTTTCAAAATGTATTTCACTGTGTTTCCAGATTGGTTATGCGCAATTCGACGGCTGCCTCTTCCCTTTGAAAAAGCCTTTAGGGTCACTATGTTCCCTCGGCCGCCATTTGAAAGGGCCTCTCCTCTCGCCACCTGCGCCGTTCTGACAGCCTGCCCCTCCCCTGCAACCCAGCAAGGACAGATTTTCCTGGGAGAGCAGGACCAGAGCGGCAACCGCCCATTAGAAAGACGGGCTCTGCAGCGAGCTGAGCCCGGTGTGGCCGGTGTCTCCCCAGCCAAGCACACAACCCACAGATCCAGAAAGCACAAGGCATGTGTCTTACTGGAACTGAGATAAGCAGTCCCAGAAGCAGCTTGTCCTAGACTGGGAAGCAGGCCTTTTCTGTGCACCGCGCACGTCCCGGCCTCAGAGCCCGCAGCCTGGGCCGAACTGATGCCGCGGACCTGGCAGTGCGTCCCTCCGGCCTCGGGAAGGTGGTTGCTTACGCTCTCGTGCCGGAATGTTCTGTTTGAACCGGGTCCTTATTCTTTCTGTCGGCCCCAGTTAGGAAACCTACCTTGAAACAGGAAACTATGAGGTTCATGTTTTAAGGACTAAGCTTGGCCTTCTGGCCGCTGCTGCACCAAGGACACTCGGGCCTTCGCACCCCGATGAAGCTGTGACCGGCTCAGGCCTGGGCGTCCGCGGGCCAGAGGCAGCAGTGGGTCTCCTGGGAACAGTGTTTAGCTAGAGAGGTGGCTGTGTACGCAGCTATTTTATAAATAAAAACATTTCTAAGGGGAAAAAATGTGGTTGGTGTGCTTAATCCGTCTTTGGAGAAGCCTCAGGCAGGACCTTGTCCCCTGGAGTGGCCGGCAGCTACTCGGCCTCAGAATCAGCGGGCCAGCACTCAGGGCAGGCCTTCCTCGAACCCAAGTCCGTGAGCCAACGACCTGCCCCAGAGAGGAGATCTGGGCTTGTTCCAGGAACTCAGACGGATGAGATAGCACGAACTTGAACCCTCTCTCATCCGGAAATAGGCGGGTGTGGCCTCACCCCTGCAGGAGGCCAAGGAGGGACTTGGCAGGGCTTTGATTCGCTCCTGACCCTTGTATCTTCAGCTCGAAAGCCTCACAGACTTTTTTTTTTCAGATGTGCTAACTTTCTTTTCTTAAAATCACAGCTTCCAAGGGTGTTAGAAAGGCTGTTCCAGAGAAGCGCCTCTACCGGCGTGTGTGGGGCCAGCCCGTCGCGACTCGGCATCTCTCAGTCCGGCCCTGACCGTGTTGTGCTCCGACCCTGGGAGCGCCCCCCCCCCCCCCCCCCCGCCCGGCCGCTTGCACACAAAACACAGTCCATGTGTTTCTGAGCCTCTGCGCTTGGCCCGTCCCCACTATTCCGTCAGGGCTGTTCCACATCTGAGAAGTCGGTCCAGATTTTCAGGGCCCTTTCTCCAGGAGCAGTGGTAACAAAAGGATCCGAGTCTGATTTTCGTCTTAGAAACCACATCATCCTAAGTAGATTCAAATCCAAAAGGAAAAAAACACCCAAAACTTTCCCCTTCGTGTCGGTAAATCCCGTATCCGGTTTTCAGAAAGGGCGTGGAAACCACGTGTGAAAGTGCGTGTTAACGTGTTTTGTCTGACCATGATTTCCTTGCTGGATCATTTATTCAAACTAAATATCAAGCAGTATTACATGATTTTTAAAGTGTAAACACACAAAATAGCTAAAGTTTTCGGGAACCATTAAACATGAGAAGTATCTTGGTGGGTATTAAGAGCGACGGAACGGTGTGGACACCCAGAAGGGTGTCACCCAGAAGGACACGGCCGCGTGAGTCACACACGCGCCGCAGAGCGTCTCCCCCCGCACTGCGCTGGCCTCCGGGGCCCCCATGACTGTCGGGTACACAACCTGCTTTCAACACTCAGAACAAAAGCACTGACCTGCTTCTGAGGCCAAACATGTGAACAAACGCAGGGCCAGGCCAACCTCGTTTGCGGGCGGGATGTTTGGGTCGCTGGGGTGTCGAGTTCAAGATGCCTTACGCGCTTTCCAATCGTGGAGCCGGAGCTGGGAGCCCACGGGAGAGGCCGCAGAAGCATCGACGGAGCGGCCAGGGATTTCTGGCAGCTTCGCCATTTCCCCGCGGACAGTGCGTGGATTCCCTGCAGGCCCCGCCGAGAGCCCCCCAGGAGGGAATGGCCCCGTGGTCCCTGTGGCTCCCAGAAAACTCCATGACGCATCCCTCCAGCACAGGGGTATTTCCAAATACATGTGCTGGACGAGGCGGCTGGCCGCGGCCTGGCAGGGGCGCCTCGCTACCCGCGCCCCGGCCCGGATGTGGTCCCGCTCCTGCTGACTTGGCCTGGCCTCCGCCGGGCAGGGGAGAACTCGGTCCCACTGCTGCCCCGGGTTTTGACCGTCAAGTATCCAAGGAAATGTATAATAGGTTAACGAAAACCGCATGTCATTTTTTCCCTGAATAGAAGGTCTTTTTCCTGCGAAGCTGCCCATGTCCTAAAGGGATTTAAATTTAACTCGTGACAGGTCCTACAGACTCAAGATTTACGGAGGGCAAGAAAAGACGATTTTTGTCTTCTTTCTTTGCTCATTACTCTCCTCAAATGGGTCTCAATCGCTGCCATGTTTCTTCTGAATTTTGATGATCAAGAGTAATGACCTTTGTCTTGGAAAAATATTTTCTCAGCTAATGGATGACACTAAATTGTGAGCAAGCTTTGAAGACACCTTAAAAGGAAGTCCAGGGTAAGAGAGCTGCCCCCCTGGTGTTCCCAGAACTGGGAACCTTGCAAAAGCAATGCCATTTGTGTTTGGTTTGAACTGTGTGTTTAGTTAAATCATCATACTTTGCACTGCTTGTTATGAGCTTTTTAATTTTTCCCAAATGTGTCCTACGTGTAAATTGTCTTTCCAGTCAAGTCAGAGTCACCTGGATCAGGGCCACGTCCTCTGAGACTGAGAAGTGTCCCCGCTGTTAGCACCGGGCCAGGCAGCACCTCCCCAGAGGCTGTCCCCCCGCAGCCGTCCCCAGCCTGTCCCACCACCACCCAGACTCCCAAGCCCCTCGCGTCCCCAGTCCCAGACCGCTGGCCGGGTGGACCACGCTGCCCCAGGCTTGCCCCCAGACCAGCTCTGAGTTGATTCTGCGGTGAGTCAGTCAGCAAACTGTGGTCTTGAAATCACCATTCTACTTTCTCACAGAATTATTGTGAGAAATTCTAGGAGCATTTATATTTTAATAGAGGACCTTTATCTTTTTTATGATTATGAAAGAAACATGTAACCAAATTTGAACAATAAAGAGAAGTATGAAAATTTAAATTATGTTTCATCCTCCCCTAAAGTCCCTGTTAGTGCCCCTGTTGTGTTATACACACGTCTGCATAGTACGTGCTCTTCTGTCCTCACACTGCTCTTTTCCTGCTGTTGGTAACAGGGTGGTACTTGAAAAAGCTCCCAGCCAGGGCACCAGGTTGGTCAGCTGGTCCTCTCCCCATCACCCGTCTGCTGTCCACCTTGACGCAGAGGCTGGAGTCAGGAAGAAGAGCATGACTGAAGCAAAGCCTGGGCCTGTTCTTCCCACAGCAAGCCAAGCAGACGGCCAGGAAGAACGGATAAGGAAGGGGAGGAAAGGCCCCAGCCCCACCACGGCCTGTGGGACAAAGAAGAGGCCGACGGCCCTCCTTCAGGCTGGAGAGGGCCATCAGGTAAACTCAGGACACTCTGCTAGGCAGAGAGGCCAGGATTCAGTTTTGATGGACTGTCCTCAGTCCCCAAACCTTCCGCAGGGGCCTGGCTCTAAAGGCAGCTCTACCAACGTCTGGCCTCCAGTTCAGACTTGAAGGACTGTGGGGAGCAGGGCTGGGACAGGAGAGTCACAACCAAAAGCTGAGTGTGCAGGGGGGCCAGGAGCACCAGCCCACGGAGACTGAGCCATGAGGGACGCCAGCACCAGCTCGGGCCCCAGAAGAGAGATTGTACTAATCCTGGTGGTCATTGTTCTCTAAAGAAGCCTCATTATCCCTAAACGTCTGCATGTAATATGAGTAAAGAATAGATACAGTTTAATTATAGATGTTTTTATAACACAAGTACAGAGAGTCTGTGTAATCTGATTTTCCACTTTTTAAATTACAATTACACTTTCTTGTACACTTGAAGTAGCAAGAATATAAAATGCACCATAATCTACCACATAAATGCTCTGTCATTTATTTAGCCATTCCCCAGTTTGTCGTTACAAAAGGCAACCGTAAACCTTTGGCAATTCTTCGATTTGTGGGCCAAACAGTATATGCATTTTACTTTCTTGAAACACAGTATTTCCAGAAAAATACATTAATTTATATCTTGACCAGCAGCGTATAAGATTGCCCATGTTACCATATCCTTGTAAATTCCTGAAATGCTGGGATATATGCGTATTTGTATATTGTATACATTTGCAAATAGAAATGTACATGTGTAGGTAGGTAGGTAGACGGTAGACAGTAACTCTGGTTTTCTTCTGACTAGTGCAAGCATGGCGTACCCTTCCTTTATTGTACTTTTACCCTGTTTGAGTCTTTATGTTCAGTGTGTGTTATCTGGAAGTAGTACATATTGGATTTTGCCTCTTTATCCAATCTTATCCTGTCTTTTTCTTGAGGTATTGAGACAATTCATTTATATTTACCGTGATTACTGGTATGATTAGGTTTATTTTTTTGAATCTGTTTTTCGCCATTTATTTTTTTATTTGTTCTATCTGATCTTTGTTTTCATTTCTGCCTTTTTATACCTTCTTCTGGAATATTTCTAATATTCATTTTAATCTCCTTTTTTTTATTTATTAAGTACAACCCTTTGTTTTTGCGAGTTTAGTGGTTGCTTTAGGGTTTATATGTACACTTTGAACTTCCCACAGTCTGCCTGAGGTGATGGCCGCTTCAGGTGTGGCCTAAGGACTTCACAGTAGCAAGGACACCTGGATGGCTTGGTGGGTTAAGCGTCTGCCTTCAGCTCGGGTCATGATCCCAGGGTCCTGGGATCGAGTCCCACATCAGGCTCCTTCCGCAGCAGGGCCTGCTTCTCCCTCTCCCTCTGCTGTTCCCCCCTCCCCACAGCTTGTGCTCTCTCTTCTCTCTCTCTCTCTGACAAATGAATAAATAAAATCTTTTTTGAAAAAAGGACTTTACAGTAGCAAAGGCATGCTTCCGTTTCTCTTCCTCATTTTATTTTATTGCTACCGTACATTTTAGTTATGCATATGTTTAAAAACCCACAATGCAATATCACTTTTGTTTAATCAGCCAGTCCTCTATCACAGACATTTACCTAATAAGAGACACCTCACCATTTACCATTGTGGTCACCAACTCCTCTGTGCTTCATTCCTCTGCTTCACTCAGATTTTCTCCTGCCTGAAGGCTTAGCTTTGACATTTCTCTTACTGCAGGCAGAGCTCGTCAGGTGGCTAATTCTTTAACTTTTTGTATGTATACAGTCAGTATTTTGATCCCATTTGGGAAAGATATGTTGTTTGACGCAGACTTCTGGGTTGACAGTAATTTCTTCAGCACTTGGAAATAGCTGCTTCACCATGTTCCATCTGCATTGTTTCATTTTTTACACATTGAGATAGAATTCACTGTTGTGCGATGTACAATTCAGTGTTTTCAGTGCATCCGTAGTGTTGTAGGGCCACCACCAATACCAAATTCCAGCACACTTCCCCCACTTCCAGAGAAATCTGTTAGCAGTCACTCCCCATTCACCTGGTTCTAGTCCCCAGCAAACACTAGTCGATTTTCTGAATCTATAGATTTTCCCATTCTGGACTTTTCATATACATGGAATCCTACAATGTGTGGCATTTTGTGACTTCTTCTTTTAGTTGATATAAGTTTATCAAAGTTCATCCATGTTACAGCGTGCAACAGTACTTCATTAATTTTCATGGCTGAATAATAGACCGCGTGTGGATATACCGTGTGTGTCTGTCTACCCGTTAGATGATGAATATCAGGTTGTGTCCACCTTTTGTCCATTATGAATAATGCTGCTATGAACATTCCTATACAGGTTTCTGTGGAACATATGGTTTCCATTTTCTTGGATATATACCTAGAAGTGTAATTGCTGAGTCATATGGTAACTGTTTAATTTTTGAAGAACTGCTAAATTTTAAACAGATACTGCACTACTTTACATTTCCATCAGTGGTGTATGAATTCCAATTTCTCCACATCCTTTCCAAAATTTTTTTTAAATCATAACCATCCTACCATCCTAGTGGTGTGAAGCAGTAGCTCACGGTAGTTTTGATTTGCATTTCCCTAATGCAGAGCATATTTTTTTTCATGCATTTATTGGCCATTTGTATCTTTTTTTGAAGAAATATCAAGTCGGGCCCTTTGCCCTTATTTTTTTGGCCTCTTTATTTTTATTGCTGAGTGGGAAGAGTATATATATATATATATATATATATAGTACTAGAACTTTATTATATAAGTGAATTGAGAATATTGTCTCCCATTTTGAGTGGTCTTTTCACTTTTTCTATCTGTCTTTTGAAGCACAAAAGTCTTTAATTTTGATGGAGTCCAATTTTTTTTCTCTTTGTTGCTTGTACTTTTGATGTCATATCTAAGGAATTGTCTAATCCAAGGTTTTAAAAATACATTTTAAGTTTTCTTCTAGGAGTTTAATAATTTTAGTTCTTACATTTAGGTGTCTGATCAATTCTGAGTTACCTTCATATGTGGTGCGAGGAGAACTTAACTTCACTCACACGTGGGGGGGGGGGAGATACTCAGTTGTTCCAGCACCATTAGTCAAAAAGACTAGTTTTCCCCATTGAATAGTCTTGACACTGTTGTTGAGAATCCATTCGCCATGATGTGTTAGTTTCTTTTTGGACTTTTGACTCTATTGTATTGATCTATATGTCTATGTTTATGGAGTATCACACCTTTTTTAAAAAAAGATTTTATTTATTTATTTCAGAGAGAGAGTGAGAGTATGGGGGGGTGTTGGGGGGAAGACAGGGAGAAGCAGGCTCCCTGGTTGAGCAGGGAGCTTGATGCGGGACTCAATCCCAGGACCCTGGGATCATGGCCTGAGCAGAAGGCAGACACTTAACTGACTGAGCCACCCAGGCGCCCCTGTATCGCACTTTCTTTATTATTGTAGCTTTATAATAAGTTTTGGATTCAGGAAGCAAGAGCACTCCAAATTTGTTCTTTTTAAGTATTGTTTTACTATTCTGGGTCTCTTTAGTTCCCATATCAAATTTAGGATCAGCTTGTTGATTTCTGTAAACAATGAAAAAGGGCAGTTAAAATTTTGATAAGTATTGCATTGAATCTATAGATTTGAGGAGTATTTTCTTAAATATATTGAGTCTTTGATTTCATAGACATGGGTTAATTCTTCATATATTAAGTCTTTTTTAGTTTATTTAAAAATGTTTTGTAGGGTTCAATGTGCAAGTCTTGCATTTTTTGGCTTAAATTCATTCATAGGCATTTTATTTTTAATGTTATTTTAAATGTAATTGTTTTTAAATTTCATGTTTTTTTTATGCTAGTGTATGCAAATATATGCTTATCTTGTAACCTAACCTTGCTGAATTCATTTATTAGCTCTAATAGTGTGTGTGTGGGGGGGGTATAGGATTTGCTATATGCAAGCTTGTGTCATCTGCAAATAAAGATAGTTTTACTTTTTTCTCTTCCAATCTGGATGCCTTTATTTTTTCCTGCCTAATTGTCCTGGCTACAATCTCTAGTACAAGGTTGAATTGAAGTGGAAAGAGTGGACATCTTTGGTTGTTTCTGATCTAAGAAGGAAAGTGCAGTTTTTCATCGTCAAATGTGATGTAAGCTGTGGGTTTTTTGTAGATGACCTTTATGAGGCTGAGAAAGTTTTTCTCTAGTCCTAGTTTGGTGAGTGCTTTTATCATGAAGAAGTATAACATTTCATTAAGTACTTTTCTGCACGTGTTAATTATGTGATTTTATTCCTTTATCCTATTAATATTGTATATTATATTTATTTTCAGATTTTAAGTCAAACTTGTGTTCCTGGAATAGTGGTTGTTTAACTCATTTTTTGCATAATGCTGGGTTTGATTTTCTAGTATTTTGTTGGGGTTTCATATCACGAGTTATTGGCCTGTAGATTTCTTTTCTTGTGGTATCTTTGTCTCATTCAGGACTGGAGTAGTCCTGTTCTCATAGGTGAGATCTCTTTTATTTTCTTGGGAGAGTTTATAGAGGATTGACGTTTGTTCTTCTAAATCATTTGTTGCTTGCTTTGGGTTTAGTTTGCTCTCTTTCTAGTGTCTTAAAGTAGAATTTTAGATTATTTATTTGGGATCTTTCTTAATAGAATTTGTTTAGCTTCTTGGATGTGTAGATTAATGCTTTTAATCAAATTTGGGAGATTTTTGGCTATTATTTTTCAAGTATTGTTTCTGATGAGAAACCTGTTGCCATCCGTACCTTCATTCTTCTGCACATATCCACTGGCTGCTCCTGAGATGTTCTCTTTTTTTCAGTGATCTTGAGAAATTTAATTATTATGTGCAAATTGGTGTAGTTTTCTTCATTTTTTTGTGCTTGGGATTTGTTAAGCTTCTTGGATCTATGGGTGTACAGTTTTTGTTAAACTGGGAAATTTTTCAGGCATTATTCACTTAAATATTTTTCCGTCCCCACGCTGACTTCTCTTTTGAAGACTCCAATTACATTTATGTTCCTGCACCTGAAGCTGGCCTACAGTTCACTTACGTTCCTTCCGTTCTTATTTTTTATTCTTTTTTTCTCTCTGAAGTTTCTTTGGAACAGTTTCTGTTCCTAGTCTTCAAGTTCAACTTTAAGGTCACTTCAAATTGTTGTTGTTGTTGTTGTTGTTTTTCAATGTCTAATCTGCCATTAATTTGATCTAGTGCATTTTTCACTGTAGACATTGTATTTACCAATTCTTAAAGTTTCAGTCCATTTATAATAAAAACTCCCCAATGAGATAAAATGTATCTATGAAAATCCTACAATCTAACATTATTTATTATTATTATTAAGGAATAATTTATATACAGCAAAATGAACTCTTTGGTGTATCATTCTGTTTTGGCAAATGGCAAATGCTCCCTGTGGTATTACCACCACCACAATCAAGAATTTAACAGTTCCAGCACCCCCTTCCAGCATGAGCTATTGTTAACTAATACATTTATTGATATAAATGTATTATTTATGAATAATAAATGTGAAGACCTATATAACATTATTTATCAATGTAATGTACCACAGTAATGAATTAAAGGAGTAAAATGCATATGATTGTGTGCCAAAAGGCACTTAACAAATTTCAGCATTCATAAATAATTTCTTTAAAAAATCTCAGCAAACACACCCTTGAAATATTGGAAAACAATCTCAATCTGATGTAGAGAATCATCAGAAACCTACAGTTCTCATTATACATCTTTTGTCACAAATACATTACATATGCCACCCCTTGTAATTATGAAAAATTGAATGTTTCCTCATAAGATTGGGAAGACAAGGATGTCCTTTCTCATCATTTTTATTCATTGTTATTCTGAAAACTTTCTATTAAAATAATGCAGTGAAAAAAAGGCACACTTAGCAGAAAAGAAGAAGAAAAATTTCATTTATTTGAAGAAAGTAACACTGTTTATATAGAAAAAATCAAATAAAACAGCTACTGGAATAAAACAACCACTAGGTAGCAGGATAAAATTTTATTTTTGTATATTAATAGTGAAACTATTAAAATATGAAATAAATTAATATCATTTATAATAGCATAAAAAGTGAATAATTAAATGTAAGTTTTATAGAATATTTGTAGTTCTTTATGTTGATAATTTAAAAATATTTCTGAAAAAAATTAGAAGAGAACTAAGTAAATGGTCCATTATACCGTGACCATGGATTTTAAAATTCAATTTCGTTAAGATCTCAATTGTCCACAAATTGATCCATAGATTTAATGCAACTCAGTCAAACCCTAATACGGTCTTTCACAGAAATTATTGAACTGATTTACAAATTTACTTAGAAATTTGAAGGAGACAAAATAGGCAAAGCAAACCCCAAAAAGAGCAGTTGTTGGAGGGTCCACACCAGGTGACTTCAGGACTTGCTACAAAGCTGCTGCATTTGAGATGAGGACCCCTGGAGTAGGTCCCAGGAGAAGAGGACCTTTTCATAATTGTGTTTGACCATCTGGATAAACATGGAGAATATTTAACTGCAACTCCTTTCTTAGAACCCTACAAACATGAATCCGAGATGAGTCATAAAAACTGAAACTGTAGTTTCCAGAAGAAAACACAGAAATATCTTTTCATCATTCAAACTGGAAAGGTTCCTTAGAGTAGACACAAAAAGCACTACACATAAAAGGAAAAGTTGAGAGATTGGTCTTCATCAAAATAAACAAATACTCCTGTGAATTCAATGACATATTTAAGAAAATGAAGAGGCAAGCAACAGACTGGGAGAAAATATTCACAAGGCATATATCTGACAAAGGTCTCATATTTAGAACATGAAATGAGCTTTCACAAATAAGTAATAAAAAGACAAACAATTCTATTAAAATAAAGATTCTATTAAAATAGCCTTGGATGCTCCTCCAAGGAAGATACAAAGATTGTTGATAAACACTTGGAAACAGTATTCATCATCAGTGAGATTTCAATTAAAACCACAATAAGATACCATTTCACTAACCTCAGAATGGCTAAAATTGAAAACTGGTCATACCAAATGTTGGCAAGGTTGTGGGGCAACCAGAATTATTCTACATTGCTGACAGAGCTATGAAGTGCTCTAACCACTTTGGAAAACCAACAGAAATCTTACTCTTAGCTTTTAACCAAATGAAATAAGGACATCCATCCATAAAAGAACTTACACAATATTTTTTATAATAACCCAAACCAAAAACAACCCAAATGTCAGTGGAATGGAGGAGCAAGTGGTGGTACCTTTCCACGATGGAACGTGACCCAGCAATAACAAAAATGAACTGATTCACATAACAACCTGTTTGCATCTCTAAAACATTGGAGCGGAAGAAGGCAGACACAGAAGCATTCATACGGGCTGCTTCCATATGTATGAAGTTCAGAAGCAAGGAAATGTCATCTATAGTGATGGAAAGCAGAAGAGGATGACCATGGAGGATGGGAGTAGGGAATTCCTGGAAAACTGGCAGGTTCTAGATCTACACTGGGGTGGCGATTACACAGACATATTGGTTTATCAAGTCATCACAATCTTTGCAATTCATTGAATGCAGATTTTATCTCAAAGTATAAGCTGGAGGAAGATATCTATAATTGACAGGACATTCATACTTAAATGGCAGAAACAATGCCTTCAATGATTGGAAAGAAAATGTGATGGAAGAATACTAGGCAAAAAAATATGTCCTATTAGAAAAGAAGAACGAAGTTCAAGATTTTTTCAGGACAGTTTGGGAAACTTATTTTGTAGGAAAAAATAATACTGCAATGATTCATGGCTTCAGTTTTAGAAATTTAGCCATTCCTACCATGCTGAAGCATTACAAGAAGAATGACATTTTATTAGAGACAAATTGTTCATTGTATGCAACTGACCACATAGGAACAACTAAAAAACATTGCCTGTGGTTTGACTTTTGACTGTTAAATTGAAGTGCATGTCATATTTTATGAGCAAACCCTTAGCTGTAAGGTTTTTCATCACTATGTCACGTAGCAGAATTATCCTACATAATCATATAAGCCACTTTATGCACTCCACCATGGGTTTTATGGTGTCTGAGTCCTCCTAGTTTCTGAGACTTTTCTACGCAAAACAAGGGTCCCACCAACTACATGGGACAATTTAATCTTGCTGTACATTTATTGCTAATTTGTGCCCACATTGCACACCATTTTATTATGATTGGTGCACCAGCACTATGTTGGTTCAGTCTCTCTAGAGTCTGGCACCTAACATTAAGCCTTGGCCTAAATGTTGGGATTTTACTTGCTGTCTACCTGTATAGACAGGTAGATAATTGAATTCTGTTCTTTACATTTCCTAGTGATCAGCCTCCATTCTTCAGTGGATGGTTCAATCCTCAGCCCCAACCATGACCTGAACTATTACTTGCATCTTTCTGTTTAGATCTTCTTTGATACCAATCCCTGACTTCACTGGACCTTGGATGTTTTCTTGTGGATGGTGACAAGGTCCTCTCATTTCCTCACTTCACTTCCACACATGGGCTATGACTTGAAATTTCCACTTCTGATTTCTTCCCAGGTGTGATTTCCCCAGCTTCCTCATAAACATGGATAATTAACCCCTGGCCTCACTGGGTCTGGGCTTTCCTGAATAGTAACCAAGTCACCCACATCCCAATAGGTGGCCCAAAGAGATGGTAGGAGAGGCAGAGCAGGGAAGAGGGGTCTGGTTTCCCAGCCACTGTCAAAACTATCCTCAGGTTCATATGTGCACCATGAGCCCAGAAAGATCCATGAAAGACAAATGTGATTGCCTCCTCCATCTCACTGTTTGCCTCTGTGTAATTCTTGTTCTTTTTTTTAAGTATCTTGAATTTTCTTGGAAGACGAGAGAAGAAGGAAAGAAGAAAAACAACTGGACTACTTTGCAAACCTTAACAACAGAAGGTATTGAGGAATTCCTCAAACCTGTAAGATGCTGTCATGGTTGGTTGAGATTTCATTTGTTTCTAAATTAGATGCCATCTGTAGGCATCACTCTGTGATCATTGGCACAATAGTTATTTTCCTGATAAAGGGAAATTTATTAAGATGTCTATGTATTCCTGGGTAGCTTAAAAAGTCCAGCTATTTACAAAGAAGCTTTCAAAAAATAAGACAAGGATAAATTATAATTACTTTAAATGTATATTTTGGCTAATAAATTGAGCTAATTTAACCAAGGTTACTATTATTTTTTGATAGGTTGCATATATTTCTTTTTATAATTTTTAAATTTAAATTCAATTTAGTTAACATATAGTGTATTATTAGTTTCAGGGGTAGAATTTAGTGACTCATCAGTGACATATAACACCCAGTGCTCATTACATCACGTGCCCTCCTTAATGTCCATCACCCAGTTATCCCATCCCCCCCACCCACCTCCCTTCCAGCAACCCTCAGTGTGTTTCCTAGAGTTAAGAGTCTCTCATGGTTTGTCTCCCTCTCTGCTTCTATCTTATTTTATTTTTCCCTCCCTTCCCCTATGATCCTCTGTTTTGTTTCTTAAATTCCATATATGAGTGAAATCATATGATAATTGTCTTTCTTTGACTTACTTCGCTTAGCAATAATACCTTCTAGTTCTATCCATGTTGTTGCATATGGCAAGATTTCATTCTTTTTGATGGCTGAGTAATATTCCATTGTGTGTGTGTGTTTGTGTGTGTGTATATATATGCACCACATCTTCTTAATCTATTCATCTGTTGATGGACATCTGGGCTCTTTCCGTATTTTGGCTACTGTGGATAGAATTACCCTATGACCCAGCAATTGCACTACTAGGTATTTATCCAAAGAATACAAAAATAGTTATTCAAAGGGGCACATGTAACCAAGGTTATTATTAATATGTGATGGAGTAGACTTACCTTTTCATTTTAGGTATTAGCAACGAATATATAATGAAGATGTGTAGTATGATGCCATTTAGCGGCTTTGTAGTGTTATAGTGCTACTATTCATTATAATTTGTCTCTGCAGTTGTGTTATTATGCAAGATTTACTTGAGTTTCCATTGAGGACAAGGCCCCAAATGCATCATCATTCCTATGGAGCAGAACACTTGCCCATGCTCTAGAGTTTCTGGAAGATACTGTAATGAAAATTAGAACTGCCTATACATTCTTTCAAATCTTGTATGTTGGATATTAAATGGTATGAACATATGCTTTTGTTCAAATATTTGTGTATCACTGTCTCCAAAAGCTCGTCCCTTAATTTCTCTTCACAGTGTTTCCCATTTGCCATGGTCCCCTCCATGTCATTGAAATAAATTTTGGGATGCCTGGGTGGTTCATTTGGTTAAGCGTCAGACTCCTGATTTTGGCTCCGGTCATGATCTCAGGGTTGTGAGATCAAGACCCGTGTAGGGCTCTGCGCTCAGCAGGGAGTCAGCTTAAGATTCTCTCCCTCTGCCTCTCCCCCAACACACTCTCTCTCTCTCTCTGTCTCTTTCTCAAATAAAAAAATAAATAAATAAATCTTAAAGAAAAGAAATCTTGTAAGGTCCTGAATGACCTCAACTTTTTTCACCTAATTAGTCAGTTCTCAGTACTCATCTCACACAACTTCTCTGAAGGATTTGACATAGCCGATTAAGCCCCTTTGTTAAAAAATTCCTGCCCCCCTGTTTTCTTTTCTACCTCTCCGTCTTTGCTATCCCTTCTTCTTGACTCATCCTGTGTATCTTAACCTCTAAATATGGGAGTTCATGTTCAGTCCTCGGCGCTGTGTTCTTTGGTACACTTGTTGAGTGTCTGATCCAGCATACTCTTTGGACACCACCTGGATGCTGCTGTCTTCCGGGTTATCTGCAGCCCTCTGGCCCGTGCACACATTCAATGAGTGATGCAAAGACAACATTTCTACCAGAGGCCCTTGACGTCCACCCCAACCCTGCCGTGTCCCTACTGTTCCCCACATCAATAAATGACACCACCATTCTTCTGATAACACAAGTCAAATCATCAAGCTTGATTCTTTAACACCCTGTCTTCTTGATAACCACGTATCTCATAACCAACTAAGTGTGTTCTGTTGGCTCATTTCCAAACTGTTCACCCCATTTCACCCGTTCTCACACCTCTGCTCTCCTGCACAGCTGCCATCATCTCTGAGCTGTCCTACTCTGACACCTCCTGAGTCCTTGCTGCTCTGACCACCCGCAGTCAGCTCCCGAACAGCAGCCACGTGGTCTCTAGAAAGCATAAAGTAGGTACCTCATTCTCTTGTTTTAAAAGTTCAAGTGACTTCTCCCCACAACCTATCTCAAACCCAGACTCCTCACCTTGGCCATGAGTTGCTTCTTTGACCTCATTTCCCACTGCGATAGCTTTGCTCCTGCCGTCGTTATAGTGCTCTCCTTCCTGGGACTCTGAAAAAGGCAAGCTGCACATCCCCACTGCCCAACCTTGGCTGCTGCTGTTCCCTCTGCTGGGAATACTATTTTCCTGGATCTATGCATTGATTATCACAGCCCCCGCCCTACACACACATACATGATCGGGGTGTGAGCTCTTTGAAGATGTGCTTGCTATGAATTGTTCTCTAAGCTCTTCATAGCTCAACACTAGGTACCTAATGTGTGCTTGAGCAATCATTATTGATTAATATTGCCATTAATATTACTTAATATTATTATTACTTAGCATTTGACAAGGGAATAGAGAGGCATTCTTCAGACAGACATGGACTCACTACAGTGGCTCTGGGCTAGTCTTTGAAATAGTTGGCATATTCACTATTGCTGGAGATGATGCCTTCGTGTGGAGAGGGATGGGTGTAATCCAATGGGGAAACCCACTCTCCTCTCTAGCTGTGGTCACAGAGTGTTCCCAGGCAGTTGCAAGCATCCTGGGGGTGCTGGTGGCATCTTCTTCGTTTTTTATGGGCCATTGGAAATGAGTAGCTGCTGAAATTGCAGTCAGGAACACTACAGCTAATGGCCTGTAAGGGGCGGAAACTGCAAAGGTGGGCAGGGCAGGCTGCTCCCGGAGAGGTGAGAGGCTGAGGTCCAACAGGCTGCAGGACTTAGAGAGCAAATATAAGCAGAGTTTGATGCTCACTTCCAGATGCATAGGAGGCATTTTTTTAAAATTTTTTAATTCAGCTACCTTCAAAAATAGAGAGGGGGGAAAGAAGGAAGGAAGGAAGCCAGAGAGAAAAAGTGATATTTAACTTTTGACAAAAGAGAAGAACTTACCAAACAATAAGAGCAGGACTTTTTAAAATGAAAATTATACATGGAACAAAACTTAGATATCTTATTTAGAAAAATGCCTGAAATGTTAGTTACAAAAACAAAGAAAATGTAAGTCTTTATCTGGAGAAACCCACACCTGTAACTTCATAAACATGAAAAGTCAAACGCCACACAGAGTTCTTCTTTTTTTACTGATATAACATGGAATCCAATTCCCTTAACTGAATTGTTAAGATATATCTTATGTAAAACTGCAATTATCAGATAGTATCAATTCCAAGACAAGGAATGTTGGTTAAATTAACAGATTTCCTACTTGACATTATAAGGAGTCAATGAATGAATTTTATATATTTGGTCTGAGACAAAAAATAATGCGGATATTTACACTGTTTATTCTTAGAATTTGTAAAGCTGCTTATAATCTCCAATAATAATGTTTATCCTTTTTTATCTCAAGATAGTTAAATTTTGAATTTTGATTTAAAATAGTTGCTATGAATGATCACAAGAAATGTGTCTGCTGACCTCTGAGAGATTAGAAGAAAGAATTACTTTCATCGAAGGGTAAAGATTCAACAGATATCGGTTTTCGATCTGATTCTTTAAAATGGTGGTGGAGACACTGTTGAGGGTAGGAGGCCATTGGGGAGGATGAAGCCATCTGCAGAGGAAGGAAGTGCTCAGCGTGGACTTGACTGTGGGTGACAGAAATTCAGAGTGTGTGAGGAAGGACAGCCTGGACAGAACCCACAAGAAGTCCCTTTGTCGTGGAAGACCTTGCATTCTCAGTTAGGAGTTCAAACTTTCTCTGGTAGACCAGGCTCTTCAGAAGCAGGTCGGTCTTCCCCAGCCTCACCTCACCTATGTGATGGCCACAGGCAGGACGCAGAGGCCCCTGGGTTGAAGGGGCCACACTAGGGGATGAGTTGGGATGCCAAGTCACTGCATTAAGAAAAGCCACCAGCAGCGTGGGAAAGTCCTTCACTGAACTTCTAATATATTGTTATCAACGGTTTCTCTTTTACGCTGAAATGTTATCCTGGCAGCTGCCATCGCCCAAGCCAGCTACTATGACACTCTGTCACCTAGTACTCACAAGGTGGCTGTTTCAGCACCAGGCTTATGTGACAAAGGACTGAAATGGACCTGACACCCGAGCCTCTCAGGGACGTCAGATCGCGTCTCGTGGACAACGCTGCTTACATGGCCACCACAGACTGCACGAGATACTTTCACCAAGACACAATGTCCTCCAAACACAATCAGGGTTTTGTGAGACCTGCACTTGGAAAATAACAGTGTCTATAAGAACATTCTTCCAACAGGGGAAGCCTGCCAAGGTGTCTGTTGGACATGGTTAGCATTGCTTTCTCCTTCTGTCACCCTCCGTACCCATGAGAGAAACATGGCGCATGGACCGCATGGTGTTTTGGAGGCATTGGGTTACAGGTAGAGATAGATCACTAACAAGAGGTATCTGCCCTGTTTCACACAAGAATGATTATTGATGTATTTCCGTTTCTCTAAGTAGAGGTAGAGCAACAGGAGGTCAGGACCACATCACTTTCTTTTTACCCAACAAGCACTGAGTCCTTAGTGAATAAACAATGAATACAGGATGGGTGAGTAAGTGGGTAAACACGGTTGATGGACAGGAAACCCACAGATGAGAAGACTTTCTGCGTCCAAGCTGCAGGAGGGGGTCAGCGGAAGACGATTAGATGCCTAGCCTGCATGGCTGTCTTGATGGTTGTGTTTAAACGAGACCAAGCGGCAGAGAAGGAGGAGTGAGCTTCCAGGATGAAGGAGACGAGACATCACCATCACCTTCACTGCCATTGCCCTATCTGGACTGCCCTCTGCAAATGCCACATCGCCTCGTGTCTCAGAGCCCAGCCCTGGCTCAGCTCTGGATCAGGACCCTTTCTGGTCCCCCAGTTTTTCCACTTGGACTGGACGGGCAGGAACTGTTGCGCAGACATGGGGATGAATCCACCATCCTCCATATCAACCTGACTAATAAAGATGAGAAGAACATGAGATTATGCCAAAGGAAAGACGGGAACAAAGCCACA
Source organism: Ursus americanus (assembly GCF_024610735.1). Classification (NCBI taxonomy): domain Eukaryota; kingdom Metazoa; phylum Chordata; class Mammalia; order Carnivora; family Ursidae; genus Ursus; species Ursus americanus. Next base: position 75,064,715 of record NC_142137.1, on the reverse strand, counting down.
CTCTTGGCTTTGTCTAAGGGGCCGGGGTGAGGAAGACTGCCTAGGAAGCTCCATTGGAGTTGCCACATGTCTGCCAAATTGTCCAATATGGTGGCCACTCAGCACATGTGGCTATTTTAACTTAACTGCAGGAAACTTAATAAAATAAGAGATTCCCGTCCTCACCAGACACATTTCAGACGCTCAATGCATCTACATGTACAACATCTCCTTCACTCCGGAATGGTCTGCTGCACGTCCTGCCTCAGAGCTTCACAGAATAGAGGCAGAGCTTTTCCAGACTCAGGACTGGCCGTTAGGATTTCCAGGGGGGCCACCGGAGGCTTCCTGGTTCTTCCAACAGAAAACTGCTCAAGAGTACCCAATCCTTTTCTGGTTGACTTCGAGTACCATGAATAAGCACTTGCTAAACGCGCCACACGGGCACCGCCACAGAACATCAGAGGTGGCTGGTTCTCGTGAGCTCCAACCTCGGGTTTGTGTCATAAAACCAGTAACCTTATTTTCTTTTAAATCTGAGTTTAATTTTCAATTGCGTCACAATACCTCCTGCGGCAGAAAATTTTACCTTCTCACTTCCAAGTAAAAACAGCCCAGTCATTGGACCATGAGTCATTTCCATTTGAACTTCACTGATTCGGAGGCTGGCTCCTGACTTCCTCCCAGGGTGGTGTCTGAGTGTCTCCCGTGTTTGTGGTGGGAAGAAATGTCTGGTCTGCTGCGCTCCTGGGCATCCGCGGGGGCTGCTGAGAGAAATTCACACTGTCCGGCCCTTGGTCATCAGCCCCCTCTTCTGCCAAAGCTGCAGAATGTCCATGGTGCCCCTGCAGCCATGGGCGTGGGTCCACCCAGGTCGCGTGGACTCCCGCGCCGTCCAGCAGACCACCTCTGTCTCCCATTCCCCAGCCCCTCTCCGAGGGCAGGGGACATGTGGGGCTGTGGGTCCTTGTCATAGAACCTGCTCGGTGCCCTGGCCACGCCCCCCTTGTTGCCACTTCTGTAGGGTGACCACCGCACCAAGGGGACAGAGCTGTCTTTTCAAAGGTTTGCGTCTTGCTGGCGCTTCACCCAAGGACAGAAGGACAGGTCCCCTCAGCCCTAATGTCCCTGTCCCAACCTAGACAGTTCTTGTCACCCTCCACCGAACAAGGATACAACTATTTGAAGTGTTGCAGGCAGGACGGAGGGGACAGGGCCACTGCTCAGGACTCATACAGGTCTGTGCCTTCCCTCCCTGCACTCCTCCTTCTCCCTTCTGGGAAAACGCCCAACCAGTCTGTGAGAGCAGAGTAGTCTGTCTCCTCTTCTGTCCCTTGGCAGCCTTCATGACATGCTCTGTGCTCAGCTTTATTCCTGGATTAACTGCTTGAGTCCAAAACGCAAGGCTCTTGCAAATGAAAGCTGTTCCTACACAATCTGCGGGACCTGTGTCAGAGCTCAATGTGAGACTCGGACCTGACTTGTGGAGGCTACATGGCATCCTGCCTTCCCTGACACTTCCTGAGACCCTGCAGGCCAGGGGCCACCGCGAGAGCAGGCGTGGTGGTGGCTGGGGGGCAACCGGGGAAGGAAGTGCGGTGGGTGGCGTGTGAGCGCCATCAGGCCTCCTCTCATGAGCCACATGCCTTTTATTACTGACCTCACTGCAAGACTATTTGTAAGATAGTTCTTATTCTTACAATCATGTAGAATATTCTGGCCGATGGATTAAACTGCAATTTTTGTAATTCTCCTTTACCGGGAGAGTCTCTGATGGCCTCTATCCCTTCCTGGAAATTCTCCCAGTTGAGGGATCCGCTCTGCTTTTCTTTGGGTGTTTCCCCAATTTAGACAGAAGAAATATTTCACATGGGATTCAAGACACAAGGTAATTATGGTGTGAAGAGATTTAACAAAGCACATTATTATGAACACCTTAATATGGGTTTCAAATTCATAAATAACGGTATTATTTTGCATTCTACGTATTTTCCACAATTTACCCATCATTTTCTCTATGGAGAATCTGTTTTAGTACCCATAACCAGGTATTAAGGAGGGCACGTGTTGCATGGTGCACTGGGTGTTATACGCAAACAATGAATCATGGAACTTTACATCAAAACTAAGGATGTACTCTATGGTCACTAACGTAACATAATAAAATTTGAAAAAAAAAAAAGAGAGAGAATCTGCTTTACTGTTAAAAAATGCAGACCAATCAGCGTTGACCGTGCAAACCAAAAACATATAGATTAATATATATCTGTAACTACAAAGATAAAAATCTTCTGATTTCTTTCATAATAAACTTTTACCAAAATCATCACTGATATTTATTAATACAGCAGGTTATTTTGCCCTATGTATTTATAGGTTTGGAAGTTTAAGGTATTCACATATAAAAACCCCATCTTGGTTTTATTTAATGTAGGCAGTGATTACAAGGCTCAGATGACTTCTCAGAATTTTAAAACGTGTAACATAAGTAAAAGGTGTGAAATGTATTTACACTGAGTTAGAAACCAAGTGCGGGGAGTCACATAGGCCTCGTCCCACACCGTCCTGCATCCTGGGGGAGGCACTGGGGGCTGGGTAATTGTACATAAACCGGCTCTGGGCTGTGGGAAAAGAGAAAAATAAGTAACATGAGTGTTCTTTAATAACTAAGTGGCATAAAGTTCACAGTTTCTAAAATAAACATGGCAATGCATAAACATTTCGAAATAGGGCTTTTTGCGTTTATTTCCAGCAGCGTGATGCAAAATGTTGAGCAGGAACCACGTCATCCTCTGTCCTCCGTGGTAGAGGAAGCCGAGCCACGCTGAAGGTCAGACTCGGCGGTAATTCTTGCCTTCCTGAAAATAAAACACCCCGAATCCCTAGTTTTTCCTAGTAAGTGGTAATCACGAAGTCCTTATTCAGATGCTCTCATCAGAAGAATTTAAAAGGAAAAATACAAGGATAAAAACATTTAAAATTCCTGAGTATACCCAGTTGCAATTTTTATTATTAAAATACCATTAAAAATAGCACAAGTGGTTATAAAATAACCCAATGTTCTCACTCTCCACGGCTGGGAACAAATATTTTTCAGTCCGATGTGATTAGGACACATGAACTGCATTCTGATGACAGAAATCATTTTCTCTCCCTTCTCAGCCTGTATTTAGCAGATCACAAATTCCCTGTTCTTCCTTCTTCGGATGAGAGTAAGCCTTGGTTATAACTTGCTTCATTTCCTCTGGACTTACACGTGTTCAAAGGCAAACCGTGCCCTTCTCAAACACGAGCTGGGTGGCGAGGGGCCGTGCGTGGACAGATCTGCGGATGCTCCCGCGCCTGTGGGTCCGGGTGGGACCTAAGGAAGCTGCGGTACCTGGAGACGCAGTTAAGCTCCATTTTACCCACGTGTCAACACAGAAGGTTCTCGTCCAATTTCTTTCAATTTCCCCGCATACTTTGTCTTTATAGTGCTTTTCTCTTTTGTGATGAGTTTGGGGAATTTGGAAACTGGAGTTTCAAAGGCATAAAGCATATGTGTTGAGAAAATGCCCCTGATTACGAGGGGAAGCTCATTTCATGAGTTAATAGCCCTCCTCTGCGCACGGAGGGATCTGTGCACGCTCAGATACACGGGGGGCTATACTTCTAAATCGCTGGCAATTCCGCTCTCGCTATTTGTGGTTCCTAAGAAGCCAGGTTGTCTGTACGTAGGACACCCCAGGAGACTGGGGTGGGGACCCCTCGGACCCCATGCTCAGGATATACGGATTTTCCACGTTGCCACATATTAGGCCTTAATGTCATCCCAGGATGCTACTAGGAGAATCTCAATTGAGAAATGCCATTTTTATCGAGTCAGTTGGAGAATGAAGCACTTGATGTTATAATGCCTTTTCAATAAGCTTCCAAGGTCCCCCAGCTTTCAGAAGTAGAACAGGCCACGTCTTCAGCCGCCCCTGCTTATATTTAATTACTCACCTTGCAATGTTTTCATTTGCCGGTCATTACCACAGATGATGAGCCAGAGGGGGTAAAAAAAGAAGCAACCGACTCGTTTATTTGCCTCAAAATCAAACCAAATATTTGCTTGAGGTTCCGAATATTTAGATAACTCGCCCACTAAGTTTTATTTTACTTCATGTTCCGCACATCCTTCCCCAGAGCCACACTGCCCCTCCATCCACTTCATTTGTTGGGTTAAACGTCTTCTGCAAAAGGAAACAGTCACAGATGGACTTTTTAAAATGAGGACACTTGTTCATTTGTGCTGAGTGAAAACACTTTATTTTTCTCCCTTTTCAAATATTTTCCTTAAGCCTCATTTTTAGCATTGTAAGTAGGATGTGTCTACACACACACACACACACACACACACACATATATTTAGTTTATCCTATTTGTGGATCACTGAATTTTTGAATCTGTAAAATGTTGGCTTGCACCATATTTGGGGAGGTTTTACAAGGGCACGGTTTGACTTTCAGACTATGTAAATAATCCACTAATTCAAATAATTACCTCCGAGCACCGGACCCTCCCCCCTGCATCCAGGCATACCAGGGATGTGGGTGTTAGACTCTGATATTGTCCCTCGGGGTCCAGTGGCTATGCACCATTTCAGCTGTCCTTCCTCTCTGTGATGCACCTTAGATAATTGCTATGGGTCTATCTTCAAATTCACAAACTTTCCATTGTCTGCATTCCACAGACAAGCCCATCCAGAGAATTGTTTTATTTCATCTACTGTAAGTTTCAGTTCTGAAAGTTCTGTTTGAATCTTTTTTCATAGTTTCTCTTTCTTCACTGAAAGCTTCCTTTTCTATTCAGTATTTACCCTGATCTCAAGGAGTATAGTTATAGTAGGTAATTGCCTTGAAGTCTTAGATAATTTTAACATCTGGGTCATCTTGGGATCAGCCTCTGTTGATTGTCTTTTCCCTTGAATATCGGTCATCATTTTGTGACTCTCTATGTCAAATAAATTTGGATTTTATCCTGGGTATTTTTTAATATTATATTTTAAAATTCTGGCTCCTGTTGAAATCCTCTGGAAAATGTTAAATTTTGTGGGTTTTGTTTTAACAGACAATCAGCCCTGTTAGGCTGGGACCACCTCAGTTTTATGGGCAGAATTCCAGTCTCACCACCTGACCATCTTGCTGTGCTGAGTGGACATGTCCTATCGACTTGTCTCTCAGGGCTTTGTCCAGGATGTGGGCTATGATCTATGTCATGGTTCGGTGCTCAAAATTCAGTGCTTTACTGCAGTGTGTGGGTCTTTTCTGCACATACGTAGTTTGGAGGCCAGCCTAGGATTTGTGTCTGTTCAGATCGAACTTGGGAGGTTCCCTTGTCAAGCTGTGTCCTCTGACACTGCTGCCAGCTCTCACGACCCTTGGGGTCTCCCCTTGGGGTGGGAGGTGCCTGTGTACAGCCACTTAGTGCAGCAGAGACAAGAGAAGAAACAATAATCTCAGACTACTGGGCCCTCTTACCCAGTTTAATGTGTCTGGCCAGAAAGACAAGTTTTCTCTTAGGGTTTGGGTTCTCCTGTTGTCATTGCTGCAGGGAGCCAGGGGCTTGAGCTGCCACAGGACAGAGCCAGGAGAGAAAAGAGGCAACCCAAAAAGGGGAGGGGGACAAGAAAATAAATGATTTCATCCCATATTCTTAGCCTCTCATTCTCTTGAGGACCCTACTCGTGGTCCTCAGACAGGATGGTAAATCCCAAGACTTGGCTCTCTGTGTCTGCACATTGCTCCTAACTAGGGTGGCCTTCGCATCAAAGCTGGAACATAAAAAAGGAAACTCAACCAGTAAGCCTTCCTAAACTGTGACTTCCCTCTGTAATATAACTGTTAATCAACTCTCAGAGTCCTTGGGTAATAGCTTTTTGGATTTGTTAAAACACAAAATTAACTGAGTACAATTTGTACATCTCATTGGCTTTATTCAACCATTCAGGCATTGGGCAGCATCCCGTCCAGCAAACAGAAAGGAGCTCTGAAGACTGTTACACAATGAACATCTTTTATAGGCAGAAGGAGGCAGGCAAAAGACATTTGTGGCAAAGACTGGATTGATTCAGGCAAGGTCCCCTTCCTACAGGGACTGATGGGGTCTATCAGGCTGATGACCTCACTAGTGCTGACAAGGCAACGCCAGATAGGCATTTGGCAAGGGCCGAAACTGCAGTTAGGTTGAATGTTAAGTCTTGGTTTGCCGATGTGGCACTTAACACAAGTGACCCCATTTGGGGCCTGTTGTTTCTTTTTTGACTGTTTTAATTAGTGGATTTTTTTGTGTGTGTGTGTTTTGTTCTGTTTTGGTAATTAGTAGGAGAGGTAAGCTGTAGGGTGCTTGCTCCCTGGGCAACACCATGAGTGTTTTTTCTCACGTTCTGAAGTTCTCGTACTGGACCTACATATTGATTGTGAACTACAGTTAGACCGTGGGAAGACAGAGAAGAAGGAAGGAAGGAAAAGAAAGGGAGAGGAAGGAGGGAGAGAAGAAAAGCATTTGACATTTTGGGGGGTAAAGGAGACCTGATGGGATGCTCTCTCTCCTTCTCTATCTGTTGTAAAAAGAACTAGAGTATTGTCACCCTGAATGAGGAAGTAAAACCAAGCAAAATCTGAGCTTCTTCTTTACATATACAAATACAGATAAAAAGGAAGCCTGCCTGTGCCGAGTTGGGTTCCGTGGCGTGTGGTCAGTATGCCTGTGCGGCCCCTTGAGCCGGTTCCTCATCCGAAGAGACCAGCAGCCTGGGGCCCACAGCCCCTCAGAGTTTCAGTCTGCTCATTTGTGGGAAGTGGGTGATAACCCCCAGCCTCCTATCGGACCATGAGGTTGTGAGACTCCACGAGATGCCCTTTGACCTGCCACATGGGATATAAAGAGATGTGGATATACAATGCATAGACAACACAAGGTGCCACACGTGTGTGAAAGTGATCGTCGCCAAGGATGCAGAACTTTGTTAAAGACCTTCCCCTGTGCACTGTCAGCAAGTCAGGGCCTGGGGCTGCTCGGGGCAGCATCCCTTGTGACAGTTACTATGCTGACGTTAATATTAGCGAAGGGCTATGCGGCTTGTCACCTGAGTGACTCAGCACGCGTGAGGTGCTTCTCTTTTCAGCCAAGAAGGGTTATTGTCTCTCTTGCCCATTTACTTCGAGGACGCTTACAAAGCAGCCTCGCAAAGTAGACCAGCGCCTCGCTTTGCTCTCGCGCAGACGGCGGGGTGCCCTGAAGCTGCCCGCGGAAGGGGTCTTAGCGGCAGCTGGAAATTCAAGGAGAAGGGGAAAACCCAAAGCTCTGTCTAGAAGCGTCACCCAAATACACATCCAATGAGGTACTTGTAAAAAACCTTTCTGAAGTGATAACGTGACTCAATACAAAGGCTAAGAGCAATCACAGCGTTTGCTCCGCGGAGACGCCGCACGGCCTTGTGTGTGCTCCTGTGTCTGCTTCCAGGGGCCCGTGACCCGCCCCTTCGAGGCCGGGGCTGGGAGGCTGCGCACCCCACACCGCGGAGTAGATCCTGCGAGTATAAAAACAAAACAAAAACCGAGGACAGGATAGATTTAATGGTCACAACACATGCCCTTAATCAACTCTACACGTGTCCCAAAGTATTTACTGAACGTAACAGGGAGGTGTTTATGTGCTCGGCCCAGTTTGTTCTGTACAGCTACGTCCACAGGACGACGATTCATGGCTCCAATGAAATCTGTCATTTCTGTGAAAATAAATTAAAACGGTTGAAGAACAAACTGACAGGTTTGCTTATAACGACTTCTGTAACAAGGTAAACTGGGGTACATTAAAACAATTAAGAGTTTATTTATTAGAAGTCAATTCTAACGGGGCAGCGCCCAACCAGAAGTGGTTAGCAGCGCTCCGCAGAGGGATGGAAGCAGAGCGAGCAAATGACGGATGGGCTGCAGCTTAAAGCCCAGTTGGCTGTTGGTGACGGGTTGTCCTTACATTTTGGTTTTGTGACCTTGAGGCCCTTAACAGGCTTCGATTTGGGTTTGCTTACATAGGCCGCCAGGGCATCCCCGCCACCTCAGTCCAGTGCCCTCCTTGTTGAATTATTTTAATCCTTCAATCTTTTGATTTGCTCGCTTTCTGCGTTTGCAAAGCCGCACTCTCGGTCTGCACAATGGGCTTACAGACCCACTGTGAATGCTTTTATACAGATGTTGCTCATAGAACTCACTGGGAAGAGTCGACCCTGAGTCCGTAATGTTTGGCAGATAACATTTTACCCCACGAAGGCGCCATCAACAATGGTGTGTTTCAAGAATATTAAACAAAACAAATGTTGTTGGAGTTTATTATTTAGAAGAATAACCATTTTTATGAGAGGCAATGGCTTAGTCCCACAGGACCCTACACAGATTTTTCTTTGCTGTTTTTTTTTTTTTAAAGATTTTATTTATTTATTTGACAGAGAGAGAGAGAGACAGCCAGCGAGAGAGGGAACACAAGCAGGGGGAGTGGGAGAGGAAGAAGCAGGCTCATAGCGGAGGAGCCTGATGTGGGGCTCGATCCCAGAACTCCAGGATCACACCCTGAGCTGAAGGCAAACGCTTAACTGCTGTGCCACCCAGGCGCCCCGGCTGGTTTTGATTTTATGCTCTGACTTCTGTTTTTATGAAAGTTCTGCCTTTTTTTTTTTTTTAAGTAGACTCCACAACCAGTGTGAAGTCCAACATGGGGCTTGAACTCATGACCCTGAGATCAAGACCTGAGCTGAGATCGAGAATTAGACGCTTAACCAACTGAGCCACCCAGATGCCTCAAAAGGTCTGCTTTAAAAAAACAAACTAGTATGGATGATATGTAATAGTCATCCATGTTCTCTGCATCATGGAACAAAATATCTGCCTTGTAGGAATTTAATTTCTAGGGGAAAAAATACTGTTTTGTTTCATTTGATCTTTTGTAGGTGAATTTAAAATGTTCTTATTCCAGAAGAGAAGTGTTTGCATAATTGCATTGAACATTTGGAGATGCCATACCACCCAGGCAAAATGTTTGATTCTGTTTCAGAAAGCACATGGGACTCCTGGGTGGACGCCTTGAGTGTCCCACTCTTGGTCTCAGCTCAGGTCATGATCTCAGGTTTGTGGGATCGAGCCCCGCATTGGGCTCTGCACTCAGCGAAGAGTCTGAGAGTCTTTCCCTGCCCCTTTTCTCCTCCCCCTGTTTGCTTTCTTTCTCTCTCTCTCAAATACATAAATAAATAAACAAAATCTTCAAAAAATTAAAAAGAGCATGTACAATCCTTCCTTTCAATGGACTGTTCAGATTTATCATTAAATAATTCTTTCTATTATTGTACTGATGACCGTTCTGTGAGTCCTCTTGGGATTGATAGAGGTCTTCAATAAATATCCATCCCATTCACTGAAAGCACTCAAAGCAGCCCATTTAAAGAGTATGAAACTTGAATTCAATCCTTACTAATAGCTAGTAGTATTGATATTTTTATGAAGCGGCCGCTTGAAAATCTGAGAGGAAAAGCATATCATTCGATTTGGGGCAGAATGAGAAACCAGAGTTAAGAATAAAGGGCCTCAAAACCATGGGGAGATGAGAAAATTGCAATTCTTTTCAGATCATATAAAAATCTGTTAAACATCTGTGAAAATACCAACAGCATAAATATTTCTTTTTTTTAAAGTAAAATGATTATATTTTATAACAGAAGAGAAAAATTGAATAGATTGGCATTAAAAAATATAAAATTCTAATTTGATTTACTAACACGAGAGGGGCACTTCCTGCTTAGAAAACTCTGCAGGTCATAGGTGTGTCTTGGGAACAGAGATAGGACGGAATAGTGGTGAGGGCCCCTGGGACCCTTACTGTAAGGGCCGCAGGCTGCAGGTCCCATAGCACACCCCACAGATAAGAGCGGAGGAGAAGGGGACTTACATCGCCTGGAGACTGGCCACGTGCCAATCACATCCACATGCATTCCTGCAATTGATTTTCATACTGAATCTTTGAGGCAGAATGAAACTGAGAACCTCAGTAACAAGCCCCCGTTCGTATTAGTTAACAGACGGACCAAGAGTCACATCGACTAACCCCATTTCAAAACTGCCGATTTGAACACATACGTGATGTTTTAATTGTTCTGTAGCAAAATAAAGCAAAAGGATTCTTAATCTACTCAATGTAAAAAAATTACTATTGATATTTAGAATCTACCCTTTCTCCTTTTTGGATAATTTTTCCCTTTCAAATGAAATAATGATGACAATAGATTGCATTTCTTTATAATGTCTGATCAGTATATAAATAAAACTATAAAATGGGAACCCTGTGTTGGTCCTCAAATGTATTAGGCAATTCTGAGCGCATGAGGTCTCAGCTCAGGAGCCGCTACTTTCTACCATGTCTTGTACTCGTGATATGAGCTATTTCTAACTAACTTCTATCTCGATCAACACCACGCTCTTCTGGTTCAGTCAGAATGCAAATGTGATAATTATTCTTCTTCCACTGTATTCTGTGTGTTAAAAAAAAAAGACTATACATACCTACTTTTGTACTGTGAGTCAGAGATTTAAAATGCCACCCAAAACTACACTCTTGGAATATGAAATAGTCTTCAAAAGTCTCAGAGAAAGAGCTCGAAAACACAGTATTGGCTTAAAACCACAATCATATTTTGCAGGAAAATATTTTTAGCTACAAAAAATAATTACTACATTTCTGTGCTTTCTTGGTAGAACTGTCTTCTCCACTTATAAAAATGTCAGCCAACCACTGAAATTCCTTATCGAAAGATCAAGATACTAAATCCATTTTTTATTTAAATTTTTAACAAGATCATTGATTCGTTCAAAAACAGATTTTTTTTTCTAAAAGGCCATTTTGATACATTTTTGAATCAGAATATTATTAGCTTGGTAATCTTGACTTTTCTCCCTATTCCTTTGAAGGTTGAGAAAAGCGCAGCCTTTCTTCAGGGTGACAAGGCTCCTTTCTCTGGGCGTCAGCGGCAGGAGAGGCGACGGCCGGCAGGGTGGGGGGCGCCGTGGCCCGGGCGTGGATGCTGGTGGGGCCGCCAGGCTCACGGGCTGCACACGGCCGGCGCAGGGGCTGGGTGGCTCTTTCTGCTGCGGTAGCAGAAAACCCGTGAGGGTGCGGAGAAAATCTGGGGTCTCAAGTGAGAGCAAGCTGTAGAAGGATTTACACGAGCACCTTTGCACTCGTGAGCAGAGTCCGCGAACGCGGATTCCAAGCCCGGCGCAGGAGGGGAGGGCCCGGCCTGGAAGGCGCCCCGGCCACAGGCAGGGCGGCCCTGAGGGGCACAGAGAGGTGTCGGGGGTCCGCTCGGCTCGGGGGCCTTGCCCTGTTCGCTGTGACTCGTCAAACACGGATCCTCCCACCTGTGGCAGAGCCTCTGAAGTTTCCGAGGATACACGCAAGCCACGTTTTGGTTTAAAAATGGAAAAATGAATTTAAATATTCATTTCCCCCCCCCAAACTTACTCATTTCCATTCAGCCACATCAATTTTGCTCTCGGTCTTCTACGGAATGTAGGTTGAACTGGAAAATATTTGTGGTTAAGGCGAATGTGATTCTACTGGAATCATCCACAGACAACTCATCAGGGAGGCTTCGCGACTGCAAATGTTTAAACAGCATTTACCTCCTGGAGCTCTCGTCCTTTCTCCTCACCCAGCTTATGTTCGAGACCGAGGCTGTCCTCCACGCGCCGTGATTACTCGATCCCTTCTGTTAGGGCCTGCCAGTGTAGATCACGTCGCCAGACCGATCTGTGCGCACTCCCAGAGCGTAACTGAATCGTGTCCTAACACGGGCCTTTCCGAGCCTGTGCAGAATCGTGCGTCCTTCATCCGCCGGCCGTGGCAGCCCAGCGCTGCCGTGTCGGCGGGCACGTGCCTGGACACACGCTCTGGGAGAGGTGAGGCTGTGGCGGCGTGGGGAGGTGCTCTGTAGGAGGGAGAGGAGGGGGAGAGAGAGCCAGTGAAGGCTGGGGAAGGCAGGATGCGCAGGGCTCTGGACAGGACTGCTCCCCACGCCTGGAAAACCTCACCCCACAAGGCCTGGCCGGGGGCTTTGTTACTGGATGCAAAGCAGGGGAGGGGCTGAGCTCTGCACGGGGGTCTGCCTGAGCCGGGAGGAGACAGGAGCTCTGGGCAGCCGCGGCCTGTGAAGCGGGTTGTTGCGGGCAATTCCGCTCCCATTCTGAGGGGCTGGGGAGGGGTTTGGGGTTGCTGAGACCCTGTGATGGGCCGGCGGGGACCCATGGGCTCTGCCCCTGTTGTCGCTTGCTCCAAGCACGGAGGGACCCGCCTCACAGGGGCATCCCCAGCTGCACCTTGCCTGGCTCTTGGGGTCGGAGTCTCCGGGCTGATGGCAAGAACGTGTGTGTTCTGGGGAGCTGGGTCCCTGCAGGGCGTGCGAAGCACTAACCCAGCGACGGGAGTGCGGTCTTGTTGGGAAAGAGGATCTTTGCAGATGCGGTCAAGTTAAGATGCGCTCCTCTGGACCCTAACCCCACAGGACTGGTGACCCTCTAGGAAGAGAAGCTGAGGACCCGGTGCAGGGGGAGGCAGAGGTCAGGGGCGCAGCCTCCCCAGGGGCTCAGAAAGGGGCACGGCCTCTGATCAGTTGACTCCAGCCGGACCTCTGGCCCCCTGAAGGAGTGTAAGAGAACAGATTTTGGTGCTTTCCAACCCCCAGTTTGTGGTGCTTTGTTTCTGCGGCCCCAGGACAGTGGCACAGGTGTGAATACCACACAGAAGGTGGGAAAGGGCGGTTATGGGGCGATAAGCGTGTCTCTCCTCGTCACTCACCCCCAGAGCGTCATTCCCACGTTCCACGCCCGAAGTCATCCTGTTCATGCTTTCACAGCTCTCAAATGCCGAAGTCACGGGTGTTTTGCTGTACAGATATTCACTTTTTAAATTTCAAATGTGCATAAAAATGTAGGTGTTTTATTGAAGAAAATCTTCTAAGAGCATCCAGACAGTACAAATAAATTGTTCTTACAACATCGCTACCGCTAACGTGTCATGTAGAGTTCAACCGAGGGGTTTTTTGAGCAAACAACCAGACATGTTTACTGAACTGGTATTTATTTTCTTTCACACATGGGACAACTCTCCGGTAGGATGGGCAGACACCCCGGCCCCCACCCGGTGTGGGAATGGAGGTGAGGATTTCTTCGCAGACACATGAACCTGATTATTAGGGAATGGTTTCCCCCGTGGTGTTAAGACTACAGTCTAAACAAGTGTTTCCCATTGTCTAGCGTTTATTTTAAGTTGTAAAGTGCAGATTCCTCTCTCTAACACTCATATACTCTTGATTATTGGGATTCCGTGCGGGCAGCTTAGCGGTGGGCTCAGTTACAGACGTTGTCTGGTCTCCAGGCCTGACAGTGGTGGGTAGGTTGGTGGGCAAAATGCTCACTTACCCTGGGGCGCCTGGGTGGCACAGCGGTTAAGCGTCTGCCTTCGGCTCAGGGCGTGATCCCGGCGTTGTGGGATCGAGCCCCACATCAGGCTCTTCCGCTATGAGCCTGCTTCTTCCTCTCCCACTCCCCCTGCTTGTGTTCCCTCTCTCGCTGACTGTCTCTATCTCTGTCGAATAAATAAATAAAATCTTAAAAAAAAAATGCTCACTTACCCGCATCTTCTTTAAACCTTTAGAACAGTAACCATGAAATCTGTCTTCCTCATCTCAAGAGATGTGTGAAAAACAGATACAGCCAGTTCACCATCTTCCTTAAGCACCTAAAACCCTCCAACACCATAGAGGAGTCCGGGTTACCACAGCCAAGGCAAGGGTGAGAACACAGCTGGCTGAGCAGAGGCCGGACTGGCACCTGCACTGGGCTCCCGGCCCCGAGAGCCGCAGGGGAACAAGGCGCTGCCAGGGCGGCCTGATTGCTGACCGCTGGCCTCGGAGGTGGGGGTCGGCTGCCGGGGCTGGGGAGGCGGGAGCGGTGCTGCTTCTTCCCGAAGTTGAGCGGGACAGGAAGTCCCCTCCGGCTGGAGCTGGGGGGTGGCCAGCCATGTACCCTGCCTGTCCACTTCCTGGCGCCCACTGCCAGCACCCGGGCACCCTGCGTCATCCCCGGACAGTCTTGAACTTCTTTGGGGAACAGCGATTTGTCGTTTGCTGGGTCATATGTGTATATGTATGTAATTTTTAGGTAATTGTCACATTTTTGATGTAGATTTGGCCATTTCTAGGGTCATGTCAACGTATTCTAGGTGGTTCAGTTCAAGCCCTTCTGGGGTTGGTGGGCACTGTGTGTGTGTGTCAGCTTCCCCCTGTTTTCTGCCTTTTCAGCACATTTTTTCTGACAATTTTCTGCTTTGTTCCAACCGGCAGAGTCCATGCACAGAGTCCCAGGAGCTGTGTTCACAAAGGGGAGGCAGGGGACAGCGAGTGGAGGTCAGAATTCAACAGCAGCTCCTGATCTTTTAGGAGGAGATTCTCCAAACACCAGGTGCCCTGGTGCCTGAACCTCTGGCGTTTGCTGAGGGCGAATAGTCGAGGCTGTGATGAAGGAGGGAGAGCGCTGTGAGCGCCTTGGGACTCCCAGGCCTGCCACACGTGGTCAGCGCCTCCGAGGACCGTTCCAGAGCTGTGGCCACACTGACAGGGGTTCCTGCAGGGGGGAGGGTGCCTCCTGGGTGCCGACAGACACGTGCGGCCCACGAGGCCCCCCACTGGCTAGCACCAACTTGGCGGTGACCACAGGTGACCATAAATTATAAGTGTCATTCATGATTACAGCTTTCAGGAGTAGACGGAGCTGAAGTATGAGTAATTGTGTGCAGGGAGAGAGCGATCAGCTGTGCTCAGCCGGTCTCATCCTTCGGGAAGTGTGGCCGCTGCCACCCGGCTCTCCTCCCCACGGCACATGGCACCTCCTGCTCCTTACAGCGGCCCTGGAAGAAGCGCGACGCCCGCTTTGTTGGTGACAGAGAGACAGAGACAGTGAGAGAGAGAGGGAAAGAGCAGAGAAAACCATAGCAACCAGAGTTCTCCTCGCGTCTGCGCACAGGTGACCCCACTCACATCTGCTGATCACGCCATTCCAGCCTGGACGGTGGCACACATGTTCTGTGGAGTCCCACGGACTGTCTGGAACAGGGCTCATCTCCGGCCCCCGGGCACGAGAACATGGTCCCTCCCTCTGAGCCAGCACCGCATCAGGCGCCCTTCCAGCACCGAGCCCTCCCCTGCGGGGGGAGCCTGTCCAGCGCCTCAGCAGGTGACACCCCCACTGGGGCTGCTCGCGGAGGCCCCCGCCACCTCCTCAGCAGACTTCCAGCCCACCGTCCTCCCCTCCTGTTCTGAACAATGCAGATCACCCCACCAGACCCCAGGGTCGGCCCCCCCGCCCCGGGCACCTTCTGAGCGCAGTTAGGGCGCGTGCACCGTTGCTGTGGGCCCGCGTCCGTGCCCGGCATGACTAGTCTTGTGTTCAATGAGGAAACGCCATTGCTAGGTCTGGCCTGTCACTCAGTCACTTCTGGGGAAAGTCAGCCTGCTTCGACACGAGAGTGCGCTGGGAAGACCCTTCTCATCCCAGGCCTTCACGTCTGTTTGGAGCTGGCCCTCCTGACCTCCCCAAGGTCACCTGGAGCCCCCCTTGGGGCGAGGGTTTTGCTCGGTGAGGAAGGAGGGGCCAGGCATGGAGGCACTTGCTGGTGTTTCTTTCTCCGCAGGCGGGAACGGCACGACTTGAGAGGACAGACGCTCCCTGTGTTGCTTTGGACGGAGCAGACGTGGGAACCCGGCTCCACGCTCACGCACACGGGCCTCGGCAATCCTTGCGCCTCCTGCGGCCCCCCAGCCTCACGCCTGGACCCCAGGTGTGCGGGGCCTCCACGGCAGGCACAAGCCACAGCCGCCTTTATTGACTCTAAACAAAAGGAGAAATATTAAGGGGGAGGAGAAAAACGCCGACCAAAATGGATGTGTTTGCTTTTTCCATTTCAATCATATTGGGTTGAGAAAGAGCAATTATGGAAAACAGCAGGGAAACGAGCTTTTCTTGTAACTGTTCCCATGATTCGCCGAAACGCTTCCACCCCACACAGGAACTGGCTCTCGCCGCGGAGGCACAGAAGCTGCTGGAATCCGGGTGGTCTGGGCCCTGGCCTAGTGGCCCCCAGCATTCTGAGACAGGCTGCATGTGTGGCTGGTACCAGGACAATTTGGGGTTTATGTAGTGTGGTTTAATTCACAAAAGAAAATTCCTTTAATCAGGCAACAGGAATGCTGTCCTGCGCCGTGTGCACCAAGGACCCGCTCCGATGAGTGTGGCTGCATCTGTGGGGGGCTGGGGACCCCTCCCCGGGCCCCTGCTGCAGACACAGATCTGCCACGGCCACCGTCCCTCCACGCGTTTGCTGCAGGCCCACCACCTGGGCTGGGCACGGGTTTCTCGTAGGAACCACACCTGTGCAGGGTCCCCGTGCCCACACAGGCCCGATGCGCAATGCCAGCCAGTCCCCATCACCTAAGGTGTCCGGGGGTGCCTCCTCCCCTCCTAAGGCACATGGATGCAAGTGGGGTGTGCTTTTGTCCCTCGCCTGCCTGGGGGCCGTGCGCTGAGGCGGGAGAGTCAGGTGTCTGATCCGCACTGGCCGCGGAAGGCACCAGGGGCACCCGCCTCACAGGGAAACGTGACGTTCAGGGCCCGACCCGCACGACCCAGCTGATGTGTGCAGGCCACCGCGGACAGCATGGCAGGTGCCTCCCCAGAGCTTTGTCCAGGCGGCCAGGGCCCATTTTAAAACACTCGTGGCGGATGCAAGGGCGGCCTGATGGTCCGGGCTCACACGCCACACCTTCCCCGTGTCGTGGACGCACTGGCTTTCCAATGGCTGACCGATTTGTTTATGCCGCAGACGACGCTGCCGGGTGCGTCTGGAGGATCTGACCCCGCGGCCTCTGGATGCGTCTGAGAGTTAACTCCAGGCTTCTTGAGGTGGGAAACACATCATCCCAGAAAAGTCTGTGCCATTCTTCGGACAAAAGTTGTTTCTTCAAAACTCTTTGACTGACAAAATATAGGCGATGACCTGCCTTTCTGGTGAGTCTGCCAAAGCCTAGCAGGAGTGATGCCGATGACAACGTGGAGAGAAGGAAACGGGCTCCAGACTGACATCACCTCACGTACTGAGGGGCCGTCTTGGAAAACAGTGGTGAGAAGGTCTGGTCGCTTCAGGGGCTGCATGGCCTGTAAGAAATACTTGCTTATGCCCATGCCGTTCGGCGGGGTCACAGAGCTGTTTAACCAGGAGGCCCTGGTGGTCAGAGCTCCTCCCATGTTTTTGTCTCTCCAACATGGGTTTAGGAAAAGGTATTAGAATATAAACTAACTTGGTTGAGAAGCAGAGTTGGAAATAGAGGAGCACCCCAACTTTTCAGACCTGTTCTTTCCTCGATCTGTCTTGGTGACTGAGTTACGTTTCTTCCTGGGCCGCTGGAACGTGGGGAGGGCAGGCTGCACGCGGGGCTTGTGCAAACCCCGTGCTCACACAGCCACTGCAGGACACGCGCATTCCCTCCAGGGGACTGTGCCGTCCGCACTCTCGACGGGCTCACTGGTGGGAGCACTTGGGTCAAAGCAGGTGTCCAGTAGAGGAGACACAATCGTGGTTTGCTCCTGCTCCCTGTGGCCCCAGAGAGCTCCTGGCCCTGGTCAATCCGTGTGGAGTGTCCGCCTACAAGAGCACGTATCCCGGGGGCCCCTTCACCGGCTGGGTGTTTGCTGACAGGATGGAAGCAGGCACGGAGGCATGTTGCTTTTAGCCTGTGTCTGTCCTGGATCTCTAAAAGCCCATCATACACCGAGGGTCTGTGAGGAGCGTTGAATGAAGGAGTGTTCTCAGAGGTGTGCAGGGCGCATGGCAGGCTGGGGGCATCCCTGGGGGACATGCAGCCTCGAGCCGCGTCACAGGGTGCGGTGCCAGAGCGGGTCCATCCCAGGACCCTCCAACCTTGGAGTGCCCTCGGCTGAGCCCGGCTGGGGTCCGAGGGAAAGAGCTGGAGCCCGCACAGGGCCACTTCCTCAGCCCGCTGGTCCTGTGAGTTCCTCACTATTCCGCTTCAACCTGAAAGGAGGTGCCCGGCGTCCTGTTACGACGTGGGGAGCCCTCTCCTCCTTGCTTCAAGGCTTGCAGCCTCGCCTTGTCCTTGCCCAGCGGAAGCAGGAAAGTGCCAGTCCCCTGGGCTTCAAACCTGAGTTGACAGTGTTCCTACAAGACTCCCATTTCTGGAGAACGTGTGAACAGTGTGATTTCAGGTCGGTGTTCACCCAGAGTGCACCATTTTTACTAGTTACAAAGCCAAACCTTCTTTCTGCAGTGGAATTGCAGTTAAAAATGTCCTGTGAGCGAGACCGTACGGTACTTGTCTTTCTCTGACTGACGTATTTCACTCAGCATAATACCCTCTAGTTCCATCCATGTCTTGTAAACGGCCAGATGCCATCCTTTCTGATGGCCGAGTGCTGTCCCGTTGTGCGCGTGCACCACACCTTCCTCTCCATTCGTCAGTCTGTGGCCACGTGGCTGCTTCCACGGTCGAGCTGCTGCAGATCCTGCTGCTGCAAATATCGGGGGCGTGTACCCCTTTGAATTAGTATTTTGTTTTCTTTGGGCAAAGTGGGTGGAGGGGAATAGGAGACAGGCTTCCAGTCATGGGGTGAACGAGTCACAGCATGGGGAATATACCAAGGATCCCGTAGCAGCGCGTGCGGGAACAGGTGGCCGACACACTCGGGGTGCGCGCAGCGTGAGCCGTGAACCTGTCCGTCCCTGTGCTGTGCCCCTGGAACCAAGGTAACATCACGTGTCAACTACACGCAAATAAAAACGTGTTAAAATATATGTACTAACACAGACCAAAGTTGGACTTCTCGTGTACTCTCAGGGTCCCAGAGCACTTTTTCTATGATAGGTCTATACATGTTCTGAATTTTAAAAATGCTGACTGTTGTCTTCCCACAGACCCCATCCTCCTGGTCACTACTCGGCCCTCAGTTGTTTCGGACTGTGGGTTGGGGTGATGGCCACCGAGAGCTGGTCGCCCGCCGAGGGCCACGCAGCAGCACCCACGTGCTCTCGCTGCCACAGGGGAGCTGGCGGCCTGGGAGCAAACCGGGCAGCTTCACACGACAGAGACGTTCTCTTGCAGGTCAGGAGGCTCAAAGCCCCAGATCCGGGTGTGGGGATACATGTCCTCTCTGAAGGCTCTGGGCGAAGATGCTGACCTGGCTCTTCCCGTGTCTGGTGTGCCGGCCATCACGGTGTCCGTTGGCTTGTGGACCCGTCCCTCCAGGTGTGCGACCACCTTTTCCCTGTGTGCCTTCAGCCATCGGCCTCTGGGCATGTCTGTGTCCGTGTCCAGATGTCTGCCCTGCTCCTAAGGACTCAGTCATACTAGATGAGAGCTCACCGTAATGACCACGTCATCCCAACAAGGTCACCTTCTGAGGTTCTGGGGTCAGGGCTCCAACATATGACTGGGGGGCCCAGTTCATCCCACCAGCGTGGGTACAGCTCTACTTTCCCGACGGAGACCTGAGGTTCGGAGCGTTTGTGTGATATCCTCCATGCCGTAGCCAATAACCCAACCCGACCAGGAAACCTCTTTGTGACATTCAGGTCTCTGCAGGGTCGGGAGCCTCTGTGCAAGCGGCACAGAGACCGTGCGGGGGCGGCCATCCCTGGGGGGACACAGCCCTCCAGGCAGCGAGCGGCTCGTGGGGGCCTGGGCTGGGATGGCCTCTGCTTGGCCCTCTGAGGGGGCCTGACGGTGCTGAACGGTGGACAGCTGTTACCGGTGTGCAAGCCCCTCATCAGGGTGGGAGACCTCGAACGGCGCCCTGCCCACGCCTCGCGGCAGACCAGCGGCAACACTACTGCTCTTCACGGCAGGGAGGAGAACAGATCCAGGCGCTTCCCTGTCTTAGGAAAACAGCTGAACCGCGAGGGAGCTACTAGGTGAGGCACTTCTCTGAAGTCGCGCTGTCCCCCCCGGGGGACTCACATCACAAACCAGGCCGGGCTCAGACCACACATACCAACGTGCAGTGGCTGGGTCACGTTTTGCTCTGAACTCATCATCAAAATTAGCCCGGAAGGATAAAGGGGGTCTGAATCTCGGGCATGGAAACAAAGGGGCGTGCCTCCCGGGCAAAGCTCCCAGCGCCAGCTCGGCCACACATGCGGCACGCGGTGTGGACACCTGCAGGGCGTCGGGGCACGAGGCGGGGGCCCGGACCAGCACAAGGACGCAGTCACAGCTGCTTTCCAGGGCCACCCAGCATCTCGGTCTCACGTGTCCTTCCCGTGCTGAAGTTACCCTGCGCATGTTTCACTTGCTGACGGGTAACCACGAGTGGATGAACACGGTAAGCCCGTCCACACTGAGACAGCTGGCATGTTTCTCACATGTTCATTCACATGCTGGTCTGGTTACGAAGCACGTGGCTTGGCCTCACGGAAGCCCAGACACTGGGGGGGGGGGGGCGGCACGGGTAAAGAACCCTGAACACCTGGCCCCCAGCCCCAAACAGGGAGACCTTTATCCGTGACAACGACCAGCTCAGTGATCCAGTCACATGGCTCTCATTCCATCCTCCTTCTCAGAAAAGAAAATACGGTTGCCGGATTCGATCTGCTGAACACCTCCAGCCATGACCTTCAGCAGGGGTGGAAACGGCCTCCCTCGCCCTCCAGGGAGGGGCAGGCAGGGGCTCAGCCCTTCTGCTTGGCTTCTGCTCCACCCCGTGCTGCTCTCCAAAGGCCCAAGTGACCAGGCAGGTAGAAAGCAAGGGTCCGGGCAGCCTGTTCAGCCGCCGTCACCAGAGTCCCGCAAACAGAAACCCACCACCAAGGTACCAAGAGAATATGGTACACACGAGCTCCGATGCTTGTCCACTAGGTCCCACGGCTTCTTCCCGCTGGACCTCACCTGCTTTGTCACTGTCAGAACCAGGTTCTGTCAGAAAACGCACCATGTGACTTCGGACACGTAGGATTCCTGCGGCAACCCCAGAGAGACGCTCCCATCCCTCCCTGTTGCTCTCGTTCCTCGTCCACTGCCGAGGGAGCTCCGCACGGCTCCTGCGCCTGCTGTGCGCCCACCCCTGGGAACCTGGCACAGGTGAGCTCCTGCGCACACCCGGGCATGACCTGCGCGCTCCTTTCCCCTGAGGTGAGCCCTCGAGGGCAGGCCGTGCACCTCGCACGGTGCCCAGAAGGAAAGCAAGGATATTTGAAAAGAATGGACTCTCTTCTTCTCTGAAGTTTCTCAATGACTTTTCATTCTTGGAGAACAACCCTACCTGCCACTGCACACCTGTCACCTTAAGGCGACCGCAGTTCTGTGAAGCAGACATTTGGGAACGTGTTCCATGAGGAAGACACTGGGTTAGGGGCTTATTGTTAACCTCAGTGTGATTTAGAACATATGAAAACCTGTTCTGGACTTTCTTTCCCAGGAGGGACCTCCGGATGGGGACCAAGGGAGTGACCGTGGCCTTCCCGCATCTGGGGTTGGGGCCCGTAATCAGGCACGGACAACTATGTGGTTAAAACAAAAAAAAATTGTTCTCGCACAGATGTGGAGGCCAGGATCTGAGACTAAGCGTCGGAAGCTCTGTGTAGACTCCTTCCTTGCCTTTCTAGTCCCGGAGGCGATCCCTGGGTTCCTGGGCTTGTCAACGCCTCACGCTACGTCTGCCTCCTCCGTACAGGACTTCCATGCGTGCGCATCTGAGCCCAGACTTCCCACTTAGAAGGACAATAGTCTTGCTGGACCGGGGCCACCCTGACAATGTCGCTTTAAGTTAAGCACATCTGCAAAGACCCTATTTCTTCATAGGGTCACATAGCCCGGTTCTGGGGGCAGTACCCTTTTCGAAAACTCGGTCCACCCACTGAAATGCCCTGACAGTCTTGCCTTCGGTGACGATTCAGGCGAGCAGACTGTGTCTTTCCCACAGTGTTCTGTCACTATTCTCCCAGAGATTCCTAAAATCAAAACAAAGCAAAGAAAAACACCCCAGGAGAAAGCCCATATTTTTCTGTAACTTTTTACCTTAAAAGATCACACGAAGCACCTAGAATGCCGATTTTAGCATCAATTCCTATGAGGTGACGTCATGAGTCCACATTTGTGCACAAGAACCTAATATTTGTGAATTTTGACCCCATAAAACTCTAGGATTCAAGAAAATGTCCCTCCATCAGGTAAAGGTACGTGAGACTTCGCCATGACATTCCTTGTAGTTTTATGAAATAATACATTATTCACAAATTCAACAAGAGGAAAGGGCCACTTGGTGATGGGGCCGCCACAGTGTAATACCGCCTGGAGAAACACAGAGTCTGAGCACGGTACAGAGTAAGCACAATCATATACATGTATGTATAGAAAGCCTGGAGGAAAATACATCCAAGCGTTAACAGCAGTTCTCTCCGGGTGGCAGAAATAGAAGTGATTGAGATTTCTTCTGTATACGCTGTTGTATTTTCTTAATTCTCTACAGTAAATAGGAATTATATTTATATAGAACAAAAAGGCAGGAAGCATTATTTCAAAATAAATATAGGTTATTTTCTGACAGCCACAAGAAAAGGGGAGGCAATCAGTGCAATTTTGGCTTCTGATGGTTCTTCATAACAAGCGCATTGTGCGAGTGCCCGAGGACGGAAAGGCTCCGAAACTGCGCAGAGCGAGGCAAGTGGAGAAAAATCAGTGAAAAAAAAAGGGACTCTGGGGCCATCTTGAAACACTTACCTTTTATGTTTTAAATGTTACTTGAGCAAAATGAGTCTGTGGGGGTGTGAGTGACAATGATGCATTATGTGGCAGATGCTATAATGCACGTCAACCGACCCATCCCCCGGCTCTGTGTATTTCAGAAATAAACACTTTAATGCCATGTTGCCATAGGACCTACCTGCCTCTGGATGCTGCGGGCCGCGTGTGCGCGTCCCTGTGTGGGCACAGAAGGCAGAGCGGCTCGGGGCGCCGGCCCCACGCTCCTCTGGCCACTCTCCTGAGGTCACTGCACGCCGCCCCCGCCCCCGGACCCCAGACGCTCTCCCAGCCCAAAGTCCTCAGCCCATGGCCCTTCCTCTTCCTGGCACCAGGGGGACCAGACGTCCCCAGTCCCCCCCCCTCCCCCGCCAGATGCCAGATGCCACTCTCCCTCTGGTCTCAAAGCAACACCTGCCCCTCCGCAGCCCTCCTGTCTCGCAGGGACGCGGACTGGGGACAAGGAAACCTAATGGTCCCTTCGAGAGCCGCTCCCAGGTTGCCCTGTCTTCCCTCAGTGGCTGCCGTCCACCCAGGGCCTTTTCAAGTCAGCACAGAAATAGCTTAAGTCCTTCTCTCAGTGCAAACCAAAGCTCTTACCTTAACAGAACGGCGGCCCGCGCCCTCCTGCCTCCCCTGGACGGCAGAACTTAGTGCAGGACGGCGGCCTCCGCGTCCTTCAGCGGCTGGCATCTCTGTCGTCCCGGGGGCATTGAAGCAGGGGCCCCCAGCCAGACCCTCAGCCTCCGGCTCAGGCACGGCTCCTGCCTGGCTCCCCTCCGGGCGGGTGGCACAACACCCCTGGGCCCGCCTCATTCCCCCCCCCAAACCGTGTCCTTCCCACGGCCTCAGGCCGGCGCGGACCCCAGCGGCTCAAGTCCGTCTACTCGCCACAGCTCTCACACTTCTATCCCCAGCCTGACTCTGCCCAAGTCCCAGACTGTCTACCAGCCGCCGCCCCGCCGTCTCCACGTGGACAGCGCGGCCCCGAACGGAGCGCTGTCCCGTCCTCCACATCACCTCTCCTGGGCCTCTGGGTCAGCTTCAGAGGCAGTTGTGGTGTTCAGAGTGTGGATCCTGAGCTCCACCGGCCCCGGCCCTCCCGAGCTGCAGGGACGGGGTCACAGAGGAGCCCCCCTGCTCTCAGAGCCCTGACGCCGAGTCAGGATGACGGTATTTCCCGGAGCTGTCTTGAGTGTACACCGAGTCCTTATGCTGAAAGCTCCCGGCACTGAAAGCTTCCCGAGGTCACCCTCGGACCCCCTGTAGGCCGGACAGACGTCATACAGTAAGTGCTGCCTAAGTGTCCACTGGGATCACCGTCGCCAGTAGTCTCCACCCAGCTCTAAAGCAAAAGCCTGACAGTCCTCCTTGAGATTCGCCCCGTCCCCGCAGCGGACACCGAGCTCACCGGCAGAATCCCTCCGAGACTTCCCCACTCCGCCAGCCTCTGGACCAGCCGCCATGCGCTCCCTGGGGCGGCTCCAGCAGCCTCCGAATGAGCGGAGGGTGCGTCCCCCAGACAATCCCCAAGCAGCTGTGTTTAAACACACGCTGTGATTGCCAAGCTCAAGCTGCAGGAGCTTGAATTCTGTGGGCCCACAGCCCTCTCTGCACGCCACTGGCTGGGGCCCTTTCCCTCCTGCACCCCGGCCCCCCGGCCCCCCGCACACACTGCTGCTGCCCCACTGTGTGGCCTTGGCACCTGCTCTAGCCTGGCTCGACTTCCTAATTCCATAGGGATCACGTCTTCCTGGAATTCAGGCGTCAGCCCGAAAGTCACCTCCTCACAGAGGCCCTTCCTGACCACCCTGGAATCTCCACCCCCACCCATTATCCTCGGCCCCAAGGTCCTCTTATTCTCCCGTTTCCCGTTACAGCGCTGACTCTCTCTGACGTGGGTCCATGTGTGTGTCTGTGCGGTTTGTATCTCTTTCCCCTGTAATGTCAATTCCTCGAGGTCAGAGGGGTCTGGGCGTGTGCTGCGTGTCTCCAGCTCCTAGAGGAGAGCTCAGCCTGCGGTAGGTGGGAGATGCTTGTTTGGGTGGGGGAGGGAAGGATGCAGGGGAGAACAAAGGGGAGGGGAGGGGGGAGGGAGAAGGAGGGAGAAGGAAGAGCCAAGAAGGGGGAGGGAGGAGGGAGGGAGGAGGGATGACCGAACAGGGAGACGGAGAGCCCTAGGCAGGGCGGGCTTCCCAGCGGACTCTGGGCTCGCTGTCCTGCTCCGCGCTCAGCTCACCCTCAGCGCAGTGGAACTTCATTTGCATTAGTCCGAAATCTGTCAAGGGCTGTTTTTCGGGAAGAACTTTTAAAACCAGAACCGACTTCTTCAGTCCTGGTTTTGGGAAACAGTTCATTCTGTGTGAAAACTTACGCGGTATGAGCATGGGTTTTATTCCGAGGCCTCAGAAGAGCTGCCGACCTTCCTCTTCAGGGAGAAGCCAGAGCTTCCCTGAGAACCGGCGGCCCGGAGTCGCTCCGAGAACCCGGAGGAAAGCCAGCTCGCGCCCCAGGTGTCCAAGGGGGTGTGTTCCCTGAGGACTGACCCCTCCGCCTTTCCCTCCCGAAAAACCCCTCCTGACAGAGAAGTCTGTGTCGCTGCTGTTGAGACGAGCTTGTCACCTCGTCACGTCTGTGGGGATGAGATATCCCCCCATCGGCATGAACAGTGAACAGTGTGGGGGTCAGGGCTGCAGCCACGACACAGCCGTCCGCACGCGGACGTGCTCCTTACTGCACCGGTGAGCCTCTCGCACGCCAGCTTCCAGACCCGGGACTGGCGGGGCAAGGGGACGCCAGGGTTGGGGGGACAGCGAGCCCTCTGGGCCTTACACGTCACCGCGCGGCACGGACACGTTCACCCTTGGACCCCCTGTAGGCCGGACAGACGTCACCTGGAAGGGCTGTAGACACAAGTACACAATCCAGTTCTTTTAAAAACTTGAACGAATCAATCCCAGGCATTTTGAGTTCCAAGCTTGTTACTTGGATTTTGTAAGAGAAAGGTGTTTTGCTGAGACTTTGGGCCCCAGAGTTGGGCTTCTAGGGGCCAGGGCGCAGGGTCTACCAAAATATATTGCCATTCAAACATTTTGGCTACAGCCCCCGGTGTGGAAGTCGCGCTCCAGGCGCTCCCACGGGTTTTCACGCGCCCGCCCCTTCCAGGCAGAGCCGCCCCGCGACACAGGCCTCACAGCCTGGGCTTCCTCACAGAACTGAGTTCCGAGAAGGGACGTCATGGCAGGATTGTCTGAAAAGCACGGCGGCTGATGATTTTTAAGGTTTCATTTCATCCTGGGATTTGACCACGTTGTAGTTGTTTCTTAGATACTCACTATCAAGGATTTACCGTTTTCCAGCCACAAGTGTGCACGCTGTCCCTTCGTCACAGAGCCACCACAAGGGACAGCTACACCAGCGCTCTGGTCTCTGCAGAGAGGAGGGCTCAGCTGCAGGACAAACACGCCTGGCGCCCGGCGTCCCCGCAGACCCACCAAGAGGACAGTCACCCCGAATAAACCTGCAGGGAAGAAATCCATGTTTCTCTTCAAAGAAACTACAGATAGAAAATGGAACACTTCAGATGGTCTTTGAAAGTAAAAGTGTACTTTTTAATGAAATGACTTAGAAATGCAAATTGCAGCGAGATTAGAAAGGAGTAGGTGGCCAGGGTGGGTCGCTGAGCACACTGGGCTTGCGGACAGGCCTCCCCCTGCACCGCACCCAGAAACATTTCTTCCTGATGCACGTTAGCTACAGAAGACGGGCAGTGGAGAGACACAGCTCCCAGCACTGACAGTGGCTGGGCGCTCTGCTAGGACAACGGGATGGTGAGCACAGAGTTCTCATTGTGACAGGGTGGCTTTGGAGAATGAAGGATCCGAGTCTGGCATGGCGGCCAGCCAGCAGAGCCGGGAACGGGACCCAGCCGCCCTGGTGCCTCCAGCCTCGGCTCCTCTGGGGGGAAGGCTGACTTATTTCTTTAATGTCAAAGGATTCCATGGACGTTGGTCAAAAGTCATGTTCAGCATCCGACCTCGGGAGCGTCTGGAATATTCAGAAGGTCACCGTTGTTTTGTACAAGCCCTTGTCTTAAAGTTTATTTTTATTCAAAATTTAAAATTATTAAAACCAATTTAATTGCTAGATTTAATGTCTCATCAGAGCGAGTTTACTGAATTTCAGAGCAGTCTTTTCCAGCTTTCTCCAACAGTTTAGCCTTAAAACACATTTGGCGCCTCTGGAGAGACATGAATTTTTCCTAGACAAGGTTTTTATGGTTTCATTTTGTAACATTTAACTACATGTTTGATGAAGAAACCACAAACCCTCATGAACCTATATGCAATAATGTCAGATGGAATCCACGGATTCTCTTCTAGGCTTCGGCTCGGCCATATGACTTCAGTCAAAACCATGCCAATTAAGAAAAGAGCTGCACTGGGGGCCAAATGAAGGGTTTGGAGGCCGCGCCAGCCCATGTGTGGGGGCCGTGCGGCCACGACCCACAGCCCCAGCCCGACGCGCTGCTGCCCGTGATGCCCTTTCTAGAAAGACGACCCACCCCGGCTGCGACGCGGCCTACCACAGGGTTGCAGGCTGTGTCCTGAGATTACAGAAAATCATCTTTAATAAATGTTCCAGGAAGTAGGAAAAGGCAGCAGGCAGGATTTCCAGACCCAGCCAGAGCATCCGCCGAACTGACGCTGTCCGCCTGGAGCCTCCGTCCACGCTTGGCTGGCCCAGCTCCCTCAGGAGGGGAGCACAGACAGCGGGGGCACGAGCACCCCGACACAGTTTCGGAGATGTTTGGGCATATGCTTTCCAAATGCAATAGCTCCGTTGAAAAGCTCACCTCTGATTATGAACACGGAGTCTGGCCGTTCCTGTGAGGAAATGCTACTTGGATCACGATCTGTCTCCACGCATTTCAGCCAGAAGGGTCTTCTGTGCACATAGCCCAGCCCGGGTGCGCTATGAAGACAGTGACCGGCAGGACACACGAGGGCCTGTTAACACCTTGAAATTGCTGCACACCTTTTAGGTCTATGATCCCAGAGTGAGAAAGGTGGGTTTGTACACCGACTACCTGAGTTAGTAAGTGGGGAGATGTTCACACTACACCGTGATCGGGACAGCGCATTCTAGCCACAAAGGCCAGGGTGTGGTCTATTACAGGAGGAGAAACTAAGAATCTTACTTTTAGTTTACTAATTTCGGTACTCTGTCAGCTTCTCCTTCAGGCACCCCTGCCCCGCTGCGCCCCTGCAGCCTCGGGAAAGCCCCCTAAGTTCTCACACTCTGGCGAGACTTGAGCTCAAGCCCTTCCCGTGAGTGTCAGTCTGTCTGCTTCCTTCTTTCTCCCTGAACTCAGAAACAAACTGCTCTGCTCTGGAAATCTCATTTCCCAGAGCTGTGGGGAGACCCTCCTGCTGGCCCTTCCCTTGCCGTTCCGCGCTCTCAGGAGCTCCATCCTCAAGTGAGGGAGGGAGAGCAAGCAAGAGCGTTGCCTTGACATTGACTGACAAATAAGTCACATTATGTGCTGTTCTCCTTAGCAGGTGAGACAGTCGACTCTTCCAGCGTTCAGGGGAGCGGGGAGGGGGGGGGGCGTAAACCTGCATCACGTGCCGGCACAAACTCCAGCATACAATCAGGACGTTACTGTCAAACCAAATGCAAAATTTAACTCACGCAGGGGTGCCTGGGGGCTCTGTCGGTCACCGGTCTGCCTTGGGCTCCGGTCATGATCCCAGATTCCTGGGATGGAGCCCCGTCGGGCTCCCTGCTCAGCGGGGAGTCTGCTTCTCCCTCTCCCTCTGTCCCCACCCCCCCCTTGTGCTCTCTCTCTCAAATAAATACATAAAATCTTTAACAAATGTCTTAGCTTGTGCTGTGCCAAGGCAGAAGATCAAATGCAGAGCCAGTTTGCGTTGGGGGACAAGGAAGCAAGAGCTCAGGGACGCCCAGAAAGCACAGAAAAGCCCCTCCAGAGACCAACCTGATCACCATGGGAGCTGCTCTGCGGGCGGTGGGTGTCAGGCGTGAGTGTGCGTGAAGATTTGTTGTGTGACGGTTTAGCCTCCCGTGACCCAACGTGCCTGCGGACAAACGCTGAGAAAGCAGGCCGTTTCTGAGGGCACCGCCGCGAGCGCCCTTCTCTTCAGGTCACCCAGGGTCGGCTCCATCGTATTTTTTTGGTCATCCCCGGCAGCATCTGGGTGGCATCTGACAACACCACAAGTCCTTCTGGAACAGTGACTCCCATTTATCGAGCTGTGGACCAGATACGGCAGGCACTCGTGGCTATGCTTCAACGACACTGTGAGAGGACAGGTCTGTGTTTGGAGACGGGAACACAGTCCTAGTCACGGGCGATGCACGGCCAGTGCTCAGCGGAGCAGCCCGCCCTGTCCCCACTAGGGCACAAGGCCCCCTATTAAACTTCTCTGCATCCCTGTTTTCCACGAAAATGGGTGGTTCTGCAGGGTCGGCCACCCACCGCCCTCCACGTCCCTTGTGTTTGGCAATGACTGAAGGGCCAGCTTAGAAGAAAGGTCTCACACGAGAAGGGACAGTGTTCGAATGTCTTCTTGCGCCTGTCTGCTTTACTTCCCGTTAGGTCGTTTCCTGGGGACCAGACAGGACCCTGGCCAGGGAGGAAGCAGCCCACAGCCCCCTGGAGGCGCTCGTGTGCAGACGTTCCCCAGAGAAGGGATCCTGCTTCTAGCCCAGGGCCTGAGCTGCTTGTGTTTCTGAAATCCCGGCCCTGGAGGGCAGGAAGGGTTAAGATCTGTATCCTTGTTCCTGGAACCCTCCACCTGGGGCAGGACAGACGTGGCTGGTGCACCCCCTAGCCTGCGGGACGTGTTGTATAAACGTGTGAGCCGTGAGAGCACAGCTGCGTCCTGACGCAGGCTCCCTGACTTTCCAGAAGGAAGCTCACGAGCAAGGGTGTGCTGGCGTGCGCGGACACATAAACCACGTCCTCCCACTCACACCCGCACTTTGATATTGTTTAAATGACAAGTGCAGGATTCCCTTTATATACAAAGTTCCATGTGCGCACGCAACCAGAGCAGATGTAAAAATCACAGAGCTCGAGTAAAGGCCTCGATGAGACCACCGCCTCATGTCTCAGAAAGTCAAACAGCAGCTTCTAATACAAACGCTGTTCTCATAATAACCTGTCAGAAAACCCTCGCCTGCTGCAAACCCCGGAGCACAGGAATTAGGCTCAAAAAGCCTCATAAATCACTTTAGACACGCTCGCTTTGGCTGTGTCTGTGGAGAGTTACTCTGGGGTTGGGCTCACGGGTCCAGGAGGCGAGGTCAGATGCGGCGAGGAGAAGGCAGGGCCGCTGTGTGGGGTGTGCATTGAGAGCTGTGTGGGCAGGTCCCGTGGAGGGCGGGCAACCCCATGCTCAGGCCCGAGCCATGCTTCCAGACGCTCCCAGCTTGTCACAGGCCAGCTCGGCGCCGGGGTGAGGAGAGCGTGGCTCCTGGGCCTGCCCGCTGCTCACAGAGGAGCCGTCTTGGCCTTGTGGAGCGAGGTTCCCCGCACATGTACACTAAGAACTTTTCCCAAGGTCTTATCCGGGCTTCTTCTTCCTCCACGGACCGGGCAGGAGGAAAGGATGGCCCAGGCCATTCAGTGGGCCTGGACGCGTATTTTCGGAGGAATAAGACCAGTTTGTTCAATGACTCATTGCAGACATGCCATTCTGTGTCTCCAAGAGCATCCTGCTGGGTCACAGTGGGTGATAGCACCACGGGTCTTGGCCACGTGCACCCAAAGCAACTGAGAATTTACAAAAGAAGAGGACGTTTTAGCCCTTAACTCCATGTTCGCCACGAGAGCTCATCTTTGCTGAGGCTCTAGGACAAGTTAGGTGAATAGACATTCTCCACTCTGTGGACAAAGGCACAGAGAGTGTTACTAGACCCAAAATACCCCAGAGCTGCCCGAATACGGTCTGTTCCTGAAGGAGAGGCTTCCCCAGAACCGTGATGTAAAAACTTCACCAGCTCCTGCGCCTGGTCAGCTTCTCACAGCGGCGTGAAGAATTCGTGGAGGCGGACATCGAAGTCTGTAGATCCTGAGGAACCAGCCGGGGCCCAGTAGTAGTAGCGAGAGCCAAGATTCAACCCAGCCGGTCTGCTCTAAGCTCAAGTTCCCTCCGCCTGGATAACGCGTTATGCCGCTGCTGCTGGGACTGGTTCTTAATCGGCCGTGAAAATCCCCCCGGACTCTCGCTGATGCTATTTTTTGTTTGTAGTTGGGCTGGTTGGTTAATATGCACCTTTTAAAAGCTAATTATGGTCAGAAGAAAGTAGTCCCTTTCTTAGCCGCAGCTTTCAGAGCCAAGGCAGGTGGCAGGTGGTGTCATCGACTGTAACGCGGGGGCAGCCTGATTACCCACGAAGCTGGAGGACCTATAATGAGGGGGCACAAATCAGGCCCCCCGCGGCTCAGGCCACTTGCCTCTGAAGATCAGGGGACCCTTCCCCTGCCTGTGGCGTGAGGTCTACTTGCACCGCCTTCAGCTTCTTATACTTTCCTCAACTGCAAAATACAGAGAATCATTTCCATTGCAGAGGTGTGTCAGGATGCTAAGGACGCCTGAGACAATTCGCTGAATGTCCTTCAATGTCTATGCTGCGAGCCTGGCAGGGGCGTCACCGTTCTGCGGGTTGAGGGGAGGCCAGGCCTTAAAACAGAGACCCATCGTACAGCCTGTGGGGGCTTCTTTAAGGGTCCTCCGTAAAAAAGCAGTTGATTGAGGGAATCCTTAAGACCGGTTTTCCTTCTTTGTAAAGATCCCTGCTGTGCTCAGCGGATCCTGTTGGCCGGCTACAGAGCAGTGCTTGTGGTCTCTCCCACCGAAACGTGAAAATAGCAGCCCGCAACACAGGCGTCTGACTTCTGCTCTCTGGAAAAGACACGCAGACGTTGGCTCCCCACTGCATTCAGCCTGCTCACCAAAGCAGCAGTCTCCGACACCCCAGCTGCCATGTCTGCACGAGGTCACCTCAGACTTAACCAGATGACTTTCCCTAAAGCACAGCAGTCTAAGAGGCCTAGCAAACACTGCCCAGGCTCCCTGAGAGTCACAGCTACACCCAAACCAACTTCACACCACCACCTCATGCTCCCAACTCAAGCCACCACCTCACACCCCATTTCACTACCCACCTCACACCCCCCTCACACCCCCATCTATAACTCCTACCTCACAGCCTCAACTCACACCCCCTTTCACACTCCCCAGGTCATACCCTACCTCACACTCCCAACTCAAACCCCCACCTCACCCCCACCTCACCCGCCGCCTCAACCTCTGCCTCACGCCCCTCCTAACACACCAACCTCACACCCCCACTTCACACCCCACCTCACCACCAACTCACACCCCCAACTCACATCTCCAACTCACACCCTACCCTTTCCCCACCTTATATCTCACCTCACACCCCACCTCATACACCAACTCACACTCCTACCTCATAACCCACCTCATACCACCAATCACACCCCACTTCACCCCAACTCACACCTCCAACTCACACCCTACCTCAAACCCCACCTCATACCTCCACCTCAGACTCCCACTTCACACCCACACTTCACACCCCCCACCTAACACCCCTACCTCACATCTCCACCTCAGACCTCCATCTCACACCTCCACCTCAGACTCACACCTCAAACCCCCACCTCACACCCTTACCTCACACCCCCACTTCACATCCACCTCACACTCCCATACCACAACTCTGCCTCACACTCCCACCTCACAACCTCATCTCACACCCTTACCTCACACTCCCACCTCACACCCAACACAGGCTCCCAGCTCATGCTCCAAGCCTGTTTTCTTTTTTTCTTCTTCTTCCTGGTGTGTGTGGAGAATGCCTGCTGTTAAACATTTACCAGCCCCACTGCTTGTACCTCACATCATGACCAGCCTTAGAAATGTGTACTTCTGTTTATGCCATGTGGAAAGCCCCCGTGTCCTCACGGGGCTCACAGTATGAGTATTGTATAACTGCGGACTTGAGGGGAGGGTTGGACTATTGATTTTAAACTAAAGATTAATGCCCTATACTTTATTACCAAACCATTTTAGAGATAAAAATAATTATCTCAAACCTTAATTATTTTACCCTATTTTAATATGACCATTTTCTTTGTGGATAAAAGAGCACTAAGTGACCCCAATTGATTGGCACGATTCCAAGACACAGTCTCCATACGAGTGAGTGTAGATGAGTGGGTGTGGCAGACTACAGTGACGTCTGCTCCTTTATCATTCCTGGGATATTTTCCATCCACCTGCAGTGTCCTTCACTTAGGAGGGAAGATGCCCCACTGTAGGCCTGGCCCTGGGCCCTGTTTGGCCAATACTGTCTTAGCAGGCGTGACACAGCCGAGGTCTGAAAGATGCTTGTTCATGGGGCTCTCTCTCCTTCTTCCACCAGGAGAACACACGTGTGTTCCCTGCTGGAGGATGAGACACGTGGGGCAGAGCCGGATTGCTCTAGTCGTCCTCGTGGTGGACGCCCTCCACCATCACAGAGCCAGATATCCCAGATGTGTGAGCATGCCCACTGGGGCCAACGGAGCCACCCGCCATCCCCCATTGCCAGGAGCCATGTTCTCTCTGGCAGACGTCATCAAGTCGTGGCGGTGTCCAGCTGGCTAGGGGCAGCACGTGAGTCACACGGTAGGGCTCTGCGGAGCTCTTCACTGCTGATTGACACCCAGCGCGCTTGACCGTTTTTAAAGACAATGCTACGTTGACAATGCTGCACGGTGCAGGTATTCCCACAGGCTCTCATTTCTTTTACGGGCATCTAAAAATGATTGCTTAACTTCCCACCTGATTTTCTTCTCTCCATAGTACAATATAATTTTTTCTTACTTTTATCCCATTGACTTCAATTGAAATTCCTTTTTTTGTTGTCTTTTGCCTTTTTTCTCTCTTTTTCCCAGCGTTGGTTGGTGAGTGCTATTATCTGTCTCATGGGCCCTTGTCTCCTTCCAGGGAGTTCCCACTCCATTGCTTCCTTATCTGAAATCCATGACGGCCTCCCGCTCAATTGAGCCCTAGTGTCTGCATCCATTCCTTCTGATCTTTATTCTCTGCAAGAAAAAGTAAATAAACCTCATGCCATCCCCAAGCCCGCCTCTTCAGGGAGGCGGTGAATAACATTCACACTAACACGTACTTTCGTAGCAAACGGCAATTACAGCAGGAAATCCAAGGAAGGCCTGGAAAGACATGGGATCCCATCTGACCAATGGGCTGCACAGTCTTCTCTAACCAGCACTGAAGAATGGAGAAGGATATAACCGAGCTGCTCCAACCTGCAAACCCGAGAGGGATGTTCTGCAGTCTGCGCCGCATGGTACAAACGAGGGAGGGCCCAGGGCCAAGAACCCACTGCAGGTCCGCCACAGAGGTCCCAAATGTCCGCCTGGTTCGGTGATTTCGGATGGACAATAAGCCATATTTATATGTGAGAACAGAGGACGAAAACCTGACAAGAAGGAACCAGCCAGCATGAAGGCTGGTTTTCCACCTACCCTCTTCATCAAAATCCCTTGGTTCTAACATAATAGGGAGAGTTTTATTTTTTAAATTTTCTCTCTTTAAGAGAAGTTTCATGTAGGATTTTCTCAGTGGTTATCTATGGTATGTGCTGACTAATGTTTACTGTGGGAAGGTGATGAATAGTTTAACTATGCAAAATATATTTAAGAAAGAAAAATTCTTGGGGCGCCTGGGTGGCTCAGTTGGTTAAGCGTCTGCCTTCGGCTCAGGTCATGATCCCAGGGTCCTGGGATTCGAGAGCCACGTCGGGTTCCCTGCTTAGTGGGGAGTCTGTTTTTCCCTCTCCCTGCCGCTCCCCTTGCCTATGCTCTCTCTCTCTGTCAAATAAATAAAATCTTAAAAAAAAGGAAAGAAAAACTCTTTCAAAAATCAAATCAAAGATAGCGAAGCCACATAGAGGCAGGCTCATACCCACTTAGGTCATCAGCACCACGCCCACATTACACCTCAGATCTGCACGTGTGCACACACACTCACAGCTACAGAGGTCAGTGGTCTCCTTGGGTACTGTTACATACTCTTGTATGTTAGCAGTAAACATTCACCATCGCTTAATATTTCACAACTTGAGATGTTCCCAGTATGTTTACAAGTCAAAAAATTAAGCTTGTTCATTCAGCGTTGACTTAACAACAGTTAGCTGCTTCTCGTGCTTCTGGTGAGTGTGTTGACCAGCTCTGGTAAAGACTCATGATAACGCTCCAAAAGAAATACCTTGATTTTCAAAGGTGTGCCCTCCACCTTCACTCCCTAGACTCATCCTCTAAAAACAATTAAGGACGTCAGCATCAGCAGCCCAAATTTATCACAGAATAAGTGACTTGACGTGGATTTTAGTTAGAGCTCAGGAATTGCTGTCTCTTCTCACATAAAGAAAATGTCCTGCAATCCAAGTAATTTTTCCACCAGTCTGTTAAAAAAATTATAATTTTACTACTTCTCAAAATAGATTTTAAAAGGTGACACAAGTCACACACAGTGGAGCAGGCTGTGACCTGGGGCACAGAGGAGGCGGTGAGGGTACCACTGGACATCCACACTGTTTTCATCGGATTAATAGCAGCACAATTATGGTCTGGAACAGAATTATTCAGGGGACTTTCAAAATTCAGCTTCCAACAAATCGTGCAGGGATCAAACCTTGGCATTTGTGTGTCTTCTTAAGTCGTGGGTTTGTCTTATTTACTCATCCAATGACAAGCCAGCCTTGATGAGTAATTGCAAGCAATATAATTACATCACATAATAGGATTCATTGGAAATGTGAGCTAGTTACACTATTGAGGTTTATTAATTCCTAAAAATATTCCTTCAGAAATCTTCCATGCTTTGAAACTTATTAAATGAAATTTTATCTTCAAAACAAAAATGAGAATCTATACACCAAGTATTTACCAGTAAGGGAAACATTCTGTTTTCATAAAGGTAACTGTTTTAATTTCTCATAACCTGATAACATAAGTTATCTCTAAGGAAAATTACACCAAGATGAAGAAATAACTATGCTTAACATTGCAGAAATGAATTTAGAACAAGAACTTAGAATTCAGGCAAATGGGTCTGCTGAACTCCAAAGCCTGTATCGTTGGAATTTGAAAGAAACTGAATCATTCTTTATTGTCTGAGAAACAATGAAAAAGAAGAAAGATAATTTTCATGGTCCAAAATAAAATGAAACATGTTTTGACTTGGGGATTTTGGAAACCTATCATGTCACAGAGCATAGAAAAATCCATGAAAAGATGTTGTTAACATGAAATAAAGAAAAAATGTGCAAAACCTTAGAACAGAGCTGGGAAGATTTAGATTTCAGGTTCTATTAAGATCAATACTTGAAGTCAGACGTCCTTCAGCTCCTTCAATGATTCCCTCTGTCTTTTTGAAGGGATAATATCTTTCCAAATCACATCGTGACCCAACACGTTCTAGGTCACTGGTACTGATAGGCAGAGCCCCGTCTGCTCTCAGCGCCGGGACAAGAAGCCACGGGAGCAACCAGGAGGACTTGTCTTTTCCAACCAGGAAAGTATCAGACGCAGAGCAGATCACCTGCTAGCTACCCACCCCCTCTGCTTGCTGGTCAAGGGAGAAGGAGTCCCTGCAGAGGTTGACATTCTTCCTTCTTCAAGAATATGGCTTGACTGCATTTCCCTGTGTAAGTCTCCACTTGGAGTAGCTTTCCAACACTGAAGCCCGTGCCTTTCCTACCCAAATCGTACTTGGTGCCCCAACATCTCATACCGTTGTAGTTTACGCTCCTTAATGCTGCTTGCCTCATCCTTGTCCTTTGCTCGCCTCTGGGTACACAGTGTTTGGCTTCACTCTCGTGGTCGTGGCGGTGTGACCTTCCCAGGCCTGCATGTCCATTCACCTGTCACTGAACACAGACTTCTTGGGTTGTGCTCCTTTCAGTCCAAAATCCATCGGGGGACTGTGCCCCCGAGTGGGGAAAAAAATATCTACAAACACTTACCACCCCAGGAAAACAAATTATTCCTTTCCTTCTTCTAAATATTTGTACATATGGAATATACCCACAGTGGAAAACATGTGTGTTTTTGAGCCAAAACATGAGGCAAACATTTTCATTCAGCCGCAGGAGTTGAAATAAAAGTCATAACTGAAGTTGTACATTCAAAATGCACCGAGGGAGTGCGGGTCCGACTTTTCCTGGCCCGGGCCTGCTGTGGGTTAGGCACCATCAAGGTCACACGGGCTCCGGAGGGAAATGTGCAGGTCACGCGTGCACCGCACATGCGATCCCGGGCCAGGATCCTGACCTGACCCCAGCCCTGGATGCATGCCTGGGTGGGGGTCTCTGCTCCTGCACGACGGCAGACCCGTGTTACAGTTCTCATGACTCAAAGGCAACGGACATGTTTCTGAGCCCAGAGACTTGATTTCCGCATCGTAAGGCCTGAAGGACTGCTGATGACCTCTAGAGCTCCTAAAATTTTGCTAAAACCAACCTGGACACTACATTGGCAATGGGCCGGGGATGAACTTGCCCCATCAGTTTACGTACGTGTTTATCAGCAAC
Organism: Ursus americanus; assembly: GCF_024610735.1. Taxonomy (NCBI): domain Eukaryota; kingdom Metazoa; phylum Chordata; class Mammalia; order Carnivora; family Ursidae; genus Ursus; species Ursus americanus. The sequence continues at coordinate 75,027,214 of NC_142137.1, read as the reverse complement.
CTGACTAGTTTTGGGCAATATACACTTGAAAAAGACAGGCCCTGCCCTATGGAGTCTGTCCTCTGGGAGACACAAATCTGTACGTACTACATACAAACAGCACAGGAAGCGCTCTCACCCAAACCCGCGAAAGTGCGATGGCAACATCGAGGGAGGATGCGAGGTTTGCCGGAGGCCCTCGAGCCAGGAGAATGGGGAGACATCCCTCCTCCAGGTCTGGGGAGAACAATGCTAGCTCTGCATTCAACGGAGCTTCAACGAGTTCTAATACTGGAGAATTTTAATTGTAGATAGTAGGCCCGTCCCACGTGGGTCATGTGCTCGTGCAATCCTGACAAGAAAGCACGCCTTTGGAGCGTCCCGGAGTAATGACCACAGGACAGGGCAGGACCCAATAAGCCTCTAAGAAGTTTGTAGGTTGATGGGAGCATTGATTTTGTTGTAACCATGGTTGTGGTTTGAGGAAGATGAGCAGGAAGTGGAGAACAATGTGAATTCAGCACCGACTGCATGCTAAAACGTCCTGTGTTACTTCGGGCAAATTAGGCAGGCGTTTGCGTCCCCGTTTTAGTGAGGAAGCTGAGCAGAGGAAGTGGCACGACGTCCACAGCGACCACGGGTGGGCTGGGGTTGGGGTGAGGGGGTGCAGCCCCTCCGTCATCCCACTCAGCCTCTGCCTCACCTTGCCGCCTGCTAGCTGGGCTCGTGGCCAAGAGGGGTTTTGGAATCGTAGTAGGAAGTGCCGCGGTAAAACGGAGAGCTGTCGGAACCACTGAGAACCCGTGAAGGGGAGGCTGGTTCTCTGTCGATTCTAGTAAGTGGGTGCTTCGGAGGTACGATGCGCATCTGGTGAGGCAGTGGGATGCCCACGTCAGCACCCGGGCTGTTGGCGCTGTCACCGGATGTCAGCACCGAGGTGGCGTCCGCACCACCTGCCCCAGCAGGCCTGCCACCTCTGCTCCCTCGTCAGTGTGCATCTTCTACCCACTGCTCCCTGTGCCTGACCGGGGTGGACACCTGTCCAGCCCTGGACGTGCCCGTGCAGCCCACCGTGAAGGAGGCATGCGGGGCCCTATGGCATCCCCGTCTCCAGGCTCAGCGTCGGGGCTCAGCGGCACAGATGACGGGATGCGGGACAAGAGGAGAGAAGCACAGTGACGGTTAAGTCTCCGTCGGGGGAGACGGAGTACGGGACTCATGCCGCCGCCCCCCACCCCGCCACCACTGCGACCGGGTGCTGTCCCCAGAGGAAGCGACTACTGACTTTCCACCCGGATGTGAGGTGGCAGGTTCTGGGTGAAGACTCTAGGTCTCGGGATTGGGGCTGGAAGGGGACAGCCTCTTACCCACGCAGATCTCGGCGATCAGCTCATGCCCCTGCCACACAGGGTTGGGTTTCCTGCGCGCAGCACGCCTCGTCGGACAGCCCACCAAGCACCCGTGGTTCGCCAGCCCCGAGTGTCCCTCCCTGGCCCTCCCAGTAGTCCTGCCCACAGCGTGTTTGCGACTTAACATCTTAATAAATGCTCCGAACTAAATATATAGGGATTAAATATTAATGCTGTAGCAACTTTCTCCAGTCACATTTTTATGAATTGTTTGTTTTTCCCTCATTGAAGGATAGAATTATAGTTCCCATTAAAAATTGAAAATTGATGGAATTTTCGTTTCTCATTTAATATGAGTTTTAAAATACTGTCTTAAACCGTTTTTAACAGCAATGAGAAAGAATAAGCAAACACCCTGCTTACTTTGGGTGCGTCCCAGCAATCCCTTCCACCAGCTCCTGAGGGTGTCTCTGTGGCCAGACAGCTGCCACTCTGACTTTGCACGTTCTCCGAGCTCCCCCGGGAGAGCCGTCCGCGCCAGCCGCCCAGCGAAGGTGGCGAGAACCAGTCCGCACAGCTCTCCAGGCCGTCGGGCTCCAGCATGTGGTTCTTATCTGGAGCTGAGAAGCAGCAGTGTTCTCGTGCCGCTCCAAAGAAAAGCCGTCTCCCTGAAAGCCAAGCAGTACAGTGAGAGGTGATGTCCTCAGGATCTCTGACAGCCAAGAGCGGCACAAAAAGGTGCATTCATTCAAGCTCGGCTCTGACAGGATGTCCAAGAAGCCTGGCTGCTAGAGCAGCTCGCGCCCCCTGGACTCCCACCAGCGCCTGCCCTGGAGAAGGTTGGCACCCGGAGCCTCCAGAGTCAGATAAATAAACGCTTAGTGAAAGTCAAGTGCATCCAGATTCTTGGGAAAGCTTCAAGCCCTAATTAGGCCTAATGTTCCCCAAGTTGCAAGCTCCTATGGAAACCCTAAACCCGTCCTCACCTAGAGTGTGCAGACCAGCAGGCGTGGAAAATCGCGCCTGGTGGGGGCTTAGGAACGACATCCCTGGATTAAACGTGAAGAGGTGAGCAGTACTTACAGTGAACTGACCATTGACAGAATACCTCTTGCCTCGGCTGTGTTTACGCAATAACCACGCTCGGGAGCAGAAAAGAAGCATACTCTTCTCCGTGAGGTTTGCTTTGTTTTCTTCATATCAGTCAGCCTGCCGAGCAAACGCACAGGTGAAACAGGATTCGACCGCTCTGGTCTTTCCTAGTGGTGGCAGAGGCACGGGGGCGCTAGAGAGATGCCCGGAGTTCCCTGCAGGCAGGTGCGGCGGGGAACCTGCTGAGATCAGCCCCGCCCCCGAGAGCCAACGACCCACAGGCCTTCCCAGCCGTCGATGTCAGAGTCATCTCCTGGGGTGGTGGCCCCCATCTCCTGGTGGATCAGGGCTCTGATCCCCAGCACAGAAGAGGACGACCCGGTAGGTCCACGGAACATCACTCTGTCCCTCACATGCTGAAGGCGGCCTTGAGGACCGTGATGACCTCTCCCAAACAAAGGGCCCACGTGGACGTGGCCCGGATCCTGGACTCAGTGTGTTCGCCCGCCTGTGGCAGCCCCGGAACCACTTCCCGATTGAAGAGAGCAATCTGTTACCCACGCTCCTCTGAGTGGTGCGGCTGGCAGGGTCAGGTCACTTCCCAGAGCTCTCCTCAGAGGAGCCTGGTGCCACCCGGAGCCCAGCAGGCACCCAAGTCCTGGCCCTACAGGGCTCTTGGGAAATACAGGGCCAGGCTCCCACGGTAGAAAGTACCAGGCTTTGTTTCATAAAAAGGGGAAGACACTCCTAGTAATCGGGTAGCCATGATAGTGGTCATTGTTTCAGGAACACCCATGCTCCTCGTGTGTTTTCATCCCAATAGCACCACGCCTGTGGCGTGGTGCTGGCGCCCACATAACTGATGAGACCTGACGTCACCGGTTAAGTACGTTGCTCAAAGTCCCACAAACGGTGAGTGATGGATCTCAGGTTTCAACTAGACAGTGGTGTTAAAAATAAACATAAGTACTGTATGGTGACTAACATAATATAATAAAAATAAATAAATAAACATAAGTAACTGTATCCAAAAATTACAACCCCTTGCAGTTACCATCTAAATCACGTGATGTCTCTAAGTGCTGTCACGGTCACCGGTGAGTGTCCACCTGGGTCAGCAAGGTGAGCGGACTCCTGCAAGGGGAAGAAACAAGCTGTGTTTTAGGTCTTGTCATAAAATAAACAACAATGCTTATTTGGAAAAAGAAACCACACTCAAAGTAATATTGGAAATGATACAGTGGGGCTAGGGCTCTGCGTGGCCAACGGAGCTCATTCCCCACGTTGCCGGGGCCCTAGAATGAGGTGAGAAGACACCGCCACAGAACGACGGACAAAGGACACCAATAGGGGTCACTGCACAGCAAGTCCAAGGGCCTCAGACTAGAAGGAGAGGGAAATAAATGTCTATAATGGAAAGACTGAGTATGTTGTGATTCACCATATTATGAAACACTATCCTGCAACTTTTTATAATTTTTAAATAAGTAATCACAAACTCACAGACACCCAGGACACAGAGGGCCCACGTGCCCTCCGCTCAGATTCCTCCAGTGGGGACGTCCCGTGGAACTCAAGTGCTCCGGAAAGAACAGGGCGTTGACATCGGCACAATACGTTTAGCTAGACTACAGTCCTGACCTGAATTCTCCAGTTTTTGCAAGTTTCCTTTTTTGTATGGATGTATTTGTGTGTAATTCTGCAACATTTCATCACACGTATGGATTCATATCAACACCGCCATCATCGAGACACAGGACTTTTCCTCCGCAACAAAGAGCACAGCTAATCTTTAGATGGGGTGCGCCTGTATCTTTGAGCTGAGACATCAAGGCAGACACGGCTCAGCGTCATGCCCGGGTCTGACCCCGTGTGAGACAGGAAAGTGCTGGAGTGCATTCGTAGGACAGCAGAGACAGGTGGGAACAGAGGGAAGGAAAAGATGTTTAACTTCTTCATGCCCCTGATAGTACCTGACCTAAAATAAGCATTTTTTGTTATGATGTAAAAATATTAAAATTCAGTAAATAAAAATGCAAAACACTTGTGGAGCGGAAGGACAACTTCCACACGGAATTCGGAACGCCGAGGGTGGAGAGGAGCATCGGCCCTGTTGAGAACACACAGTGGCTTCTGTCAGCTAAGTCGCTCTGTGTGGGCATTTTTGACAGAAAGTCATCCTATGCGCTTAATGTCTCTCCTGGAATGTTCCGGAAGGACACAAAGGCGGACAGAGTCTGTCTACAGCTCAGGAGGGGAGCTGGCTTGCTCTGCAGACCTGGAGGGGCGGTGTCCCTGCCCCAGGGAGAGAGTCCTGCAGTGGGCTCCTTGCTCAGTGGGGAGCCTGCTTCTCCCTCTCCATCTGCCCCTCCCCCTGTTAGTGTTCACTCTGACAAATAAATAAATAAAATCTTAAATAAATAAACAAACAAATACAAAGAACGTTTCTAAAACCAGAGGACAAAAGGTTAACATCACTCTAAAATCACTATGTATACGTATATGTAAATATACCGACTTTCTTCTCTGGTTGCAAAGATGTTCGTTCTTTTAAAAATGTAAAAAAAAAAACAAAAAAAACCCTCTCCTTTCCTCCCCTCAAGTCAACTTCTGTGCTCCTGAAAATTCTTTATTTCAAAAACAAAAAACAGCCCTGCATCTTACGTCAGGTGAAGAGAGAAATCCGTCGTGTGGAAGGAAGGCTGTGTGCCGAGCGTCCGGCAGGCAGGGAAGTTGGGGAGCTCTGTGCCCCTGGCTGTGGCTTTCAGAGAACCCAGCAGTCACGTTCCCAATACGCAGTCACTTTAGACGGCCCCTCCCCACAAGGGCCCAGCCTCGCTCACAACCGAGGATCCCCCTCTCTGATGGGCCGGCCAGGCCCCTCCTTTAGGCTGCAGGACCCAGGCCGATGCCAGCATAAGGTCACTCCAGGGAGACAAGTGGCCGTCAGGGCACATAGTGGGCGAGAAGTTGGACAGAAAGTGCAGGAGCTCAGCGTCCCTCCCCGTATGTCAGACGGCGGCATCAACCGTCACATTTACCTCTTACAGCCTGTCGTTCCCGAGCCAGAGAGAGTCGTGGGACCCAAGTGCCCGGCCATCTCGGGGCGCTCCGGCTCTGGGCCTCGGCCAGGGTGCGGGGCCTCCCCGCTGACCCTCCGTGTGTGGCTGAGGTTGGCGGTCCCTCCCGGCACAGAGAGGCTTGTGTCGCGTCACTGGAAAGCACATGCTTCAGCCACGTTCCCGCACACACGCCGCTCACCCACTCCATCCCAAGCATTTGCTGCCTTTAAACTTACGCTCCATTTGCACCGTGTTCCAACTTAATTCATTTTAATTTTGCTGCTCTAAACATGTTTAGTGAGCTGTGGAGCAATTTCATACGGGCCTGCCGTCGACTGAGAAAACATATTATTGCCTTTGGAGAAGGAAAAGCACCCCAGAGGAGTCACTAAGTCCCAGGGGCTCACGACGTGTCGGGGTGATGGGCGGCCTGTGCGCCGTTCTCGTCCGGTCGCTACCGGCACGGGAGCCACAACCCCCGGGAATCCCAAGATGAGTTCTCTGGCTGGAAGTTCGGAAGGTCTCGCGGGGCTGGTGCCAACCCCGCCTGACCCACCTGGCCCGAGCTGAGTCACGTGGGCTCGGGGGTAAGTGTGAGGCGCTCCCTGCACGCGGCTGTTCGTACGGCCCACGCGGAGCCGAGGACAGGTGGACACTGTTTCTCTCCCTAAACGTCGCTGCAGATAGTTTGGGCTCAGCAAGTCCTCCGACACATTCGCTTCATCAGCGCTCTGCCCTCGTCTTTCCATGCAAGAGGGTTTTAAAGGAAAGCATGACTCACATGTTTCTAATTCTCTTATTCTTACTGAAACCTATCTAACGCTGCTTTGTCATGGCTATCTGATGTCTGAAAGTTTTTGAACTTTTAACGGTTTTTCCCGAGTCAGGACCTTATGTTCAGAAAAACAATTAGCTCAAACCCTGCGTATGTCAACTCTGAGCTCACAGGGTTTGAAACGCATTCCAGTGCTCCGTGTGGCCCAGGGGGCGAGTAACAAGGACACTGGGAAGGAGGCAGAGGCCACCAGCTCGGTGTGAAGGCTGTGCGTCGAGTCTGAGTGAGAGGCCCCTCTGGGCCGGGAGCGGTGACGGGCAGGGCCCCGGCCGTGCTCCGATTGTGCCTCCACAGAACCCAGCCCTCGCAAACGTTCACGTTGCGTTTGAGGGAGAGGTGCTGATTTTCCGGAAGTGAGATGCTGGGGTAGAGACCAGGCAGGTGAATGTTAGGGGGAGTGAGGGGCTCTTCTCTCTGTCATCACCGGGGTGGCCCGAGTGCAAGAGAGGGAGACACACAGAAATCAGAAGTACACGCCAGGGTTCCTTCCCGGCTGCCCGTGAACCAGGGTCCCCAGGGACAACTGGGCTCAGGAGCGGACTCCGGTGTAAGACATTGCGCACACAAGGGTGAAGAACACACACAGGTGCTTTTTCTCTTCCTCTTTATATTTGCAAAAAAAAAAGAGAGAGAGAGATTTTTACTCCAAATAAACTCTGGTGAGCTTATTTCTCTGATCCCCAGGGGGTGTCCTGGTAGAGCTCCATGGTCAGTCTCCCCTGCAAACTCTATCCTTGGTGGTGCCTATGTCCGAGCCACCGAGGAGCTCCGGGAGCCTCCGCCGACGTGGGGATAGCGAGGCTGAGAGCCAGCACCCCAGCTGCGGGGTCCATGGTAGCCTGGGCGCCCAGAGGGGGAGGGTGTCAAGACAGAACACTTGGGGTTGAGGCCTTCATGCCCCAGTTTTTAACTCCATGACCTTGGACAAATACATTAAACTTAACAAGCCCTGAGTCTCCTCATTTGAAAAATGCAAATAATACTCCTTACGCATTTGCTTCACTATTGACTTGGGTGAGGGTACTTGAGAAAGGAACCGATAGACCCAAGCACTCTGCAAATGCCAAGTTACGTGTTATTTCTGTGGTCTGCGTGTGCCCCCCCTTCCCGGCCCCCACGCACCTGCCCACTGACGGCATCCCATCGGTGAACTGGGGTCCCCTGGGCGCCCAGTCGGAGCTGTCAGTGGCGGCCTATAGCGCAATGTCTGTGCTTGAAGACACCTTCCGTTTCTCTCGTACGGGTTTTGTGAAACGTTCTCAGACCCCGTGTTAGGTCTTCCCTGCCAAGACGGCAGCAGGTGCTTGTCGAGGGCTGAGTTAGTGCAGCTCTTGGCAGGGACACTTTGTGTGAGGTGCTCCTGCCCGGCACCGTTGCCCTGCCAGCCGCTACCCCCCAGGAGCTTCCCCGGAGACACCTCTAGACTCCGAGGACAAGGACGCCTGGCTGAGTCACGAGGGCAAACTCCCCGGGAGGTGCTCTGCTTGGAGCCTGTGTGGCGATCGATCATACAGGACCAGGGTCAATGAGGTCGACCAGAAGGTTCCGTCAAGGCAGTGTCGCAGCCCCCCCCACCATCTCTGGGAAGCAACGCAAACCTTAATAAAGCGCTGGAATTTGACATCTCAGAGGCAGTTTAACTTCCCAGTGACAATTAGAATTCTTCCTACATGAATACGCCTCAGGAGCCCGGTTCGCACTGGGAGCGGGAGCGACTGCCACGCAGGCTTTCTCTTCATGACACACAACACCTCCTGTCAGCTGGACGAGTAGCTCGTGTGGATACCATATCCGGAAGGGTTTAGTTCACTTGTCCCAAGCCCCCCTCATGCGGATGCCCCGCAGGCCTGTGAAGGACACTCTGCAGATACACCAGCCTCACAACTGGGGGGCACCGGGGCAACTGGGTGAAGTTCCCACCTCCGGAGGGGCGTGCGTGCTGCTCTCCGAATGGGCGCTGACCAACCTGTCCCGCGCCAGACGCGGTGCGCGGCCAGCCCGGGCCGCAGTCTGCTTTGGGAGCGACGCTCATAACGCCAACGGTTTCATGGAGGACAGGATGGCCTGGGGCCTGCGTGTTTCCAACGACGATGTTCACATGTGAGTCCCGGGAAGCATTTGTGATCGACGGTGCACGGGACGGTCCTTGGGTCTTTTGTTCCTGAGTTTCTATGTTCAGCTGGAAGGACGTCTTTGCACCGGGATCCTTAGCGTGTTGACATCGTGCCCACAGAGGACGTGTGTGTGATCGCGCAGCCTGTTAACCGTACTTCTGCCCTAAAAGCAAGCTCTCTCTTGGAGAAAGAAAACTCCCCCCCCTCCCCGATTCAGACTTGTTTCCTTGAGGAATGTGTTCCCTTCCTATTCCGCTCCTGAGCCGTCTCTGCTGCTGAGACGCCCCCACCCTCGGCCCCACAGGACCATGAGCTCCTCGGAGCCAAAGAAGGCAGGGAAGCGAAAACGACAGACGTAATCCACCAAGAGCACCCCTGAGGACCGTCGCCGAGCTATGAGGGGGCCAAGCATCCGCCGAGAGACACCAACTCTGAATTTCAGGGGACAAAATGCACACTTGGATTTCTTCAGTGCATTTAGGGTCTGAGAGGTGTGCAGATGGCGAGTGTGAACAGCACAGCCGAGACCAGGTCCCCGAAGCCAGTGGGGGCAGCGAACCCATCGCAAGCTGACGTCTATGCCACCCTCGGGATGTGGCCGCTGTGAGAGTGTCCTAGAGCCCCTTAGAGCGGCCCCCAGGGGGCTCCTTGGTAGGGGCCCCAAATCACTGTGATGTGATGTTTATCTGTTTTTTAGATAATATTCACATTTGGATCAGTAGACTGTGATAAAGTAGATGGCCCTCATAATGTGGTTGGGCCCCGTCCAATCAGTTGAAGGCCGTGAGGGAAAAGCCTGAGCTGCCTGGAGGAGGAGGGAGGTCTGCCAGCAGGTGGCCTGTGGACCCCCCCCCCCAGGTCTGCAGCTCTAGAACACGCACGCACACCCTCTTGGTTCTGGGTCTCTGGAGGACACGGATACAGCGAGTAAGAAACAGGTGAAAGCCTTCGCTAGAGGGACGACGGCTGTGGTTCTCGGCACGGAGGTGGCATCGCCCACCGTGCTTACTGTCGCCCGCAGGCCTTGGAAATCCTGGGGTCCGAGCCTGCTCCCCCAGGTCTGCTGTCAAGGGTCGCGTCCCGTATGACCGGCTTCTTTATCCCCCACACCTTTCAGGCATCCTTCCCTGCATGATGCTTACCAGAACGTGCAAGGACACAGGTAGTTAGCCCCTTCTTCAGTCGTGAATGCTATGAGAAAAAAGATCCTACCCGCTCTGTTCACACTGTACACCCTGCTCTGAGTGCCCTGATCAGTCCTGGTACACGGCAGGTGCCCAATGTAACACTGCTGATTGGAGAAGCATGTAGGGCGTCGACTCTGGCCGCCTTCACCTGTGTTCTTGCCGCAGATGGAGAGACAAGGACATAGGTGTGGGTGATGTGCTTGAGGAGGGACCCCCGTAACCAAGTGACAAGGGGGGAAAGTGGCAAAGGGAAGCAAGGGAGGCCACAGTGTGTGGATTCTGAGGACCCCTGGGTAATCCTGTGAAATTCTCCTCAAAATTACTCTACTTGTGTTGAGGCAACTGGGCATTTATCCCCCTGCTCCTGCCCTTGATGGCTTCAGGGTTACCCAGAAGCCCCAGGTCCCACTAAGTGGGGATGTTCCCATGGCAGAGAAGCACAGAGGACCCACACTTGGTGTGTGGAGCTGTGTGTGTTTGTGGGAACCAGCCCAGCTTGACGACCTCAGCGGTGGGCCAAGGGGTCCTGGGACCCAGGCAGCTGTCCACAGTCACTGCCCCACTGACCCATGAGAGCCCATCACCGTATGTGTCCACAGAAACTCCCTTCTCTGAACCATGGAATAACATGACACAAAAACCCAGAGCAGTCCCACGCAGCAGGGCATGGATGGAATCAGAGATTCAGGGCCAGACCTGGATTTCTCCCAGTCTGTAAGTGAGGGTCAAATGATGAGAGACTGGTGATGGGGGCAGTTGCTGTGCACCCTTGAAGTGGTCTGAGGCCCCGGATATTGCTCTCCTCTACCCCAGGCTGACAGCATCTTGGGCAGAGAGGGTCTCAGCTCATGGACAGCAGATGCCCATATCCCTCCTACATCCATGGAGACCTTTGAAGCTACTCTGTCCCTGCAATTCTGAGCGCACTCTTTTTTTTTTTTTTAAGATTTATTTATTTATGAGAGAGCGAGAGAGAGAAAGAGCATGAGCAGAGGAGACAGAGGGAGAGAGAGAGTGAGAATCTCAAACAGACTCCACAATGAGTGCAGAGCCCAATGGGGGGCTTGATCTCACAACCCTGAGATCATGACCTGAGTCAAAACCAAGAGTCGGATGCTCAACCCACTGAGCCCCCAGGTGCCCCCTGAACACACTCTTCTGATGAATACAGAATTTGACTATACATAACAACACATCACACTTAACCAGATTTATCCCAACCTTGGCTTAAGTAAACGGTAGGTCCAAGACATTCTTCATGGGTAAACACCAGAACAACAGAAGAACAGATAAAATTACTAATAAACCCTTCCCATCACTGATTCCCTTTATCCATTTAAAAGATACTCATCGTAACCCTGACTCTCGCCATCCGATGGGAATCCCATATCCCAAGCGTGCCGCGTCTGTAGAAGAAAGCCGGTGAAAATCTGCATGTTTTAGCTTAGCCTAGCTGAGGCTGACCGACGTTTTCTTACAATTCTTGGGCTATCCCTCCCACTTCAGTGTTTCGATAAAATCTCAAGGCAATAGGGGCCGTTACTACTAGTTCACCTCCGGGTCGTTAGCAGCACATGGGGGTTTCGGAGAGCATTTAACATAAAAATAGACCTAAGAGAAGTACGCATTAACGCTCACGTGATAATTCAAGCCGTATGCTTCACGTTGTACATGTAGGATTGATGTTAACCAAAAACAAAGTTACATCTAAAACAATCACAGCTGTCAATGAGCCCTCATTCCACATCTGCATGTTTTAAGGAATTCCAGGGCAGAGAAATATGGAACTCATTGTCTTTTAGCCATTTTCTCTTGTGATCCCGAAATCCTGGCAGGCAGCTTTGATAGAAGCTTCGAGAGTAAGTGCCCTCTGTATGACGTGCGCTTGCCTTCAGCTTTGCGTTCAATTGGTTGTTTTTGGTTAGACATGTTATGGAAACCCAATGGATTTACATTGAGGGACGTGTCTGAGGACAGTAAGAACGTGAAAGCCTGTCCCTGATCACTGTGTGCAGAACGGAGAAAAGGAACACACTGTTAGAAATCCATAACGGGCTGATGGTCTTGAGGATGTTCCCATTTTCCCAGGGACAGACGGATCCACTCCGGCCGGGTGGTAATGGACATCCCCGCGCCAGATACCTGGCCGCACGCAGCCTGCTACGCGGGGAGCCGCTTCAAAGGTGGGGCTTGAACTGCACTTTAAGGCTAAGTGGCCGGGGGAGGCAGCGGGGCTGTCTGTTCCTGGCCATGGGGCCCGCGTACCAAGGACAGAGCAGGTGGCAGGCACGTGGGGCTTCACGGCTCATGGACACACTGGCAGGAGGTGCGCCTGTCTTCTGGGAAGCTGGGCCATTCTCGCTGGGGACGTCTTACCCTCTCTGCTGCTCTAGAGACTTCTCCCATGTGACAGTGCCCTGCGTTTGCACACACTTCAGGGAGATGAAACCAGGCGGGACCATCAGGATTCCTCAAGTTAAGAAAACTAGTAAATATAGTGACATAACAGGAGTTTCACCAGCAAGCAGGTTTCACTTTATTAGAAAAGATGAATTATTGACAACCATTCAAACACAGTCCAGAGACTGGATACAGTAGGAGGGACCCATGGGAAATGGAGGGATAAGGCGAGGCTGAGTTAGTGGCTTATGCAATAAAAACCCTTTCTTTCAGAAGAGTTTTCTAATTAAACACAAAAATCTCTTTAATCTTTAACTGTTTCTATTGTAGTCATAAGGCACGTGCTTGAGCGAATCAAAGAATCAGTGCAAGTCACACCAGCCACTAAGCTCCCGATGGGAGCAGCGGGTGTACCCCAGTGGCTGAGCGGGGGCAGGACGCAGCTCTGCAGGCTGGGGGCACTGTCCAGGGAGTCCATTTGTCATCTGCGTGGGTGCGGATCCCGTCAGCTGCGAGCGTTGGGTGGCCTGCGGAAGCATGCGTGAAAATGCGTCTCCTCTGCACGGCCTTGCAGTTACTGTGGCCTCGGGACACCGCCTGCAGCAGCTGAATGCTGGTTAGCGGGTTAACCCTGCTCTCTCACGGAGAGGTAAAGGATCCCCAGAGACAAACTCTTTCTTCATGCCTTCGTTTTCCCCTGATGCTGCTGGCAAGATCCTAACACGTCACGGACTTTTCTATCAGACAGACGGGACTTGGATTCAAGTTCTGCCATCTGGCCTCGCCATGTGAGCCGTGGAAGCCACAGGCTCCACACCCTGACCTCAATGTCCCCATGCCTGCAGTGCAAGTTCGTCGTGAGCGTTTGAATATCGAGTGGTCAGTCAGCAGGCAGTGGGCCGTAAGTCATCACCACTGTTTGTATTTGCGGAGTTATGGGGAGCCTTTACTTTTCCAAGCACCGTCTGTATCACGTCTCACTGAATCCACCAGGGCCGGTTTGCAGGTGCAGAAGCCAGGATCAGTGTCCTGGAGCAAAGGGGCTCCAGAAAGGGCCGGAGCTTCTCGGGAGCTGAAGGAGTCTTTGGGTTTGGTATTGGCCGTGAGAGAGTGATTAGGGAAAGACCATCGACACAGATCATGTCTTACTCACATGGTCCCCGAGCCTTGGGGCCGTGAGTCCCCAGCAGAGCAAGCTCTCCGTCGTGTGGCTGTTCGGCTGCCATTGGCTTCCGCAAAGTCCACCCACAGTGTCTCTGCCATAAGAGTGAGTTATGCAGAAATGTCTGCTTTTAAGAAATACATATATTTTTTAGCTACAGCACACCAAAATCTTTCAACAACCATCAAAAAAAAAAAAAAAGAAGTGAGCACTTCGCTATTTCTTTCACCATCCATGTGTTTACTAAATAAATAAGTAAAACGTATTCTATCAGCCAAACCTTCAAAGGATCTCTTGTTATAGGGAATAAAAGAAAAAATATTATGGAATTAAGTTTTGTTTAAAGTCTTAATATATAGAGCTTACAAAGAGAAATTCATCTCTGTTGTGGTTCAGATTTTCTCATTTTGCTGAAATCTGCTATTAATTTGGAAATGTATGTTGGTTTCTCCTTTAATTTTTTATTAAATGTTACCTAGGCTGCGTGGGCATCTCATGGGGACTAGGAGCTGGTCTTTACTACAGATGGTATGTCTGTACGAAGGCAAGTGAGAGTCAGACACACGCGTGGATGAGAGTAAAGGTCTCCAGGAACGCCTGAAGGGCTCCATGAGGACGCGGGTTCTCTCACGCATGCAACCCCGCGTTGTCTGTGTTCAACCCTCCTAACTCACCTGTCCCGTCTCCAACCTCCCCACCTGTCCCTGCTGTCCATCAGCACCGCGGTACAAACACCATTCACCTCCTCTTCCAGTCTGCACTCCCCCCCGACGGTATGTTACCCAAGCCGCTCACCTCGCCCTCCCAAGTTTACTTAACTCACTTCTTGATGAGTTTGAATCCAAATGGTCCATATGGAGAACCTGTCATGGACAGAAATGTGTCGCCCCAAAATCCGTAAGTGGGAGGGCTGAGTGCTTAGTGCAGGTGACAGGGGGACACCAGGATCAGAGGAGGAAGGGCGCTGAGAGTCAGCAGGGTCAGTGGAGGGAAGGGATGTTGCACAGACGGCGTCACCTGCTAAAAGAGAGGAAAAGGCACATCCTGTCCACTGAACCAAGAGGGGAGGAGGGGAAGGATGTGGTCCCAGACATATGTGTGATGGGGAAGGGGGGAGACCATGCCTGCAGCCCTGGGGTGAGAGGCGGACCGGCTGAAGGTGTGGAGGGTGGGGGCTGGGAGCCAGGAGAAGATGTGGCACCATCCTGGCATAAATGAGAGACAAGGTCAAGACAGAACAGCCCAGTATAATCAAATGGTGACACAAATGGGCATAATTTTGTAATTTTTCTCCAGCTGTGCTCTGCGTGGTGTAAGAGCAAAAGACCATGATACCTGGGTTCACCCAGTGCTAGAGTTTTGCCTGACAAAGGCAGAATGCTGTCATAGAGCTGAGGACGTTTGCAAAGGGGTGATTCTAAGGACAAGCCATGGAGGGTGGGACGTTCAGGTCACAAGTGGCTGAGGGGTGGGATGAATCTGTAGGGTATGTTAAGGGGGCTAAAGGGGCATTTCCGGGAACCGTGGATGTAGGGTGCATGGATCCAGGGGTGTGGGCAGAGCTGTCTCCACTGCGTCTCAGGGAGGATGGCTGCTGTGGACAAAGTACTCACTGAGGAAACAGCGAGGGCCCCGGCATTGGGCGGAGCACGAAACTGTGAGCCAGGGGCTGAAATTGTCAAGGGAAGTGAGTGAGAGTCCAGGATGACGTGGACACCACGTTGGGGGAGACAGTGGGGAACTGGAGGTGGGGTCCTCGGCAGTGCTCCTGCGAGGAGGGGGAGGGGGGTGTGGGGGCTGTAAGAAGCCGGGGCCGCCCTGACCTTCCCACTGGAACCCACTTATCTGCGATCCATGAGACAGACATTCGTGTTCTCATTTTCCAGGGGAAACTAAAGTCCAGAGAGGCTAAATATCCAGCCCAAGCTCACAGACTCCTAGAGCATTCCACAGGGTCGCACACTGCCCTCCCCAAATCAACCACCCACCTGTGGGAAGGACTGCACACAACTTCGACCTCCTCTTGGAAAATGGAATCGATTGTCGGTTAGCTTTCAGCAAACGTGAACAGAGCCCTGGCCTGTGCCACATCACTCTACAAGAAAAATTTCCAAGGAGAAAATTCTGTGACTGCAAAAAAGGAAAGCCAGGAGTACACCCAGTGTCCTTGGTACGCTCCTGGGAACGTTGGTGCTAAGCCCCTGGAATGATAACCAGAAGAGGGGCCCAGAGTTTGTGTGATCAGGGTCCACATCCTGACCAGCATGTGTGAGTCTGTCTTTAATCGATTGAAAATGCATCCAATTTATAATCAAATAAGAATACTTTGGGCTCACTGCCAGAGGATATTAATCTATGAGGCTTTTCTGCACCCTAAAGGTAGCCATCTGGGATTGTTAAAAGCTCCTCCTTTCCAAGTTTTATTTACATGAATGGTTTTGCTTTTAATACTCAATGTGCATTTCATCAACAAGATGGGTTACAGCCCCGTGCCCCAGTCTCTAGAGAAGCCGGTTCTGCAAAACGTGGGTGTGTTTAGCATTTAACAAAAAGATAAGTTCCCCTATGTTTTTTTTGAAGCATGAAAGACTAAAGAACATGAAAAATAGCATGCCCACTGCAAATTTATCAAGTGGCCTTTCTATGTCAGGGTAAGCACATGAAAAATACAAAAACCAAAAGAAAAAGTTGTTTTTAACTGAGAAGATACACATGAAGATAATGAAAATAAACTTGTTGGGAAGAAAATATATGGATTTAATTACGAAGGAAGTATTTGATGTGAGCACTGAAATACAGACAATTCTTTGGTAAATCTGACTTTTTGAAATGGTGACCTAATCATGACCTAAGTTAATGACGTAACTGGTGTTTGCTAAAATTGTGATGTACAGTTTTAGAACTGTGTCCTTTACAGATACATTTGGCATGTGGATTCTCGGACTTAAAAGGAAGAAATCATGGATGCATGGATTCTTAGCAGATCTTACACATAAGGAGTTCTCCACAGTCCTTATGGGTCTCTAGTGAATGACAGCAGAGCCCCAGCCACACATGGCAAGCAATCCAGACAAAAAAACAAACAAACAAAACAGCAACTTCTAGAAATGAAAAACGGGTGATTGTTCAAAATGTGGGGAAAGAATAATCAAAGTGACTGACCACTGCGGAGAGCCGTTGCGGGGTGGGAACGATGCCCCGGGATGTGACTCTCTGACCACGCGGGGTGGTGGGCATGAGGGCTGTGACCCGCGGCAGGAAGCCGCCACGCCCCTTGCGCTGGGCTGTGACCTGAGCTTTCTCACCAGTGTTTCCAATCTTCTGTTATTACTGTTTTCCTTTCTCTGGAACATACCTTGTTAATTGCAATGAATGACAGGATATAATTTATTTCTAAATATTTCACTCAAGAGACGTATTTTCCAGGCAAATGTATTTGGGAAAATAAAAGATAACTACACGAATTCCAGACAGACAGGGATGAAGTGGAGGACAGTCTTACATTTATTCCTGAAAATGTTCGGGGACTCCTGGGGTCATCTTCATCCATCCACATGGTTTTGAGCGCCATCCTCCTGTGATCATTACGTGCTTTGGGGAGCAGTAAGTGTGTGCGCCGGGCTCTGCGTGGAGGAGCTGGTGCGCGGAGGGCACTCAGGAGGGACTCCGTCGCCCGGCTGCCGTGTGTCTGGTTTGCTCCAATCCAGGGGCGGTGCGTGAGCGGCCTTCCAGCAAGAGCTGCCTTCCGGGGCAGGCTTGAGGACGGCCGTGGGTACGCCGGCTTTCCCAGCTGAAGAGTCTAACGGGCGGCTCAGCGGGCATGTACCGGTGTCAGGACGTCCAGAAGGTGCTGTCTGCAGAGACTGTTTGGACGCAACATGGGAGGTAGTCCGTCTGGGCAGGTGCGACTCCAGCTTACACCTGCCCTGCTCTGATCACAGCGGGGCCAGCAGCTCAGAAATGCGGTTTCCTTTTTTAACTGTCTTTCATTCAAGTGTCATAACAGACAGTGTCATGTGACTTTCAGACGTAGAACAGCAACCCAGCAAATCCACACACCACTCAGCGTCGGCACCGCGTACGGACTCTTAATCCCCTCAGTGCTATTTCTTTCCCCGTTAAATGAAAGTCGACTACCGAGCCCAATCCCAACCCCATCTTAAAACACATTTAAATTATTTATTTTATCTTGCTTTTTAGAAATATGTTTCTTTTATTATAATAAGGCTCAGTCAATCAAATTACTAGCCAAATGAGAAAGACCATTTTCTTCGATGAAAAAGTAAAAGGCTTGACACGTTTTGAGTAATAAAACTGAGCCCTTCTATTACAATACTCAGAGAATCATGAGTATGTACCTTAAAACTAAACCATTCAGAGTCTTACCCCAAGGCACACTTACAAGATCCTCAGGAGCAATAAAACGGCACCTTTCCTCTTAACTACCGCAGCCACAGTTAATTGAAAAGGCGATACAAACACCAGCTGGTAGGGAATAGAAAAATTCCATCTTTTTTAACAAAGAAACAATATATTCACTGAGCATAATTTCCACTTTAATTCAAGGAAACAAAATATTTGTTCTGAAGTTAAAAAATTAATAACAAGATGTATAAAACCTTTCTGCTAGGAAACACACATGAATTGAATTAAGTTGTCAACTTTATCAGTACTTAACCTCCAGACGTCCAGAGAAAATAGGCAAAAAAGAAGGCATTTATTTCACATAAAATATATAAGACGGAATAAAAATTATTATGAGCGTACCGTTAAATATCAGAGGGAGGCTGAGGCAAACACCATGCCTTCCAGTGATGCCTTTCCTCTCGGCTTTTCCGACAGAACTCCCGTTCATCCCTGGCAGCAAATGCGCGGTGAGAAGTCTGAAGCCGGGGACACCGAGGACGGATGTCGGTGGCAGGACACTTGTGGGAGGTCTACTGGATGGGCCCAGGGAAGCCGCGAGGCCTGAGATGCGCCACATCCATCAGGTACAAGCCTTGGCCTGTGCCCTGCAGCCCCCGGTGCGTCTGGTGGCCCGCACGAAGACGGGGAGCCCTCCGGGCAGTAAGCCGGAGCCAGCCTGACTCAAGGATGGCACGACGACCCCGAGGGGCCTGACTGCCTCAGCCTGGCCCGTGTAGAGTCTGTCTGTCTGCTCTCGACGGGAGGAAAATGGCTCCAACACCACCGTGACCTTACTTTCTAGTCCCTGTTTCTCATAAATGAAGTCAATTCCCAACACTAAAATTCCCGTATTTCCTTCCTGACGGAGTTTCCTTCTGCAGGAATGACCTGCCATGTGTACCCCGATATGTGTTGTTCGGAGTTTCAGATTCAAGATTCCCTGGCCTTGATGCTTTTCTGAGGGGAAGACTCAGAACCCCTTGATACAAACAGTTCTGACACATGAGTTTGAGTTCATGATGCCATCAATGGAACACCTGTCTTGTAGCAAACAGGTCACATTGTCAATAAACGGCAAAGCGGTCACTTCCGCTTGTACAACATAGTCCGGGCTCTCGCTCCGTCCAGCGAGCACGCATCCCTTCTGCAACGGTTCAGCTACACCACTGAATGCTGGGCATTGCTGACGAGGTTCAGGATACACTCGTGCGCTACTCGTGGTCCAGGTGACAGGTCTTCCCTACCATAAGTAGGGCTCGGTATCCACACCCTGCCGTGGCCTCCTGGTGGGTGGCATGGCTTTCCCTGCCCTGTGATTGCTCTGAGCCATGTGATGGGCTCTGGCATGTGGACATGGGCAGACAGGTCATAAGCTAAGGCTTGAATGTATTTGTGTGGTTGGGTTTATTGTGGTTCACAAGCTGTCGTGCAGGAACATGCCCCCAACGGCTGACTAGTCCACAGAGGAAATGGGGCAGACCTGCACCCAGTGTGATGAATGGAGGAGAGTCAAGCTGAGGCCAGGCTGGACTGCCAACACCAGCCAACAAAAATGTATGAACAAGAATAAACAAGGGCAGGGGCGCCTGGGTGGCACAGTCGTTAAGCGTCTGCCTTCAGCTCAGGGCATGATCCTAGCGTTCTGGGATCGAGCCCCGCATCAGGCTCCTCCGCTGGGAGCCTGATTCTTCCTCTCCCACTCCCCCTGCTTATGTCCCCTCTCTCACTGGCTGTCTCTCTCCATCAAATAAATAAATAAAATCTTAAAAAAAAAAAAAAAAGAAAAAAAAAAGAATAAACAAGGGCTATTTTAAGCCATGAGTTTTAGGGTGGCTTGCTCACAGCATTTCAGTAAAAGATGGCTAAAGTAACTTTTAGAGTGAAAAAATACCAAAAATGGCTAAATCCAATTAGTCAAAAATGCTTTTTACAATTTTTACAAGTCCATGTAGTATTATGTGATTAGGGAGAAAACCATCATCACCATCATCACCACCACAACCATCATCACCATCATCATTGACAACATATCATCACCATCATCACTGTCACTACCACCACCATCACCATCAATACCATTATCATCGCCATCACCATCATCACCATCATCATCACCACAACCATCACCATCATCACTGACATCATATCATCACCATCATTGACAACATATCATCACCATCATCACTGTCACTACCACCACCATCACCATCACCACCATCATCACCATCACCATCACCACCATCATCACCACCATCACCACCATCAATACCATTATCATTGCCATCACCATCATTACCACCATCACCACCATAAAGCCCTGACCTTAGTGCCACGTGCATTCTTTGTTGCTTGCATGATGTCTCTGTCCCCTTAGCAGTTTATGATTATGTTAGTCATTTCTGCACATTGATTCAAAAAAAAAAAAAAGCTGATGCCTTTCACCTTGATAACTTTAAAAAATTCCAAGTATAACATTCGCGGGCATGATTTGTGAGTTGGTCAGTACACTTCCAAAAAATCTCTAACTTGGAAGTTTCTGACAAGGATGCAGGAGACTTTTTAAACATGAGCAGAGTTGGGGAGGGAGGCATCTATCACCAAAAGCAGCCACACTAGGCATATAAAGGAAAGAGATCTCTGTTTCAGATTTGAAACCTTCATGCTTTGCAACAAGACCCGTGTGCCCTAGCCCGCACTCACCGGTTCGTTACCTTCCGGGGCCGCCTTGACTCTCCTGTTTGCCTGCCTTTATTCGAGCTCATTCAGCTCCCTGGAACACCTTATCCTCTCCTCCCTGCTCCAGAACCCTGTCCAGGCCCCACCCCATCCATGAGCATTTCCTGAAGGCTGCATTTCCCCTAGCTCCATTCCCAGTGTGGTCTTTACTGTACAACCGACTTATTAAGATTGAGTTTTACAAAGATGACTCTTTTCTGAGTAGAGAGAAAAATGTGCAAGAGTAAAAACTTACCAGAAGGGAGAAGAGAATTCTAAAGGAAGCATAACTGCTTAAGAATTTCCTGCAACAGCCCAACTAAAACGTAAGAGCCCTGGCTAGGATGGGACACTGGGACTGGAGAGGAAGGAGAGCCGGCAGCCTTCAGGTTTCTAGGTGTGGGACTGAGTAGCAGTAGCTTTGAGTAAGAGCCTTCTTTGTTTCTTCTGTTGTCGGCCACAGCAGCTGGCCGCAGTGCTCAGTCAGTACTTGCTGAGTGAGTGACTGCTTCCCATGATGGGACCCAACACTATATCCTTTGTGCAAGGCCCTCGGCGCCGAACAGAACCACTCACATCATCTCCCCCTGGAGGTGCAAGTCGCCACCCTCCCTGTTTTATGGAGCAGGAAACTAAAGCACAAAAAGTTTAGGTAACTTGTCCCAAGTCACACAGCCATAGGGGCAGAGCCAGGATTCATTCACTCCAGCCCGAACTGCTGCCTTGGCCTCCTTGACATAGACAGCTTGAAGATTAAGCAACTATAGGAGGCTGTATTTTGCTGGAAAGAAAACAGTAAGCAGAGTTTTGATAGCATATTTTATTGGAATATAAGAAAAATGATTAAATTCAAAGTTCAGAAATATAAAGGATTATTCAATAAATTTAGGATCATAACTGTTTCTTAAACAATGATGACACGCACTTAAGCTGGTTTTGTGGCTCCAAAGTTTCGGGTTTTACTTTCGTACAGTTTAAATAAGTAAGAAGCCTCATAAAATATCTTCATGCATATTCACAGAGATCATTTTACATGATGTGTGTTGGGGAATTTGGGGCCATGAAGGTTATTTTTCCAACCAAAAGTTGGAGCTGGAATAGCATCACAACTTGGCCCACACCGCCCTCGGACCGTCCTCCAAATGGCTCCATCGAGCCAAGGGACACTTGCAGGTGGCCGCTGGTTGTACCCACGGCCCGGTCCTGCTGCTCACAGCGTGGGCATTCAGCGAATGACCCTGCTCTCAAGCTCCACTCGGGCGAATGTCCTGAGGCCATCGGGGCAGCAGGAAGCTAGGGAGCGGCAGGCGCTTGTCCTCCGCGGCCAAGACCAGCGTCCAGCACACAGCTCACGCTGGCTCAGCCTTCTCTACGGAGGATATTCCAAATTTGTTCAGTGATCGTCTGACCTTCCAGTAGGCCTCAGACTGGACCAGGGTAGGACGGGTAATGGTCATGTGTAAGAGAAGAAGCAGGGCAGACAAGCATGGGTGTGGTCATGCGAGGACTGAATCTACTTCTCTGAACGGTGGGCCTGTTTACACTGCCTCTGGACAGCAGGGGTAGTTCTCTAGTGCTCTGTGGCATGATTAATCCAAGCTGGAGGCAAAGCTCAAACAGAAGCTTGGAAAGGAAAAGCAGCGCATCAAAGATAGGTGGAAAAACAGTCTTTCCTACCAGGAAAGATGGCTTTCCTCCCAGTTATCAGATGGCTTAGTGGTTGCGTGACTCATGGCGTGAACAAGATCTCTGGACAGCAAAGCAACAAAAACTAACCCCAAATCCCAAGAAACAAACAAACCCATGCACTTGTTAGCTGCATGATGAGGACAGCAGCAGGATGCAAACTTCCGTGGAAGCTTCCGACGTAGACTCAAAAATGCCGCGGGCACAGTGGATCGCAAAGGAAGTCGTCGTGGCGTGACTAGGAGGGACTGCCCTGGGTGGGGAGAAAGGCACAGGGTTGGGGCTGCAGGGCCTGAGGCTAAGATTTCTACTATGTCAACATGTGTAGGATAAAGAAATTAAGCTTAAAGCCATTCAAAACACATCTCCACCAAGTACAGATTTCCAAGGTCAAAAGAGGACACATACATTGTATGTGATTAGTTTTCTGAAGCCAGCCCTTCCATTTCACAGATTAAAGCAGTCTGCTTAAATATCTCATTTCTACAAAGTGAATTTACATTTAAAGTACAAAGTGCAAATACTATGTGTTTTTGTTTTGTTTTAATTGCTTTTTGGTGAGGGAGTCTCCCACATGTCTAGGACCGCCTTGGATGTGTGAGCCACTATCCTTGCTTCCTTGGCTGAAAAAAAGACAGAAACAGAGACGTCGTTAGGAAGTTTCCATGTTCCGTCTGTGAAGACTGAGACTTGCCTTCTAGGGATGTCATAAGCCTGCCTGTTGACAACAGGGCAGAAGCAATATTTTAAAAAAGATGCAAAAAGAAAAAGTGCTGATTTGATAACTTTGGGTGTGAGGATTAATAAAAACACAATACAAACATTAACTTCCAACACTTCCCTCCTTCTCAGTGACCGGGAGTATCAGGAAAAACATATTGGCTGAGAAAATTAGCATTTGCTTTAAATATTTTAAATAGATTCAGTACATTAAATGTTCGGTGCGGTCTCCTGTCACTTTGGATTGGTTATACAAAATAATCTTAATAATCTAATTTATGATTCAAGTTTGATAAAGGCATCATTGATTTTTAATTTTTCTTTTCATCTGTTCCATTTACAAGTCTCTCTCTCTCTAGGAAGAAATGCAACTTGAAAAGTTGGTTTGCTGAATCCTAGAATTCTGCACCCTGACAGCCAATTAAAAGTAATTTGGAATGAAAAGGAGAAGCGATCTACAGTCTCCTAGATCTAGTTTTCCAAGTGTACCAATTCCTATCGATATAAATTGATCCTTGCTTCTGCTTCATTAAACTTCAACATTTAGGAGACTTCTGGTCTGGCTCTCTCCCCCGATAAAGATACTAGTAGGTGGTCAGAAGAGAAAGGAGCTTATCTCCTGCATTGAGCTAATGGGAAATTCTGTGTTTTGATTTGTTGTGGATAAAGATAAGCCATCAGTATATTCCTCAGTTCTGGAGGCGTGTCAGAACTGTTGGAGGAGGGGCACCTAGGTGGCTCAGAGGGTTATGTGTCTGCCTCTGGCTCAGGTCACGATCCTGGGGTCTTGCGATTCAGTCCAGGCCTCCCTGCTCATTGGGGAGCCTGCTTCTCCCTCTCCCTCTGCCCCTCCCCCCAGTTCACGCTCTCTCTCTCACCTCTGTCAAATAAATAAGTAAAATCTTAAAAAAAAGAACCGTTGGAGAAGATGGGGCTGACATTTTAGCCCACATCCCCGTCGGCGTGGGGGCGCTGCTCTGATCCCCTCTGAGTCCTGCTGGGAAAGACAGCTCGCTCTGTGAATTAGCACCAGCTCCTGGGACCCCCAGCTCCCCTTTCTCGCCTGGCTATTCATACAGTGAAAGGTTTTGGTGCTTGGTAGCATGTTTTGCTCTTCGAAGAAACATCCACGCGTTAAGGAGGGCACACGATGTGATGAGCCCTGGGTGTTAGAACTAATGATCGTGGACGACACACCATAAACTGACGACGTACTATATGCTGGCTAACGGAGCATCAAAACAAGGAAAGGAAGAAACATGCACGGCCTTCAGTGACTATCCCGTGCGAGCCACAGCTGGCTTTCGCAAGGGACTTAATCCCAGGGTCACAGTTTACAGTAACGCCTGGGAAGTCCGTCTATCCATCCCGACACCATAAAAAGAGCTGGAGAAGCTTCTGGCTCCTTTTTCTGGGAAACAGCTGAAGAGGGAGGCTCGTGTCTGGAACAGAGTTTACTTATGGTCGAGCGCCTGTGTGGCAATCATCACCACTGCATAATGACAACCGCCTACGGGCACCTCAGCTGGGGTAAGGGCTGTCAGACCCACGCCGTTCTAAAGCCTAAGTGATTTGTGGTAGGATTTAAAAAGCTAAAACTGTAAACACTTGCTAAACAAAGAAAACCCTATCACACGTCTTTCCTAATGAAATGGTTTTAAATTACACCCAAGGTGTGCACTGGAGGTCTCCACTCACCCTACAACAAACACGGGGCTCGCCTTAGGGAATGTCGCCCGACATCACACAGGTGAAGACAAAATAAATTACAAATTGGCGAGTGGTCCTAAGAAGGGGGATTTGGCCTTGGCTTTGAGGAAGGGAAAAACGCACCCACTCCTGTTTATCCCCGGAAAATATTCTCGACTTTGGATGGCTGTGGCCTGGGGAGCTGGGAGAGGCAGCCCAATTACCTACCGTAGCTGAGCACGCAAGACACGGGGGTCAGAGACACAGAAACGTGTTCGTAAACACAGCGGGAAACTGGAAACCCCTTTTGGAGCAGAAGATTTGTCTCCTTACATCCCCAGA
Organism: Ursus americanus; assembly: GCF_024610735.1. Taxonomy (NCBI): domain Eukaryota; kingdom Metazoa; phylum Chordata; class Mammalia; order Carnivora; family Ursidae; genus Ursus; species Ursus americanus. The sequence goes on along the minus strand of NC_142137.1, from coordinate 75,002,475 downwards.
TGAAAAGAAAATGTTCACCTGAATGCCCAGAGGGTCTCCTGTCCCTGCAATCTCCTTCACAAATTATAAGAAATAAATTGTAAATCCCTGGATAATTGTTTTAAAAAAAACATTTCCACAAAACAACAGGACTTGAACTTTTTTCTAAAAATAACAAAATGAAATTTCAAATGGTAAAAAAAAAAAAAAAAAGACAAAATCTTCAAGTTGATGATTTTGATGGAATTTTGCAAAGCTCTTTTGGCCTCCCAGGGAGGGGTCTGTGTATCAGACGCCGCCTCTCCTGGAGGTTTATGTCTCGAGAGGTATGTCATCTTCCCAATCTACAGGACCCTGAGTTTTCGTCGCCTATAATTAAACTGGCGAATTATTAATGCTAAAATACAGACTATAATACTCACCTGTCTATTAGAGGTGCTTTCAGCATTAGCTCTTGGGGCTAACGGAAAAACAAAAAAAAAGACACTATTAAAAACCAAATACTCTTCAGCTAATGAAAGTTTCAATACGATTTTTCAGGAAGGGATCAAATTCACTTTAGGAAAGCGTCATCAACTGGCAACCTTACCGACATGAGAAAATACATATACAGGGAAACAGCACAGATTATCAGCAGTGGCTTTTAAAAGTCACGACGTCCACACTTTACAACAATAAAAATGTTCTTGTCCAACTACAGAGGAATATTTCATTTTACCAAAACTTGCAAAGCGCTGTCTACTAACCAGACGCCAGTCTTACCCGTGCTAAACTCCCCCCGGGACAGGGGCCCTGGGCAGGGTGCAACACTGGTTCTTCAACATCTTTGGGGTTTTTATTTAGATCAGGAGAAACTAACATGTACGGCTCAAAATAATTTTTCCAAATCCTTAAGGGAAATGGAAGGTGGAGGGAGATGCCTGAGATGCATGGTGTTTGCCCTGTGGCCTCGCCACGTGGCCTGTGGTGGCAGGGCAGTCAGGGGTCTCAGACTGGCATCCCGCGGGCACTCCTGGGGTCCAGCTCCTCAGCACCTGCCTTCCTCCCTGGCTTCTAGATGTCCCTCCACCTCCCTGGACTCCCTCCTTCCTCCCCGCTGGCTCCTTCCTCCCCCCTGCCCGCGGAGAGTGCCACCCCCAGCAATGCAGGGCCGCGCACTGCAAGGCCACACCAGGAAAAATACACGACTACCACAGAGAGGGAAGGAGTGATTCGCAGCCACCTTGAGCGGCGTTCAGGGACAGTCGGGAGTGTTTACGCCATTGGTAACAACGGACACCGACTGTGCCAGGTGACCCCGTGGACAACAATCCGTCCGTCAGGCTACACGCCTGAAAGGGACGCAGCTAGCATGGCAATTTGGCTGAAAAAGAGAATTTGGTCAAAAATGAGTATTTCTTAATTGCTGAGTTTCTGTGTAATGATCATTTTGGAGAATCATGCGGGAATGATGTAATGTTCTATGAATGTTTTTTCAGAAATATTTCCTTTCTTGGTTGTATCGTTTCTCAATAGTTTCAGTTAATTTTTTTCTTTTCTGCTTATTTTTGTAATAGTGAAAATTTAAATCAAACTTTCCAGTAATATCTCTTAGTTGCAATACTTTAAATGCAAAATCTTGTGTAATATCGTAAATTAAGTGAGATTAGGAAGTACGTGGGTGATGACCCCATCTTGCAGTAAAATGTCGTAACACACGCACATATGTGAGTACACGCACAGAAATGTTTCAGGGGAAGATACAGACTCGGGTCTGACTATGTCTAAGAAAAAAGTCACATGCTATCTGTTTTTTATTTAACTTCTGATTTTTTTTAGAGAAAACACGCATTGCTAAGTAGTGAGTAAAGATGTAGGAAACAGAAGACACTGGTAACAGTTTGCATATTTAGAGCGCCCAGACTAACCCTCTCCTGAATGCTGAGGTTTCTCTGGCTTTTCAAAAGCAATTTCAAAGTACACAAGGCAGGAGGAAGGAACAAACTGAAAATTGAAAATGAAAATAACAGTAGGAAAACAGAGAAATTCCTCCAGGAAAATAAGAGCTGCAAAATTAGCTAATCATGAATCCAAATCCCCAAAGCTCATTTTTGACCAAATTGCCACTTTTACCAAATTTTAGCTGGCTTTTTCTTTCTTTCTTTCTTTTGGAAGGGGGTTCGTCAGCCATCTCCTCAGTTGCTAATGTGAACGTAAAGCTCAGATGCATCCGTTGGTGTACAGCGACCCGAGGAGCGTAAATGATGGGTGTTTCTAGGGAAGGTGTCAAGGGAGACGCGCTGAGCCCCGTCATTCACCGCCGTCTTCCCAGGCATGGGCACACACTCCCGCCCTCTCCCTGCGCCTGTCTGGTGCACGGAGACGCCCGGGACCACTCTGAGGGCTGTACTCTGACGTCACTCCCGCTGAAACCGCTGCTGAGCTCCTCGGCCAGAGCCCAGTGCTGCCTCCCTGGTCCCAGGGCCACACTCGCACAAACCGCCACACCCCATGGTGCGCTCTGGCTCCTGTCCTGTAAACTGTGAGCCCTGTGGGCTCAGCTCCATTCTCCACCCGCACCCTGCAGGGGGAGCCACGCGGCGGCCCCGTATTTTTGCCACTGGCTTCTAGATACTTCCAGGACAGCATGAAGTGCCAGTGGTCTCCGAGCTCCTGCACACACTCTTCCAAAGAAGCCTAAGTCTTCTCAGATTAACTTCTCACAGAAACATTGGCAAGGAGCGTTTCACAATCCCCAGATCCAGCCTGGAACCCACTGAGCTGGATGATGCCGAGCGACCATTACGGCAAGAACTGAGGATGCGGGGACAAGTCAGAAGGGAACCGGCCACGTGGGCCGGCAGCTTGGGGCTCTGTGTTCCACCGCCGAGCTGCAGACACGGGACGGCCGTGCTGAGCACGATGAACTGATGCCCCAGCGTCTACTCTCTAATCTGGTCGCCGAAATCCGTAACAGAAGAACAGAATCATAAAATACCAGTGACACCGGGACCTCTGCAAACCCTCCCCAGCACCCGTGATGCACTCGGGGAAACTGGGTCCAGCACACGCATGCAGCAGGCGGACGATGTTGGGGTCCAGCTATTGTAGGGCTTCTGGGTTTCTCTCGACAACAGCTGGTTTGCTAGGCCACACCCACCTTAAAAAGATGCACGCACCTGGGAAAACAGCTAAAACAATGTTTCCAACAATCAACGTAGCTGGTTGGGATAACAGGAGTAATTTAACTGCCTAGAAACGGGCCTGGACCTTTGGTTGGAACCCACGCACGGGGTTCTCGAGTGACTCCCAGTGGTTCCCAGATTTGCATTTCAGACACTGGGACGACAGAGTCTGGAACATCGGCCACCGCGGTCGGAGCAAGAGGACTTGTCTCTGGACAAACACTCAGCTCCTCCCCTCTTAACTGGCTTCCTTCCGACAGGTTGCCGATGGTCTGTTAGTACTTGCACCGACAAATGACCTGCAAGTAAGCGGCACCCTCCGGCCAAAAGGACAACCTGTACTTTTTAAGAAGCCAGTCGAGCAGGGGTCAAGACCTGATGCATTGCAAAGCGCGAAACAACGAGAAAGGCTCTTACTAGGGCGTTTCTTTGCGTTTGCTTTACCTTCTTCTTTCGTCACCCCGAGGCAGCCCATCAGCTCTTGCACGGAGATGGATTTGTCATTATTCACATCACAGTATTCGACGAACTTCTTCACACATTTTTTGGGTTTTGATTTTTTCCGAAGGAACCTCTTGAAGGGCTTAATCTCCTTCTTGCCAATATCCCCACTGGAGTTTTTATCCAGTAGTCTGAAGTACCAGTGGACCACGCGCTCCTCTAGTGTGTGGCTGGGGTCGGGTTCCGAAAGCCTGGAAGAGCACACGAGTCGTCAGACACACCGACCATGCGGCTGCCTCCCCACCCTCGTCCGTCTACGGAAGGCACACGGTGCGCTCCAGTGCTCCCAGAAGGGGCGCCCCGCTCGTTCCTCCTATGGTGCTGATGCCTAAGCTGGCACAGGTTCACCAACGATAGAACGATTTTTTAAAAAATAATTTAGAGAAAGGAATTTAGCAGAATATTTCAAGTTGGTTTCAAAATTGCAAATGGCACAATGAGTTTATGGGTGCTTATTACACACTTGGTGCTGGCCACGTCTTTAAGGAAGCCCCATTGTCCCAGGTTCTGTGCTCCGTGGAGTTGGCAGGACAGCTTGCATATCAGTGCCCCCCCAAACCTGGGAGACCAAGGTTCTCGCTGGCATACCATTTTACACCGCAGGGTTACCAAAAGATGCAAATGAAAATACATCCAGACATTTTCCCTTGGATTAAAAAAAAAGTTTGATATTTTAAGATACAAAGAACTAAAAACTCTCCTAGAAGGTCTGGCTTTGAGTCAAATCTTTGAACACGTCCCAGACGTTAAAACGTGCCTTCTCACTCAGTGGAAGATGAAGATGAACCTGTGCGAGCACCTACCGGCCCTTTCCCCACTGGCGTCCGTGCGATTCTACCCCCTCGGAGGGGGCTGTGCTCCCCCAAGGGGGAGACACTAACAGGTGTCAGGCATTCTAATGCTACCGAATATTTTCAGACTTTCAGAGATTTCAGACAGCAATTCATTTAATGCCTTCAATTCTAGTTCTCCAGATTAGAGCAATCTTTCCAAGAATATGTCAACTTGCAATGTAGGTCATTTTTTTTTCTAAGCTTAATTTACTGTCTGATTGTGGCATTTTCTGTTAGCATTGCCTTTTTCCTCTTCTTGAATCTTACCCTTAAGGAGAGAGACAGAGAGAGCAGAGCCTTTGTCTGAGGAGACTAGAAAGCTTTAGATCACGTAGAAGAGAAGGTCATCAAGGCTTTCTCAGGGGGGTCCAGTGCCAGCAACACCGTGCCCAGCAGCGCTGGGAGTGCCCTCCCACCCACCGGTAGCTACGGGACAGAAGAGCTTTGGGGAACTTACAGGAGCTCAGCTCAAAACCCCAGACGATGTGTGCAGAACGTGTGCCCTGCTTCCAGAGAGAACGTGCCCAGAGTTTCAGAAGTCACCCTCCGAGCAGTGTCCGTGTAAATAATGCCACTGAGGGTACATTCGAATCTTAAGATGGTAAATCTTATGCGATGTGGGTTTTTCTACTATAAATACATAGTATGTTGAAAACTTGAAATCAAACACTGTAATTCCAAGAATTAAAATCTACTCGATAGCTCTAAACTGCAATTCCAAGGCTCAAAGCCATCGGAACGAGGGCCTCGCATTCTGTTCCCACCTCCCGCCTGCCCGCCACCGCCCGCTGGGACCGCTGGGAATCCCAGGTTCCGGCTCTTCCCATGGTGACACGGCCCTGGGTGGCTTAACTGCATTACAGGGGAAACCTCCTAGACAAATCACCGCCAAGCGCACGCAGCACCGTGAAGTGTTGGCGGAGGCCTGCTTTCCCAGAGGCCCGCGGCCTCCTGAGAAGCTGCCCTGCCTCGGAGGCCCAACGGCCACTCCAGCTTCCAGCGTTCAGACACCTGGGGCTCCTTCTCGGCTCCTCGCTCCACTGTCGCATGTAACGTACCTGCCTGAGGAAGAGGGGTCGGAGACCGCGTGGACCATGTCAGTGGACAGAGCGTCCAAAATGCTCGTCAGAAACTCATTCTTTTTGGAACCAGGACAACCTAAAAAAATTAAGTACACACATTTTTTTTCATATTTCACACAACCCATGGAGTAAAAGAGTACTTTCTCTGTAATGAAAAGAAATGTTGTCTAATATTTGGAAATTAGTATGCTGGCGTACCTTAGTGAGCTCAGGTGAATGGTCATCTGAGCCCACTGCAATACACGTATTAATTTTGGATCACAATTTTTTTTTAGATGAAAGCACATGTAAGCTATTTATTTTTTTTAATTTTTTTTTATTATATTATGTTAGTCACCATACAGTACATCCCTGGTTTCTGATGTAAAGTTCGATGATTCATTACCTGCGTGTAACACCCAGTGCATCATGCAATACGTGCCCTCCTTACTACCCATCACCGGGCTATCCCATTCCCCCACCCCCTCCCCTCTGAAGCCCACAGTTTGTTTCTCAGAATTTTTTAAAGACTTATTTATTTATTTGAGAGTGAGACAGAGAGCGTAGGCATGCCAGTGGGAGGAGGGGCAGAGGGAAGGGAGAGAATCCTCAAGCGGACTCCCCGTTGAGCACAGAGCCCAACCCCCATCTCACGACCCATGAGATCATGACCTGAGCCAAAACCAAGAGTCGGACACTTAACCAATTGAGCCACCCAGGCTCCCCTTTTGGATCATAATTGTTGTAAATGACAGGATCTAACATTCATTAAATCACTACACGGGACGAAGAGATTCGCAGGCTTTGGTCATCAGAGCAGCCGTGTCAGGGAGGTGCTATGACCAGCCAACAGCACATCTGAGGTCCTGGTGCTTGGAAGCATCAGGAGGCGCCCCAAGGTCACATGCTGGAGCAGGATTCGGCTGGAGTCCTCTGCAGGTGAGCCGGAGTCCAGCGACCCCGCAGGTTCAAGAGTCACTGAGTGTATGGGAAGCCGAGCTTCCAACAACGTGCTTTACCTGCAAGACAGCACCTGACCAGCAGCCCTCTTTCCCACACGCAGGCGCTGGGAACTCCCCAGACTCCACGCCTGGAACACTACTCCCCATCCTGTTTCAGGAGGAGGAGGGCAAGAAGGGCGGCAGCAGGGCTGTCTCCTCTGGACTCGGGAGGACGGGCCTGGGTGGGCGGGGGGTGCCGTGTTACGGCAGGCCGGTCATTCGGACGCCGACACGCTCTGCAGTCACACGTGCTCTGGTTTCGTCAATTTCCTTTGGACACTTGAGGTTCTGTTGTGATTATGCAAGCGCTTGTTAGCTGCTGACAGCAGGAATCTGTTTACGTCGGGTCCCACTTCACCACGTACACGTATCAGCAAGCAGATGCGAGTCCTCGCCAGGACAGGAAGAGCAGGGCGACAAAGCTGCGTCCCTCCCCTCTGATCCAGCTGAGACTGTGCACTCGACTCCATGGGGAAATGCGCAACATCGCGAGAATGTTACTTTTCAAGAAAAAACTATGGTCTACTTAGCTATTCCCTCTGGGAGGCTGCAGGTGGGTTGCATGTGATCTGGAAACCCGGGGAACCTCCTGCAGCCGCCCGCACTCTGGCTGAGAGAGGACAGCGGCCTCCGCAGAGGGGGTTAGGGGCAACGATTCCAAGAGCGGCAGGACTGGCGGTGCTAGAACAGAGAGGACAGGCAGACCGGGCTCCCTGCCCAGGAGCGTGGTGGCGGGAAGCCCTCTGCACAGGGGAACCCCTCCAGCGCAGACAGGTACCTGCGGGCAGGAGTGCCCGGGGAGGAGGGTGTGCTTGACCGACTGGCCCCAACGTCCCGGGTGCCTGATCCTGGGGATCCCCACAGCCCGTTAGCCTCAAGACACCCGGGGAGGGATGAGCTGGAGGTAAAGATCTTGAGTGTCTGGGAAAAGGCCGGCATGTTGAAGAAAGCTCAGCAGGGAGCACGGCGCGTCTACTCTGCGCGGCAAGCATGACCTCCGTGGGGACACAGGCAGGTCATTACTTTGCTGCCGACTGAACCATATCTCCTGATGAAGAAAAGCAGCACATGGTTTCTAACTGGAAATGACACCTCGTCAAGAAACCAAGACTGCGGGCGCACGCAAGCTTTAGAATTCTTGAACACACAAAGGAATCAACATAAACGCTTAATTCCCTTCTAAAACAAGAAGTATTAAAGCAATCCTGCTGGAGATCTTGTCTACTCTTCCATAAAACAGGCTGGATTGCACTCATCTCCCTGCGTCGGTAAGGACTGTATTTTGTATAATATGTACTTTGGTCCAAAAAAGAACACTCTTCACTTTTATATGGAAAAGACGTTGAACTTCCTTTTAAGTAAAGAAGATAAATTGAAACCGAGTTCATCTCAGAAAGACAAAGCCGTGTCCCCTGCGAGGCCTTCCTGAAGGCGAATTCTGCCCCCCGCCCCGCATTGGCCTTCTCAGGGACTGCACACACTCCTCCGCTCGCAGGGGCGCTCTGTCCGCACTATGGCACTCGTTCCACAGATCGCTGTTGAGAAGCCGGCAAAGGCGCTGGGCCCAGGACAGCAATCAAACCAGACGGGGCGAGCATCCCACGTCCTGGCCTGACCTGGCGGGACCACGGATTTACCCTGGACTTCCGGAGCACCTCGGCTACCGCTCTAAGGATTGTGTTGATGACGCACGAATGGGGTGCCATGTCCAAATCAGTGCGGAAGGTGGGGTTTGCCGCGATGAGGGTTCGGGGAACACAGTCCCACAGTCCCTGCAGGTGAAGGGTCGGGTGGGGCTGCAGGTCAGTTGGGCTGAGGGGCGGGGGTGGGGAGGCAGCTGGGAAAGGGGCCTGGCCTCTGTTGACTGTCCCTGTCCAGCCTCCGCCGTCTTGTTTGACGACGTTTGAGAGGACTCTCCTGGATGGAGAGGAGATCCCTCGTTCTATTCACGCTGGAGTGCGGTCTGTCACTGCATGACAGGGACTGTAGCTCAAAGATATTTCTGAGACAAAAAGGCAAATGGAAACGTAAAACGAGAAGAAATCAGAAGAAAAAAGTTCAGAACTGTAAACGAGTTTTCACCACAAGGGAAGTGACAGAAGTAAAGGAATGGAAACGTCACCGTGACACGGGCCAGGTCTCGAAAACGTACCAAAGCAGCAACAGGCCTGGGGCCGAAGGGAGCCCGCCCCCAAGCCGCAGGGGCTTCTCCCACACACCCTGCCTCTGCATCACCGGCTGCTGCGGGAGGCAGACAGGCCTTCTCAGGGGCCAGCAGACCTGCTTGCGCACCCTGGCTTCTAGGGCCTTGGGGGGCTGCATGCCGACAGGACAGCTGCCGGACAACGGCACAGGGCCCTCACCCCATGGCTCACCTCCTTCTCTCCCTGCACAGCTTCCCCTGGGGCGGCTCCACAGTCCCTCTAAAGCTTGTGTTGTTAAAACCACAGCCCACACGCTCCGACGAAACACCAGGTCACTGTTTATGTAGGAACAGCTGTCCACAGACTGTGCTCTCCGGCCGAACGCGGAGCGGCCCTCGGAAGCCTCGGTCTGCGAGGCACCGTGCAGGGGTGGCCCCCCAGGAGCTCAGGCATGGCGAGCGTCCGGCTGCTGTCCACGGGCACACAGCTCACAGCCACTTGGAGACGCATGTGTAGAGAGAGAGGAAACCAGACTGCCTTTTCCAAAGCTACAAGCAGAATTACTACAACAATTTATTTACAAATCTGTGGCAAAATAAAGCATGTGGCTTAGCCTGAAGATGCTCTGTTGATCCCATTTATCTGCAGAATCCAAGTAAAACCCTCGGCATCCAATTAGATTTCCGTGAAAACACTTGAGTGCTAATCCTGGTTTGGGGCCGCAGTGCAGACGCTAGACTGTCCAGCAGCCACCGTCACTGGTCTCCACCGCGGCTGCAAACCCAGGCTGCAGACCGGCTAAGCCAGCTGCCCCCACCCACCCCGCTCACCACGGCCTCTAGGGAGCCTGGTATTGATCGTGACACTTAAAAATCATCTGATTTGCTGTCTTTCAAGATGAACGCGCTCCTCACTTTCTATGAAACATCCTTACTTGTAAAAACAGAAGATTTTATCTAGAAATTACAGTTTCTTCTTTTCCCTTTTTCCTTCGAACAGACATCGGTGCACCTTCAGGACTTCTCCCATAATCACATCATGGAACCGCTCCCTGAGTCAGAGCCAGCGTCCCCTTCGTCCTGTCACCTGGCACGCTCGGGATGCCCGCTGAGCGGCAAATGATGGCCATTTCCTCAGACTTCCATCAAGAGAAACATTACGTGGAGATAGTCTTTATTTCTGGACCCATGTCAGCCGACACTGACCCACGGGCATGCTCTGACCACTGCCTAACACGTGATCACGTGGGCTCCTGGGCCACGGAAATGGGAAGGGGGCCAGGCCTCGCAATCGGGTCCTGCATTTCAGTGTACGTGGCCCTGCGGGGTGGGGGTGTCGGGGGTACCGACACTAATCAGCTTTCAAGCACCGAACGGTGAGGGGCCTAAAGTTTCGGCTGCCTGCTGGTAAGGCTAGTTCACGTGTACAGGGAACGGAAGCAGGTGCCCATTTATGAAAACAAGAAATAAAGTTGCTTTGATACTCATTGTTGAAAACACAAAATCTGGCAGAGAGAAGAAGGAAATGTCCAGGGCAGCCCAACAGCCCTGTGGCTGGCGTGAAGCCGTCAGAGACACAGAGAAGATGTGAGAGCAGAGACGCTCTGAAATCACGGCCCTACGCCAGTCACAAACACCGCACCATTCCCAGGCGCAGCTGGCTCCCCCCGGGTCGCTGCGGGGGCCAGGGCGTCTGCAACAAAGCAGCGACCCAGAGCATAGTGGGACAGGAGCGGATCCCCCAAGCCTTGCGGGGTGCCAGGAGCCACAGGAGGAAGCTTGGGGGATCTGTAGGATGACACGATCTGACTTACGGTCTCTTTGTGTCCCGTGGCCGCTGTGGGGGCCCCAAGGGAGCCGGGCTCCCCCTGCAGTCCAGAGACGGGCTTACTGAGACAGACACCACGTGCGGCCACAGAGGCCTCCAGCAACGAGCTCAGGGGCGCTCGGGGAGGAACAGGCACTCTGGGGAGTTCCAGCCTGAGTTAAATTGGGCCCCAACATAGCAAGCATGCAGAGAACGTCCTCGGCAAGACGAAGGCTCCGGTCACTCCTTGAAGTCCACCCTGGTGGAGGGACTCAGGCCTCTACCCAGCAGCCACGGAAGGAAGCGACGGTCCAAGCCGGCCCTGGGTCTGAGCGGCCCTTCGAGATGACGGCGTGAGAGGCACAGCCCCCCCGCCAGAGAAGCACGTCCTCCTTCAACCTTTTGTGAGGCTCACGCCTACTCACAGGTTTTAGAGGCCATACTGGAGACCATCAGTGAGGTCCACTCCCAAAATAAAGCCTTTAGGAAAAAGCAGGAAACTTTCCGACCTTAAGATAAAAATAAAATCTCGATCCTCATGTACTAACTCTAGTTTTTCTATCTTCTCTGTATTTACATATTCTAGATATTTATTTTCGTATTGCCTTACTTTCAACACTTTTTCATTATTCTAAACAGAGAGGTTCACGGGCTTGTGACCCTGCTCTCATTAGTTAACAATACCTCGCGTCAGAAATCAGTGCTGGGCTTGGAAGCGGTGCCCGCAGGATTCTGGAATCACTGCAGAGCCAGCGCCCGCTCGGGGCCCGTCCCATCCTCGCCGTTACAGGGCTCGTCTGTGGAGGCCCTGGGGGTCCCTCAGCCTGGGACGTTCCAGAAATTCTTGGCCTTTGATTTCCATTCTCTCTTGGTTAGGTCATCTGAGTCTACGATGTGCACTAGGAATTCCGAGTAGCTGATAAGTTAATTCTGAGCATTTATCTTAAAGACAAATGTTTATATTTCCCAAATCTTCCTACGTTTGTTGAGGACAGCACTATGTCACCATTCACTCAATCACTATCTATAACCACACGTTCGGGGCAAAGTGCCATCTTTACCCTCAAGGAGCTCATAAAACAGGGTGTGGGCGAGCACACGTGGGGGAAAGTGCTCACGGTGTCCACAGTCGTACGTTCAGGGGATGGTCCGCTGCCCTCCGTGGAAAACGACGCGTCTGTTTCAATGTTTCAATGTCTGATAAATATTCTCCCCAAGTATTAGGATTGTCTTTATTGTCTTTTCGAGGCTTTCCTGATTCAAGTCATGCTGTCCTCTCTCAGTGTCACTCAGGAGAACAAAACAACTACTTCCGGTTGACTTTTCTCCTAAAGCAAAAATTTGTTGATGTTCCCAAAATGACAACATTTTTCAGGCAGAGTGTTTTTAAGATCACTGAAAGTAAATAACGGTCCGATGTCTACTCTCGAAGCATTTGAATCCCTGTGGACGTCAGGAAGCCACTCTCACCATCGTGGGCATGCGATGACGTCGCACAATGGCCCCCCTTCACCCCAGTTCCTAGAATGAAAACGCCTCAACAGGAAAGAGCACGTCTTTGTTCAAAGATAAGGCAACTGAGAGGGAGACGCTCGGAATCAACACGGAGTCGACGTCCAACCAGAACAAACTCCAGCCAGGCCCATGGCTGCTACGCCCTCGGGAGACCGTGGTCCTTTGTGACCAAGCACCATGCGTGTCCGCAGGAAACAACTCAGGTCCTCTACCGTGTGCGTGAGCCTCGCTTCCTGTTTTTGAATCTGATTTAATTCACTGCCACGCCCTCCACGACCTATCACACACGTGGGCTTGCGTTTCTAAGACCATTTCTGAAACGTTTCCAGAGATAACTCTGTCGCCACAAATGTAGCTCTGAATTAGAAAGGCCTCGAGGTCTGCGGTTACTACCACAAACCAGAGGTAATAACAACGCAGCCTCGGGGTCTGAGCGTCCGCACGGCCCACGGCACCCTTGGAGTGTGTACCTGTGACCCGCACAGCGCGACTGAACACGATGCCGTCCAGCAGAAGAGTGACGTGTCCTTCTGGGGCTACAGAACCAGGCAGAGACCGGGCCAGGAGGAGGGTGACCCAGGCTGGAGGAGGGTGACCCAGGGTGTGGGACGGGGTCTCCTTTGTTTGCTCCCCGAGCCGGGCACGCACACCCCAGCCGGGGGCCATTCTGAGAGGCAGCCATCCCCCGTCTGACGGCCTGGCGTCCTCTTGGCCAGCAGCTGGCTCCGGGCTCAGCGACAGGACAAACGTGCACCTCGTGGACAGTCCAGGAGCAGTCGGACTCCATCCAGGTGTTCAGGCTCAGGCTTCCTGCTCTCTGTTTAACAGAAGCAATTTAAGGAACCCTTTCCATTCATACAGAGAAAACTTTCTTTCAAACGAGTAGCTCACTGCTTTTTACTTCCAGTAGTTCGCGCTAATTGTTACCTCTTTCGTATCTATTGTGGGGAATTTAAGAAAGAACAGAAGGCTGACACCAGGATAGGCCGTCTATATGAACTGCAAAGCCGTGCAGATCCGTCCTTCGCCGTCATGAAAAATAAGCTTCCAATCTAGGGCGTGCTTGTCAATTGCATTTTATAGCACCGATGACCTTGACTGGATTCCAAATGGGATCCGTGTCACTAACCGCTCAACACGTGAAGACTGAGCGAGCGTCGTCCTCGCAGCCTGTGCTGTCTGGGGACAGAGGACCCCTGCTGCGTCCGCGTTTGCTAACCAGCACGTGAGCTGGGTGCGCGTGCGTGAGGGCAGGTGCAGCCACCAGACTCGGCCGTCTCACGGCTTCCCGGGCCGCAGCAGCGTCAGGGGCTTCCTGACTCCGAAACGAGTGACGGAGATGCGACCCGCCGGTGGCCTTTGAGCTCTGTCCCTGGAGTCCTGCCGACGATGTGAGGCACAGGATGTCCCTGACCTTGCATCCCTTCCTGCTTCAAGCACCCACAGCGCCTGTCCGGACACAGCTGTCTGCTTACTGACTCGGAGAGCGGACACGCGGCCGGCGGGGCTTTCACCGGCGGGCACACAGACACAGCACCTGCTTTGTTTCCTGCAGGCTTTGGCATTAGCGCCACACGGCCTGCACGGCAGCTCTCCCAGCGAGATGGTGTGTCTCTGCACGGTCTCCGTGCCCTTTACATCACGGATCACCTGGGCCGGGGACGACGGGCAGAGTGTGTACAATTCCAGAGCGGTTTCTGACCCCCCCTCGGCACCGGGGGGGCACAGGTCTGAAGACTGGAATAAAGGGGCTCAGCGAGTTGTCAGAGGGCAGCCCCGCTTTCTGGGGGTGAGGGTATCTGTTCTTGTGGCAGCAGGGCCTCCACTGCCAAGCCCCCGAGAACGGGCCTACGTGGCAAAGGGGACATCTAAGACGTGAAGGCCACGGCTCCCTTCTGGCAAATACAACAGAGCCCACTCTGTAAGACCACAATAAAGTCATGTTCAAATAATGCTCAGAAACCAATGGAGAGCCACACACATTTTTTAAAGAGGTGAGGGAAACCAGAGGTGAGGCCGACCGTGTCTGGAACTCCAGGAGGCGCTGACGGCACCGCCAGGATGGCACAGATCTGACATGCTGTGCGGGAGATGTTCCCCGGTGCTCAGGCTGCCCAGAGCCCCGGGAAACCAGTGCCCTCCCTTCCAGAATGAGGTGAGGGGTGGCACTCGGAGAGCTCCTCTGACACCCGCTGAGAACCTTCCAGTGATGCGCGGCCACTCCGTGCCCTGAACCCGAGCTGAGTCAACAGACGGACACGCTCTCAGCAAACCTCACGAGAACCCTAAGAGGTGGGGAGTCTCCGTCATTCCCTTCCACTAACGAGCAGACGGCCTGAGAAGCAGCGGGCCGCTGACAGACCGTGGGCTCAGGCAGCTCCAGGCTCCAGACCCCCACCCACCTGCAGACCCCGAGGCTGGAACGTCTATCGTGGTCCCAACTCGAGGGCATCGCTGATCTGGGGACACGGTCCCGCACGTTGGCCCTTGCTGCTTGCTTCGCCCGTCTGCCCTGCCTCCGCCTCCCGCACGGGGTCGGGCTGCAGTCCTGGAGGGGACTCACCTCCCGTTCGCTTCCACGCAAGTGGCTGGCGCCCCGCTCCCGCTGCGACAGCCTCGGCATTGTCTTTGGCTTGGGGTAATTCCTAAACTATCACTGAATCTATCACAGTTGGTTTCCCCTTTCCTTAATAGAGTTCAAGTCCACGCGGACGAGGGTCCTGTGTCTATGTCACTGTGACCCCCGAGGCTGCGCCTCAGAGCACCTGTGCACACGCCACATAACTAAGGACCTCCTTCTGGGGTTCGCCTTCCCGTCATTTCTGAGAGGTGGGGTTTGTCCTCAGAAATGAGGACATGGATCAAACCCTCTGGGGCCTGTGTGATACGGTTTCTGAAGTTTTCAAAAATCAAAAGATTCCCTATGTATGCATTCCTCAATGTCTAAATGACCATCTGAGCACAGCAAGTGTCCCACAGGTCATCTCCCACGTCTCCTACACCCTCTGGTTCCCACAGAGGACCGACGCACAAGGGAAAGCTCTCCAAAGAAGACAGATGGCATCATTCCAGCTTACGTTCTCCAAAGAGCAGTGGGAATTGGATTGGCCTAGTTGCTCTCTGACACGCTCAGAAGAGAGAGAGCTCCTCGTGGTTCGGAGCGGCCCCTGTTCCAAGGGGGAGCTGGAACTGAAGGGTCGGCCCCTCCAGGCTTCACTTTGAGCCACTTTCTCTCATTTCCAGTGAAGATAAGGCAACCTCTCCTCAGGTGATACAGGTCAGTGACTTGCCATTTTGGGGTGAAGGCGTGAAGTCAGTGGACTAGAGTCAACGTCTAGTGAGCTCTGTGAGGGGCACTCCAAGACCCTGCCTTTAGATTTCTCGTTTTTCAAAAAACCTTTGCAATGGCATAAATGAAGAAAGACATGAATATTCTGCATATCAAACTTGGAAGTGCACAAAAACGAGGACGGGCTGTGATAGGCTCGATGGGAGAATTAACCATCATGGTGTCTGGACGTGGAGCCAACACCCAAAGAGAACGTAACAAAGAAGTGGAAGCCTGGGGGCGCCTGGGTGGCACAGCGGTTAAGCGTCTGCCTTCAGCTCAGGGTGTGATCCTGGCGTTACGGGATCGAGCCCCACATCAGGCTCTTCCGCTATGAGCCTGCTTCTTCCTCTCCCACTCCCCCTGCTTGTGTTCCCTCTCTCGCTGGCTGTCTCTATCCTGTCTAATAAATAAATAAAATCTTTAAAAAAAAAAAAAAAGAAGTGGAAGCCTATGGTTGGACTGCGCAGATATGGGGTGTATGGTGTTTTACACACCGACGAGCACTGATCTTAAACCAGTCAGTAAAAGGCAAATGGCTACACAATCTTACCCACCAGCCAGCACGGAAGAGCCTTCGATTCAGCAAGGAACAAAGGAGAGCACAAGAAATGAGAGATCATTTCAATACTTGGCTCCGGTTTCCTGCTTTTAAAAAGAGTATTTCACAAATAAATTTCCAAGGATAGAAGTTATGACATCTGGCGCCATTACACTGTGAAAAACCTGTTCTCGTGCGTATGGCTAAAGGCGGTTTTTGGAAATGATCTAGTTAAGGGAGTGCTGGCTATTGGGATGGAATATTACTGTGGGACATTGCTTCTTGTGTGCCTGAGTTAAGTCACTATGAACCAACTCAACCAGCCAGTCATCAACCAGGTGCCACAAAGTCTCCTGCCTTCTCAGACGAAGATGTCTGAAGACTCCGGGATGATTATTTTACTTCATATTTAGAAAGCATCCAGTCTGGAGAGGCCGAGAGGGGAACGCTGCTCATTTGTGAATGTTACGACTCACATCGATCTCTTAAAATTGTGTTTGTGATGCAAAGTCTATTTTGGTAGCTGGGTCTAGAGCAGCCCTGTCCTCCTGGTCTGCCATCATCATCATCACCCTCCCAGCCAGCGGTTATGAGCCTTGTTCGGGAGCCTGTGCTTCCAGCACAGCATTTCTGGTAAAGGGCAGAATCTTTGGAGAAAAGATTACATACATGCTTCTCACTTGGACCCAGAATCAATTACTACTACTGGAAATCCTATTTTCCATAGAAAAATAACCTAATAGTATGCTGGAATATGAAAACAAAACCAAGGAAACCACGTCAGTTTCTGTCTTCCTTGACTACAAGCTCTTCCCAGACACACTCTTAGGTGGACTAATTGGGAACTCCTGTTTATACATGTGCTTTGCTGCTCAAGGACCTCACCCCCTCCCTGAACACGGTGTATTTGCTGCCCTACTCAATTCTTTCCCGTTTTTAGTAAAGTAGCTCAAAGCTGTTTTTCTACAGGAACTCTTACTGCCTAGTTCAGCTGACATGACCCTCTTCTCCTCTAAGTTCCTGATGTCGGCAGCACCGTATACCTACTGGGACCGAGCTGGTGCCGAAGGCCTCATGCACTCCCGTGCTTTACAGGTCAGTTTTACCGGGATGGCTTTGAGTTTGGAAAACCAAGCTTTGTGTGTTTGGATGGATTCTTTCTACCCCACAAATCTCTACCACGGAGAGGCTCTCGAAGGAAACAGCCCGAGCCAATGACAAAGACACTCCGCCAACAGGTAGTTTACCAGATGCCTGAGCCCGGGGACACTGGCGGTGAGGCTTCAGTGCTCACCGATCACAGCAGTGGCAGGTACCCACGGCCCACCGTGCTTCCCAGAAGCCGACCACCCCCAAGTCCCCTGCCGGTTCCGAGCGAACGACTGGGAATGGGAGCCACGTGGGCAGTTTCACGAGCGTGGGAGACACCCATGGTTCAGCGGAGCCTTAAAACTTCCCGCCTTAAGCCACGGAACACAGACAACAGCTCCCGGGTCCGACACAGCCCCTGCCCTGTGCACACATGTCGCTGCCCACCTAGCAGTGTGTCTTCTCAGCAGAGGGTCGGAGCGATCACCTCCGCCTCCCGAGAACTCGGGGTCCCCAGGGCTGCAGCACCCACAGTCTTACACACAAGAGGTGACGTGCCCCCACAGGAGTCCCCGCTCATGGAAACTCTGGCTGAATGACTTGTGTATCGTAGCCCCAGTTTCCTAGATAACAAACGTGGATTTCATCAACTCCTCAGAACCAGTGCTCAGGGAGCCCACGCACACCCAGGTGGGCTGACCTCTCTGGGGACCCCCGCACTGACCAGCAGAGCCCCGAGAGCCATGTTCCGGAAGGGATCCGAGGACATCTCGGGCCCCTCCCATCTCCCATCTCAGTTTTCAGACTGGAGAAATGAAGAGAAGGCGGTGACCCTGACGTCCGGTGTCTGGAGGATGAGCGAGGTGTCAGGCTGTGTGCATGGCGCCCCGCACCTGGAGACCGAGCCCCTGGTCCCGGGAAAGAAGATGCAGACACAGCCGCCCCACCCCCACCAGCCAAGGCTGCGGGCGGAGACCTTGGCGGGACTCTCCCCGGGGCCTGGTGACCTGCACTCAGTGAGGGGCCTGCTTCCCGCCTGCACCCCCACTGCTCCAGGTTGGGAAGCCAGCACTCTGATCCTCCCAGCGGTCCCCGCGGGACTGAATGCCCTGGATGTGTCCCCTCCCCAGCAGGGATGCCACGCAGGACAGCGCTGCCGGAGAGCCTGGTAAGAGAGCTCAGCGGGTATTTACCAAGGGCAGACCGCGCCAGTCAGCGTGATCCCACCGCGTACCCGGCTTGACGGTGAACCTTCTGGAAACCTGACTAAATGAACAAGCCCAGTGAGGAAGTGAGGACTTACGAAAAGGAATATGGTTCAAGGATAATTTATATTGGATCCACACCATGAGTTTCACATTTTCAGACTTAACACTGTTTCTCTAAATTACGCACTCAACTCATTTCTTAATACTGAGCGCACGTGTTTACCATCTCCCTACAGATTTTCCACAGGCTGGCCCCGCAGGCTCTTCTCAACAGATGGTCACAGACTGTTGCCGACATGGGCGAACTGAAATCCAGGTTCATTTTGGAATGAAACGCTTTCACTCCATGCTTCAGTGTTTGTTTCTATTTGTTCGGGGTATATTGATTTAAGGCAGCGGTATGTGCTACAATCCAATATTTTTATTTGGGAGGTAGCCACAGAATGGCTTACTGTTCTCCCCGGAGGGTAGCTGGATTTTATTGTTCTGTTTCCAAGAACTTTTGTAGGCACTTTGTTTCCCCAATATAACGGTGCCAGAGGTTGAACAGGCCACGCGCACGCTCGCCTCATGGCCGCACGAGACGTCCCCCCGGGGGGCGGCCCGTCACGCCACACCTGCATGCATGGTGGCGCCTACTGGATGCCCCCGCTGCCCTCCCCTCGGACGAGGGCCACAGCCCCCGAGCCAGAGCCCCCCGTGAACCCGCTCAGTGACAGGGCCGTCCACCAGCTCGGCGGGACTCCCTCGTAACCTAACTCGTCGCTTAGACTCCATCACATCGGGCGACGACCGGCATCAGCCAACCCTGTAATTTGCAGCGAGAAGCACGTTTCCCTCCTCACACTCCGTCCACAGACTGTACTACAACCAGCCACGCCCGGGGAAACTGTCTGTGTCATGACTTCCCTGCAGCCTCAGTGCCTACCCTTTACACCTTTACTCTTGAAAAATGTAGTAAAGTCGGCAGAGGAAGGCTGTAGCTTTTGACGGGACCATGCAGAGGAAAGGTCGTCTGGAATGTAGGTGTTCAGCTGTGCAGGTGTTTCCTGCTGACCCCAGGGACGCAGGTTCAGCTTGTCAGAGTACATGCAACGTGTCACAGTACAAGTCAATTTAAAAGAAGGGAAAACTCCGGGTAAGGAAGGCTGGTGGAAACTAGAGCCAGGTTAACATGCAGAAGGCACATGTGGTGTGGATGGAGCCACGCACCGGAGTCCAGAGCCGACACGAGAGGGAAGGTCCCCCAGAAGGAAACGCAGCATGAGTCAGACGCTAGGGAGAGAAAATGCCACTTGCTGATACGGGAGCAAGAGAGAAATCTTTCCTGTGGCGAACGTACGAGCCGCGTAGTGAGGCTGTCTGCAGACCTGCCAACGTCCTGACCGACGACACGGCTTCCAAGGGTGTGTCCCCTGCAGCCGGCAGCGCAGCCCCGAATCTCAGGAATCTTACTGGGGGACACTCGGGTGGGCTGCACACCCACCCCCCTCACTGCTTGCCCAAAGTTCCTGTGCAAAAAGATCAAGAACAGTGTCTATTTCTTTCGTGCACATTTGCTAGGTTTTCTCAGATTTTGATGAATATCAAACTCCTCCAGATGTTAGGGGCCTGGGATGCATCTCTCCTCTGAAGCTGATTAAGTGAGGAACTGTTTGCTTTGAGAATCACATCAGTTAGGAGTCTAACCATAACACACTGCGTGGAAGACTGTTCTTCACTCACAGAGGTGGCGGCCAAGCTCTCACACAGCCGTCCGGGGCCCTCAGGCGCACAGAACTGGGTGATCAAGAACCCGAGTCTCTATGGCTGTATTTCCAGCCTAAAAGAGTCTGTGAGCAGGTGTAGACAAAGGTGTCCTTCAGCCACTACGAGTCCTAGTGAAGACGCGGACCCTGTGGTGCAGCTTCCTGGGGAACCGTGCACGACGCTCGTGAGACACACGTGTCAGTAACAGAACGCGGTCGGCTGCTACGTAAGTTTGCTAACTAGACACCAGTGAAGGCCCATGTTTAGTTTTTGAATGACTGACCCGTAGCCCTCTTTGTGGGCGATAATTAGAGAGTAGGGACCATTGCCCTTTATGGCCCCGAACGGTGCAGACTGTCGTAGAAAGTTGCAGCCAACAAAGATGAAACCCAAGTGGCCACAGGCACGTTCGTGCAAACGTTATGGCCAAGTCCCATTAAACGTGTCTATTCTGATTCTTTAATAGAATGTGTATAAAAATGCAGCTGTGTCCCAGACGTCCCTGAACCACCTCGAGTAATCTGAGCTGCGCCTGCAGAAATCTCTCACACATGGCCAATTATTTCTGAAGAGGGAAAAGCAGAGGTTAAATAAGAATTCTGCTTTTCTGAGTCCTTTCCTCGAGCCCCGTGCGGCAGTGACCTCCACAGCCAGGGTGGACATGGCCGGCCCGGGCCCGGTCCCCGAGCACCGCCGGGAGCGAGGCAGGCCTGCGCTGACCGACAGCAGCTCAGCTGGACTTCTTGTCCTGACCAGCGTGAGGAAAACCTCTCTTGAACGCGACGGGGCTTCATCTCCTGTACAGAAACCTTGTCTCTGGTCGGGCTGTTTGGATGATTTCTCCAATGACCGGCGTCACAGACTGTTGATTTTTACTGTTCTGAGAGAGGCAGCTCTTATCTTAACAAAGTCCGGGACTATGACAGCCAGAGCGATGTCTTCACTCCAGCGTCCAAGGAGGCGTGTGACAGGCCATTACACGTGTAAACACAGAGTTCACTTCCTCCGCAGGGGGCTCCTTGCCTTCTGCGGTGAGAAAACGCAGAGCTTGTCCGCATTCTCTGCGCCCACAAGCTGGCGTCCCTACCAAGGAGCTGCAGCAGGCACCGCGCCTTGCAGAGGGAGGAGGGGGCGTGGTGCGTGGTCATGTTCACCTGCCCCAGGGCCCGGGGTCACGGAGGGCTCAGCTCTCGGCCTGCCTTTGCTGTGTATACACCCTCGACACTCAAAGGGAAAGGAAGCTTCCCAGGAGGGGGCACGCGAAACCAAGTGGCAGAGTAAGGCCAGGTCACTGCTCCCTACGTCTGAGCCTGCAGTATTTATTTCTAATAGGTAAAGAAAAAAGAGCAGGAAAAATACACCACAAAACCAGATGCTGTGATGAAAGGAAACTAGAAGCCCAATAACACAGACGAGAGCAGGACTTTAGTTCAAGAGGCATCCCACACAGTCTGTGTGACCTCGTGCAAGTCACCTAACTTCTCTGGATCTCAAGGTCCTCACCTCAGAGCAGTGCCTGGACTGGCGGCTGTCCGTGCCAAGGCCCCATGCTAGCATCCCGTAATCTCTGCTGGGTGGAACCCGAGTGTGCATCAGGGAAGGTGGATCTCCTGGCCTATCAGCCTCCAAGATCATCCTTCCGAAAGTGTGCTCGTCATAAGCCCGAGCCAGACCACGATCCCAGCTCACCCAAGGATGATGACCATTCTCGGTGGCCTGGAAGTCCCAGGTATCTTGCTATCTCTAACAGCAAACCCTACACGGGAACCCCAGGGAAGAAAAGTGGGAGGACATGAAGGAAGGTTCAAATCATTTGTATTGATTTTGATAAATTGATCCTCATTCACATTGGACATTGATGGTACTTATAGTGGTGATGGTGGGGGTGGTGATGGTGATGATGGTGGTGATGGTGGTGATGACAGTGCGGGTGGTGACGGGGATGATGCTGGTGACAGTGACGATGACGATGGTGACGATGGTGGTGACGATGGTGGTGATGTCAGTGTGTGTGTTCCATGGTGTGGGATGACTTTTTTATAGTTTTATTTTGGTTCCTTCTATAATAAATCACAGAAGGCATTCAATACAGCTGACCTTATTGTAAGTGCCATACAATAGAGAATTTCGTTCCGGGAAGATCCATGCGAACATGTGTGCGTGTGTAGCTCTGACTGGCGTCCACATGAGCCCCGGTCGGTAGCTCACTACGCCGCTGTGGTGAGGTCTCTGTTACACAGACCCGGGATAGCTAACGTCACCGTATCATCTACGAAGCACAGGTAAAGTGGCCTTTCCTCATGGGCCGCTGTGAGGATTGAGTGAATTAATACACATAAAGCTTCTGCACTGGTGCCCTCTGAGTTCTCGATCAATATTCTGGAGCAGGAACGCTGTTCGGTTCTTGGCACTATTGCTGTTTTGTCCTGGGCACCTCTGACTCACCACCCACAACCCTGTCAGTGATTTTTTTTAATAAAAAATTAATCACACAAACTCGTCCAGGATGTAGCCCAAATTCCTTAGTAGGACCTGACTTGAGTCCCGCCAGACCTGCAGTCTGTTTCTCCTTCTAGAGCGGCACACGCTGACCTGGGTCTGCTTCACAAGTCCAGCTCCTCTGGCTCCACAGACGTAAGGAATTCTGTAGGAATGCCCCAGATGGAAGAGCCGGCCGATCATGAAAGGGCTCATTTAATCCATATTCATTTATGTAAAAATTGAGCTAAGTCACCGTCCAGATACATACACTATGAAAATTAAAACCTTGTCTGTAGAGAAGGGCTTCCACAAAGATTACTCTTTCCAGTGTTTACTAAGGCTGGCTGCCAGGACACTCGCTCTTGCTCAGAACCTGAGCGGTTCTGCTTTCTGGAGTTGTCCTGTGCTTGGAGGGGAGGGAAGCGCTCTCATGAGTCCCAGAATAATGGCCCTCCACATCCTGACTTCCCTTTTTATGGACCACGTGTCCCAAGTGCCAAAGCATTCTATAAAAGCATTCTGTATGTCAGCTGCTCCTTCAAGAAGGAGACTCTGTGTAGATGTGCTGATGTCAGAAACAACACCATAAAGCAGAAAGGACTTAGAGTTAATGGTGGGAACACAAGGTCTGCAGTCACAACTCTAATCTTGGTCAGCACCCTCGACACAGGGCAACTGCCTCACTTCTATTGAGTTGAGGGGAAGCGGTGAGTCAGGAGTCACACAGAAGTAGACTGTAGGGCTGGCGCCTTCTGGGAACACAGCAGGTGCCAGAAGGGTTGGTTCACAACACAATAAAAAGTGATGTCAACAAAAGACGTGCCGTGACTAGAAAAAGAGCGGAGGGTCACGAGGAGTGGGGACAGGCACAGGGCTCTACTTGCCTGACACCTATTTTATTGCTCTCTTTGCTTCAAAAATAATTTCTCCATTAGAGAAATTACAAAGTAGAGATCGCTATTCCCTTGCATTTGAATGAACAAATGTGCCCCGTATACGTGACAAGTGGTTATCATCTCACAGTGTGAAGCATTAAATAAAATACTGACTCAACTGGACCTCCAAGGGCCCAACGAACGGTGCTACAACAGTGGTATTTCACGGCAGACAGTGCACGTTTCTCTGGAGATTAAAAAAGAAAATTAGAAATCTAGGATTTCCTGAACTTAACGAATCTCTGATAACAGGGCATTATACACTCCAAACAAGTTACTTAATTTAACAAGCAAAAGTGCAGAGAAAAGACAGGATGAGAACCCAAAGCTCTAAAACTAGTCTGCTGGAAATCACCCTTGAAAAATTCATCTCAGGCATTTCTGAAAGTTCCCTACCGACCAAGGACAGTCCATTTATCCCTTTCTGTCAGAGGGAGAAACCATTGATTTTTCTGAAAAACTGTTCTTGATTTGACAAGTCAGGAGACAGCTAAGAATAAAATTAAATCATTGTGTCAGGGAAAGTATTCTAGAAGTTTCCATGGCCTGCTGTTTTTCATTAAAAACCAGGTTTTGAAAGTTTCCTACCATCGCTGGTCATTTGGGAGTGTCCAAGTAGCCTGACACAGAGCTTATGTATTTGAGCGCTGTGGTCTCGGTTTGTCCACTGAAATTCTTAAAGAATTAAGTTATCAGGAAGAATGTAACTCAATTTCTACCGTCAGCCATGCCATTTTCATTAGCTGGGCCTGCATTCTAAAAGTAATCACCCTGTGCTCTGGCCAATCTCCAGCTTTGACTGGATTTTGCCTGTGCCCATTCCCTCCGGGATTTCTGGGAGAGAAGTGATTTTTCACTCTGACCCCCCGGCCCTGCCCCGTGTCGGCGGACGACGCTCCCCGGAGAGTCCTGACTCCGGCAGCACTACCTGGGGTGAGGGCAATGTGTTCCCGACATTGGCACAAAACCTGGAACAGGGCTTTTAAGAATGACTCCATGACATTTTCAGGCATGAAAAGGAAATTGTATCATGTGCCAGTCTCTGTATTTTCTTAATTTTCCTAATTGCTTATGATGTTGCTGTCCTGTTTAGGCGCATCCGTCTCAGGACCGTAACACTGCAGTCTCGGCTCCCAGAGCACAGACACTGGCTCTGAAGTGTCTCTGCGTCCCCAGCCTCCAGCCATCTGCACAGCAGGACCGCCACCCAGAAACGTGCTCACAAAGCCAGCAAAGAAAAGAAAGCTCCGTTATAACAAGAATATCAAACAGAGAAGGCCCAGCACCGTTTCGGGGCTCTGATGGGTTCTGGGTTTAAAAACAGGAGAACCAGGAGACTAAGGGGGAGCAGCAAGGAGGACTCGGTGAGGGGCTGGGAGGGAGACAGCTGAGTGGAAGTCGCCCGCACGGCCCCTGGTGAGGAGCGGCGAGCTGGAGCACACAGCGGCCCTTGACTCCGGGCCTGCATGCCTGGCGCCCCGGGGCCCGGCCTCCCCAAGCCTGCCGGCCGTCTGGGGAGCACTCAGGAAGGTGCGTGGGGACCAGTGCTGATGGCTGGCCGTTCCCGCGAGAAGACGGAAGACGCAGAGCAGGGCAGAGCAGAGAGCGGCTCTGATACAAGGGATTCTCCAACTGCGGCTGACGCCAGGTTACACCACGGATGGGTTACGGGGGGAGCCTAGGGCAGACGCGGGCGCTGAGACCCCGCTCGGGGTGTCGGGCCTGTGCCGGGCAGCACAGCAAACACTGCAATGACTCTGGTCACGGCAGAGGCTCGATACACTCAGACGAGCTGTGAGGGACGCCTGCGTTAATAAAAGTGAGTCGTAGGCCAGTTACAAGCGAATCTGTTATTCTCGAGTGCACCCCATCTTGGAAGGTGTTTAAAGTGGTTATTTGGGACAAACTGCTCATCATAGAAGAGCAGTTGTTTCACAACCAATTTAACTTACTTAATGGTGTTTGAGAACAGTCTGTCCTCCTCAGTCACTCCAGCGTCTCTGAGATGCTTACACTCTTAGTCAGTCCGGCAGGTGCTTTCTGTGATGAATGCGCCTCTACCCTTATTCCTCGCTCTTCTGCAGAACCGTGACTTCCAAAGGAGCAGAGGCAAACCACCAGGATTCTGCGCACTGACATCATTGACAGCACTCCCCTACCATCTTAGAGAGTATTTTAAATTAGATGAAAGCCCAGGTTTCTTCTGGAAGAACCGTGGGAGCGTGGTGCCAAGCCGCGGGCGTCTGCGGGAGCCGGCGTGCCCTGCGCGTTCCCGTGGCGGCGTGAGCTGTCCGCCAGCGCTCGGGGCTCTGCCGTGGAGGCAAATGCCTGGACGTTTTGAAATGAAGATACTTCATGCTATTACACTGGGGAACGAGAAGTCAGCCTGGACACTGAATTTTAGAAATTAAAAACTTAAAAAAAAAAAAGCGAACCCATCTTTTTAACCACCAGTCAGTATGATTGTATTTCAGGAACCCTAGGTCGCCAGTGCCGGTTTAGCCGCGGCTCGAGTGAGTCTTCAGTGATCCTAACGTGGTTGTGGCCACGTGCCAGCCTGGGTGCCTCAGGTGAGAGCCCCCCCGTCTGCTGGAGTGGAGCACGGGGTATTCCTAATCCTTCGGACCGGCTGGCGGACTACCCTTCACTGCGTCCCGGTCTTCTCTCACCCTCTGCGTGGTCTTCCTAAGCCACTGGGGTTGCCGCCGGTGCCACTCTTACTCCCGACTCTGGCTCCCCGTGACCTGACGCAGGATGAAGTGTGTTAGCACAGGTCACACCCAGCTCTCTTGCAGGGCCCGGCGCAAACCTGAAAACATATTCAGAAATCATGAGGGAGCTCAAGTTGGTGGCAGCGGACGGTTAAACCAGGCGCAGACGGGGAAACTGCCCAGGCCACTCCCAGGAAGCCGGCTCTGCTGTTCATGAAATAGCCCCATAAATATCTACGTCCCAACCAAGGGGGCTGGGAAACCTGTCCATCTTCTTGGACAGGAAATGAGTGAGTGGATTGCCTGCACACAGATGTCAGATGATTTGCTCAGCAGGTGAGCACCAGCCCCTTGTGATGCAGTGGAGGGCAGCCCCTCGCGACGTCACCCGTCTCTTGTCCACTTCGAGACTCACGTGCCTCTTTCTGGAGCACAAGATTCGGTAAGATGGAAATACAGGGCTCTTGGCAGGGAGAAGAGGGAAGGTGTGGGGTTGGCCGCGATGGGCCTCGCCTCCACGACACGCATGCAGCTTTGGCTTCTTCTGGTAGCAAGGGGCCCCTGTCCCCAGCAGCGGCATGTGGCAGGTCCATGTCTTCCTCGCCTCACAGCTGCTGGGGTGGCCCAGGGATCAGAAACCCGCTGGGGGGCCACTTGGAGACCTGGCCAGGGAAGGAAGCTGAGCGCGGCGGGTGAGATGCGAGAGGATACGCCGCTAAGAACAAGGGGACGCATCTACGAAGCTGTGAGGCTCAGGACAAGAGTGAACGTGGCTTCTAATCCATGGGTCGTGAAAGCCCATCTGAAAGGATAGGAATGACATGGTCTCTCCACCCTCCTGCGTTCTGTAAACTCCATTTTTATGCCCAGATTTTCATGAGCTGGACCTTGGTGTCCAGGAAGACCCTCTTTGTCCTCCGTGGCTCAGCCAAGGAATAGCCTTAACGCTCACTCTTTCTCACGTGGCTGTCAAAGTGTTAATAAATGGAAAAAGTGCCCAACACCTCCTTGTAAGTAAGTTAAAATTTCCAGCCAACCTTTATGAGTCTTTCCTCTGCGTGTGAAAACCGAAAAAAAAGCCTTTGCTTCTTTAACGTGTCTTTATTTGTTCTTATTTTATTGTGAATGAGTAATTCCCGCAATTTTCCACCAAGCCTCCTCCAGTTTCTCCTCATCCTCTTAAAAATGGAGAAAAAATATCAACTGAATTAAATAAATATCCTAATAAAAATCTCACTAAGAATTCTGCCAAGTGTGGCACAATTAGGACCGTTTAGTTCTTGCCTGGCACACGCCTCCTGCCACGTCCAGCATCCTATCCGTTTTTCTCGTCAGAAAAGTCCAAGCATCCCGTTTTTCACAAGTCTGCAACGCGCCCCCTCACTTTCAGGAAAGACGCATATTAGAAGCCGTTTTCACTAACCGAAGGCGATCTGCAGACGGTGAGGTGAGAAAAAGGAGACACGTGCCGGCAGTGCCCGGCGATGGTGGACAACGGACTTGCTAGCTGGCACGGAGGCCACGTTCAATGAGCACGAGCTCGTGCCCCAGGGGCCACAGCAGCATCTCGGTCTCCAGCCCCCAGAGCGCCAGGCCGGGTCTGTGCACATCGGGCTTTATCTCCACGTATTTTGTGTATCTGTTAGCAATATGTGTCTCCGGGTATCAATCAGAAAAGCCTAAGACAGGTGAGTTATTGGGGTCTGGGAACGCTCAAAAATTCTTCCACATAAATTAATAGTAATGGCTTCTTCACACCATTTGGACTTACAGACGATTTCTGGTGGGCAGAGCTGAACTAAATAGAAGTCTCATTGAGGACATGTCCTTGTGACCTTCAGGGCCTCAGGTAACTCCCTGAACACACCTGTGAGACGGAAGCAGCCTCTCAAGGTGTCCCCGCAGACGCGAGGGTCTGGCGGTCACATCTTCTCAACCACTGCCCCCCCCCCGCCCCGTCCTGGGATTCCTGCCTCACCAAGTCCTTTAGGAATGAAAATACATGTGTGATTTTAACTGAGTTTTCACTCATAGCATCCTCTCCTAAACCTGGATTTAAGGGCCCATTTCTTCATCATACACCCTACAAAATGCAATTTGCTTTTAAAGGTTTAGTAATCCTATTCACCTACAGATTTAATTTCATATTGAATTATCAAGCTCACTGGTCAAAAAAACAAAATAAAGTAGCTCGAGTCTCTCTCCCAAGCACTGGGACTCATCCCCTGCCACACCCAGAAATCCAAACCCAAACTTCACACCTGAGTTGACAAGCATGAATGGTTTACTGTGATGCCATCAGACAGCTCTTTACAGCAAAACAAAGTCCCATCTCACATACAGCGCACGCTGCTCCATCCTGGCCCGGCCTCTTAACAGGCAGGTGGCAGGAAGCCTCTCTGAGCGGCCACTGAGCGTGGACAGTGCTGGGCAGACAAGCCCCCATGGACAAGAGCACACGTGGCAATCCCGAGCTCACCACATCTGCAGGGGTAGAGGGCTGCCCGTCTAAAATGAAAGAACTTGTTTCAGCTAAAATTGGGAGATGCTTGTCTGTGAATTTGGTATTGGATCCGACCCAAAAATCATGAAGTCATGGGGCGCCTGGGTGGCGCAGTCGTTAAAGCGTCTGCCTTCGGCTCAGGGCGTGATCCTGGCGATCCGGGATCGAGTCCCACATCAGGCTCTTCCGCTGTGAGCCTGCTTCTTCCTCTCCCACTCCCCCTGCTGTGTTCCCTCTCTCACTGGCTGTCTCTCTGTCACATAAATAAATAAAATCTTTAAAAAAAAAAAAATCATGAAGTCGATGTTTTTAATGGGTGAAATATTGACGTCTCATATTATCTTTGAAAGAGCCTTGAAGGCTGTGGGGTCCACTGTGGAAGAAAGGTAAACAGTGGTTTTCTGGGGTCCCGCAGTCCCTGCTCAGGAGCTAGGCTCAGGGTCCAGTCGCCTTTTGTTCAATGGAGTACAGCACCCTGGCGTTGCATTTGCTTCAGGCGTGGGATACCGTGAACCCACAGCTCTACACGGCACTCGGGGCTCAGCACGCAGTGTGGCCACCATCTGCCAGTAAACACCAGCGCAGAATTACTGACCACGCTCCCTATGCGGACGCCTCATCCCTGTGACTTCTTTATTTTGTGTTGGAAGCTTGTGCGTCTTAATCCCTTTATCTGCTTCACCCGTCCCCACTCACCTCTGCTCTGGTGACCAGATCGTTCTCTGTATTTAAGTCTGGTTTTTTGTTTGTCTCTTCTTTGTTTCTTAAATCACACATATGAGTAAAATCATATGGTATTTGTCGTTCTCTGTCTGCCTTATTTCACTTAACATCATAAATATATAAAGAACTTACACAACTCAACACCAGAAAAACAAATAATCTGATTAAAACTGGGCAAAGGACCTGAACAGACATTTTTCCAAAGAAGAGCTACAGATGGCCAACAGACACGGGAAGATGGTCAAGAGTTGGCCAGGATGCAGAGAAAGGGGAGCCTTCCTGCACTCTTGGTGGGAATGCAAACTGGTGCAGCCAGTCTGGAGAACAGTGGGGAGGGTCCTCCCAAAGTTAAACATAGAACCACCCTATGGCCCACCAATTGCACTACTGCGTATTTACCCAAACAAAACGAAAACACTGAAACACTAATTTGAAAGGATACATGCACCCCTATGTTTACTGCATTATCTACAATAGCCAAGACGTGGATGCAGCCCGCGTGCCCACCCACAGAAGACTGGGTGAGGAAGAGGTGCACACATGTACACACACACACGTGCAGACACATATATACACATGCACTCACACACGCACACACACATGCACACACACCCACACACGTGCACACACATACACACATGCATGCAGTCACATGCACACACACAGTCACATGCAGTCACACATGCACACACATACACGCACATGCACACACACGCTCACGCACACACACATGCACACACGCACTCACGCACACACACACACACATACACACAGTGGAACATTACTCAGCCATAAAAAGGATGATCTCTTGCCATTTGCATACGGATAGACTTAGAGAGTCTAATTACCTTTTGAAAAATATCTTAAGCTATGCTCAGGGCAACATAAGGATCATTTTATGCTACCTCAGAAAATCATAATTAACTTTGAAAAAAATTAAAATAGTGCTAAAACATTACTTAAAAAATGCATGGGCGCTTTAAGGGTTTCTAACTGAATCAAAGATTCCTTGACACCCGCAATCACTGGGCGCCTCAGGAGAGGAGATTTTTGTGTCTGTAGACCTGAAAAGACGCTGTGCTGCGTCTGGCTCCCTCTCGGGGTCTCTGCGGGGGAGGGGCCCCCGTCGCTGGCAGGTGCCGCATCTTGTCCCTGCAGTCGGTGTGTGTGTGACGTCTGGGGGCCGTATGGGCTCGGGGTGGGTCTGTCAGTCTCGTCACGGTGCCACAGGTGCCACCCAGACAGAGGAGAAGAAGACGTGCCTTCCTCCTTTCACCTGGCGGCACGCCCGTGGAGGCCCAGCAGGAGTGACAGGCTCTGATCCATCAGGCCATCCTCCCCCACGTTGGACCCCCAGGTACCAGAGACTCACACTGCCCACCCTTCCAATGAGCAAAACCACCTGCTGAGTGTAAGCCAGGCTATCACTCAGGACAGAACAGCCCAAGGCTTCGAGGAGGACAAGAAACGGCCGAGTGTCCTTCACTGACAAACTGTCTCCCGCGTGCCAGCACCTCCTGTGTGCTCCATGCGGCTCCAGCTGGAGGGGTCCCAATGGCTCCGCCCCACCTCTCGGAGGCCACGAGGGCGTAGACACCTGCACATGTACCTCGGATGCCACGGGGACATGTAACGGTAGGCCAGGCCCGCAGACGGGAGCCCAGGACAGCCTCTCTAAGAAGCTACGTCCTGGGGGGCACACGGGGCTGGCGGGTCGGTGAAGAAGCAGCCCCGGGCTCGGAGAGCCCTGCATCTGGGGCACAGTGGCAGAGGGCACGGGTGAGGGCCACGGGAGGCCCGGCGGAGGGAGGGCGCAGGCAGCTGGGGTGCGTGGGCTGGATGTAGGAAGGGATGTGAGGGGAAGATGCTGGACAGAATGAAACAACGCACATCTGTGGACAGGAAGGGATGATTTAATGCCTTTGCCGGGGCGGCTGGGGGGCTCAGTCGGTGAAGTGTCTGCCTTCGGCTCGGGTCGTGATCCCAGGGTCCTGGGATGGAGCCCCGCATCAGGCTCCCTGCTCAGCGGGGAGCCTGCTTCTCCCACCTCCTCCCCTCCCCCTGCTTGTGCTCTCTCTCTGTCAAATAAATACAAATTAAACCTTTAAAATTTCTACCATACTAGGTTTTTCTGTCAGGATGCAATGACAGGTCCCATAAGGAAACTTACGGAATAAAAGACCCCAAATAATGACCCAGGTCTCAACAGGGGACCGATTAGGCTGGATTAGGGACTGATTAGGCCGACCTCCCTGGATAGTGAGATGCTGTCAGCGGCTGAGAGCTGCGGAAGGTCCTAACTGCTCCAGGGATGGCAGGAATAAGCATCTGACAGTCAACAAGCCCTTGAAACAAGTGTGAGAGTTATCAGCGTGGCTCGGAAAATAAAGGCCCTCGCTGGCTGGGACTTAACCCCTGGAAATGAACACTGTATCTCTTAAGAAGAAAACGCATCAGCCTGAATGTGGCTCGAGTGTGCGCCCACAGGGCTGCCACCGTGCTGTTTTGGAAGTAGCTTCCTCCTCTCCACCAAGAACAGGCTCTATCTTGGAGTCAGTTCAAGACCTACTTGTTCTTTCCCTAATAAGGATAATTATCTCCGAAAAATCAAAATGACGAAGTGGTCCCGAGCAGTACCGAGCTGACCATTACACGGTTTGCATAAAGTGGCTTGTGTGCCTGGAGTCTCTGGTTTTTAGTTAAGGTGCAGGCGAGGAGGGGCTTCTCTGCCGGGACAGCCTAGTAGTCATGCTCCCGGGTGTGCCAAGGGAGTGGGATCTCCAGCTCCGGGGACGCCTCCTCCCCACCTGCTCCCGGACTCCCTGGACCGCACTTGCGACCGCAGAACAGCCAACGAGATGCCCCTTGTGCTTCTCAGGGGGACAAGCAGCTGCTCCCACAGCCAAACAACCACTCCCGTCTTTAGATCAAGAGCCTGGCCTGGTATTCAATGCACTGGATCCGCCGTGCAAAAAGCTTCGTAGCAAGCGCGGCCCCGCTAGGACAAAACAGGGAACTGTCCTGTCACAGCACCTTTTACTAACGGGTATCATACCGTATGTGCGAAAACCACACACAGCTCGACCCAGAAGTAATGCAGTTCTGTATTATCAGAAAACGTTAAGAGTCTTGGACCCTTAGAGCCAAGGAACAGATCGACATTCGTGCGACATGATGAAGACCAGCTAAAAACATCCACTGAGGGCTCTCCGTGCACCAAGCACCCGCCAGATTCATTATCCCTGTGAAGGAAAGTCTTGTCCACCACTGGTAAAGCCTGGCTTCTAAAAGCAAGAGGTTACACCAGATGACGGAGGGCGAGAACTCCTCTGGTCCAAGAACATCAGGGAGCACGCAATTCAGCTGCTCACTGAGTTCCTTTTAAGGGTAAGACATCTTGTATACAAAAGGTGCTTAACTAGGAATGCGCATGGGTGCTTGGGTTGCTCCCTTATGATCTGTCTCCCTCTCTCCCGTCCCAAGATGCAAGAAGGAGCCCGGTTCACGAGACGCACAGTGCGCTGACCACACAGAGAGCTTCACGGTGTGACAAAAACCACGTCTCCCACAGGCTTCTTGAACCTGCGTCTAAAGGAAGTCAGTGGGGAGACCCATAGCTGGGAGACGCCCCGCACACGAACATCTCAGAAGCAGCAAAGGGTGCCAGGTAGAGCGGTCTTCAGGTAGGAAAGCTGCCTTAGTCCTGCCCTTGCTCTGCCTCTGTCTTGGCTACTTTCACTCCCAGTGTTGCTGAACGGACCGGGACACGTCTGGGTGATATCCTAGTCCTTCCTATCTTCGTTCATAAACGGGAAAACATCTTTACTCAGAAATTAAAACCCTCTTTATTGATACTAATGCAAATAAAGCAAGAACCTCACTTTTCTAAGCGGAATTTATCCGGACTTGGTATGAGCCCAAGATCCAACACGTGCCCTGAGCTAATGAGAGAACGGTTTTCACAGTCTCTCAGGCATTGGCGAAACACATGCAATCTGGAGATATTTAAAAGAAAAAAGAAAGAAAACCAAAATGAAATAAAATAGCGAGTAGCTTTGAAGCATCTTACTGATGCCATCAAATTCACCCCATGATATCAGAGCTCTGTCTCTAAACTCCTTGGTCTCACGAGATGAGCCAAACTGCGGGACCCTTGCCTGCCTGGCCGGCCAGGCCACCACGCTCAACGCCGACACTTTTAATCCCACGTAAATTCCTGGAGGGACGCGGGGTCCGCCAAAGGCTTTAGGTTGAACTCTTGAAGTCATTATTTTGGTGTGTCATAAACACTTACGTGCTTTTTGATGAAAGACAACATCCGTACACCATTTTCTGTGAATGTATTTTTAATTAATTACAAGATTAAACTCACTGCCTCTATTTAATTTGAAATACTTCTTTGTAATTAAACTCATTTGATACCAAGACTGAGCTCATGTTTTATTAAAACCTAAACTTCAGCTCCTTGAACTGTTGATTCGATTCAAAAGGAATGCCAGAAAAGGACATCTGAATAACTGCTCTCTTTTAGGGAAAAGAATTAAAGGATCCTTTTGGTTTAGAAGTTCTGATTTTAGGGGACCTTGTTTGCTTCTCTGGAAGGCTGGGTCTTAGACCTGGCACTTGAGCATTGCTGGCCACAGGTGAAGCTGACCTGCGCAGGTCCTGTGTGTGCTCCCCGGGGCCCCCGCACGTCTGAGGACCTCAGGCCCTTGGGGAGGAGGGTCTCTGGTCGACTGCTCTGAGGCCGCCAGCCTTGCCCACTGGGAACAGAGCTGGAGAAACTCCTTCTCATTCTAAGCCTAAAGAACGCACAGAATGGTGGTAGATGTCCCTACTCACCTTGGAGCTGACGGCCCTTGTACAAATCCCTTGTTCTGGTTGGGTGAGCCCTGGCTGTGTTATCACACTTCGGCTGTTCGTACCTAAGAGGAATGGAAGAAAGGGAAATGCATTTGACACTTGGAAGAGGAGGCTTTCTTCCGTTTCTCAGGTGCTCATGCGAGCCACCTGCCCTCAGCCCACAGCACATCTGTGCATCGACTTCTGACTTACGACCCCTTACGACCTTTGTGACAATTGCTATAACAAGATTATTTTTCACAGTCAATGGGGAAGGGCACATTGCAGAAGGCTCTGCCTCTCCATCCAGTTTCAGAGAGAGACACACACACAGAGAGCGGAGGAGTATGCTACGTGGCGCCCCGCATTGAGTGAACAGAAACTGTGGAGAAGTCCTGACAGGTGGGTCCTGACATGGGAGCAGGAGGCGTGGGTGCTGCTGACGCCCCCGTCATGACAGTGGGCACCGTGGTGATTCTGGAGCTGACGGGACCCAGGGCCTCGTCCCTGACAGGCTTCCCAAGCCGGCCCAGGTCCCCACCGGGTGCTCTTGGACAGCTCTTCAAAACGCCTGTGGTCTGGGCACTGGGTACCACAGACAGGGGAGACCCGGGTCATGTGGAGAACCCCCCCACCCAGTGGGGACACTGACAGAGAGAACCCGCCGCCCCCGGCACCTCATGTAGTTGATGGGTGGACAGTGTGAGCCAGTGGGGAGGGGTGCAGGTGGAATGTTCTGGACTGAAGGCCTGCTGATTTCCAGGAAGAGAACCAGGTTCCTTGGCTCCTCACCACACATTCTGCCCCATCTTCCTTTCTCATGCCCCAAGAAAGGGCTGGGAGCTCACAATTACTTCATAGGGGTCATTTCAGACTCCTATCGTTCCTTACTTTTTGTTTCCCCATCACAGGAAATAAAAGAGAATGAAATGTCTCCCCGAGGGACACACTTGAAGTGTCCTTCCCCAGTGGCCAGTCCTGCAGTGGCTAGTCCTGGCAGGGCTGGCCGGGGGCGAGCCAGGGACGCACATGCCCCTCCTGGCCCTCACACCCAGAGTTGCCCCTTCGATGACAGAGAACTTAACACCCACTCCCTAAATGTAATACAGCTTTTTGAAACATTGTTTTTGAAATTTAAGAGTCCCTGACACAGTCCAGCAACTACTTAAGCTATCATATTTTAACCAAAAGCCACGAACTCATATTCTTTTGAAATGCAACAGGGTTTAGTAAAGACGGCGGAGGAACCACAGTCATGAGAATGTGAGCAAGGGGTGAGGGGACCACGCCTCAACCAGGGTGACTCCTGTCCCACCTGGAACTGTAGCAGGGAGACGGATAAGCACCAAGCATTTGCCAAGAGAAGAGGAGTAAAAGCAGCCAGCTCGCGGAGGGGTCGCTCCTATTTTCACAGACACATGCTAGATGTGGTCAGTGTCTGTGCGGTTGGAACAGGTTGGAATTGGTACCTATGTTAGAAGTGGCATCTTTCACAGTTGATGGCCCGTGACGTGTGAGCTGTAAAAAGACAAGTAGGTGTCCCAGCTCCTGATGGATGAAGTGGAAACACAAGTGTCCGGCCATTCTTGGGGATGCCCTGTTTGCAGGACTATCAGCGGGCACCTGGGGATGGCCACGGGCAGCTCTGTTGGGTGAGAAGCTGAACTAGTAACACGAACTCTGCATGGAGCCTCCAAAATGCTGGAAGTCCGCACCGGCATCCTTTGTGTGGGTGATAAGAGAGCCTATTGTTTCTAAACCTCTGTTCTGAATCCTTAACTCCGCAGCAACCTGGAAGCTAGCCACACTGGTCATTCTGGTTTTGTTCCACATTTGACCTGCAGATGCCTTAAGAATCCTAGCACTATGCTGATATTAAAAAATGTATATTTAAATGACAGTATCCTGTCACTTTTCAAAAACACTGGGAAATGTCTTAACTTGCAGAAATGGCGATCTCAAGAAATAGAATAAATGCCTTTAAAGCCTCCAATTAAAAAAAATTCAGATTCAGTGTTGACATTCATCACATTCTTTTCAAT
Source organism: Ursus americanus (assembly GCF_024610735.1). NCBI lineage: Eukaryota > Metazoa > Chordata > Mammalia > Carnivora > Ursidae > Ursus > Ursus americanus. The sequence continues at coordinate 74,966,319 of NC_142137.1, read as the reverse complement.
AATGTTTAACTTATTTGTATGAAAAAAATGAACATCTCTTGACTGTCTGCTTGCCCATCAGATACCAGACTTTCTGCCACAGAGAAATGTGATTTCACACCCACAGGGCCACATGCACATGGCCAGTGAGAGAGAGGGTCTCTGGAGTCAGGGGACGGGGCAGCCCTGATGGGAGGTAAGAACAGCCTGAAGCCAATAGCAGATGGGTGAACGCTTCATCAGCCATCAAGAACGTGAAAGAAGAATCTCTGTTCTGGGCACGAATGCAGCAGCTGGCCATCAGCCTGCTCCTCGCTTAATCTGATAGCCCACTCCTGCTCTCCCCGCGACTCAGCAGCGCTCAGGTCGGAACCTGCCCCTCTGCCCCCAGGCCCTATTCTGCCATGCACAGCACAGGCTCACCCAGGTGCCTGGGCTCCAGCCCGCAGGAAATCTGTACACTGCGGCCAAGATGTCAGTTCTGACATGAAGCAGCAGGAGGACCAGGACGCGCTTCTGCATCTGCTCCAGCCCATGTCTGCTTCTACCCAGATGATCGCCCAATTAGAAACCCCATGAGAAAGAAGCTGTGTCCACCCTGGCCAGCAAACAGTGTCGGGTTATTGTCCTCAGCTCAGTCTACCACAAAATCCATGCCTTTTAATTATCTTGCTCGGTGACATGAGGGAAAGGGAGTTGGCTTATTATGACCATGCATTTTATATTTATGGCTCCTTTCTGTCTTGGATTTTTAAATTATTCTTCCCCGTCGGCAAATATAAATAGGATAACTGAGGGAGAAAACCTGAATCGCCTACCCAAATATAAAGCAAAACTATAACGCAACTCCCTGGAACTGCTTATTTCAGCAAATCGTAAGAAAGTAGCATGAATGCGACAGAGGGTATTTCAACAGTAATGCAGAGGACTTCCTGACACTGAGCTGGTCAGTCACAGAGAACCAGGGGTCGGTGTGGGCTGATAAAGCTGGCCAGCAGCTTTCCAGATATCCCTTCATGTTGATAATTTTGACTGATTTCCCCACATCCACGTCTCCCTAGAAATCAATTTAAACTAATCCCATTTTTCTTGCCAGGACGGGTGTAGCCATGGTCATTTAACCCAATTCTGGCCCATAATCCATGCATTACATTTGCTAGGGGAATTTAGGGAAGGTTGTTTGGCTTCCTAAGACAGAGAGAGATGGGTGGTGTATCCTCTGAGCACTGTGGTGTCTGGGTGAGATCCTGGATCTCTGCAGCCATCCTGTGATAATGAGAAGAGTCTGTCCAAGGGCAAAGACAACTGTGTCCTTGGTGACGTCACCAAATCACAGTGTCAGCTGAAATGGCGCTTTCTCCATCTCTGTAATTCTTACGTGTGGTCATATAGTCCCTTGTTTATGCCTGCTTGTCAGACTTACCACTGTTAGAAATGAAAAACGTCCTAATCGATACACCCCACCTTTGGGCCAAAACACCTGGGTTCTGCCTCCGGGGCCTCCACCGTGCAGGGCAGCGCTCACTCGCTCTGTCTGGACTGCGCTCCCACAGCACCTTCAGGACTTGACTCCAGCACCAGCTCTCTAGGCAGCGCCCTGCCCTTTCAGTTCGAGCTGAACCTCGCCAGCACGCCTCCTATTTCTGGTTTAGTTTCCTCCGGAGCACTCGTCACTCGCCAGCACGTTGGCGAATGGATATTCGCCAGCACAAAGGGATATCTGGAAAGCTATCTGGCTCACCTACTTCCATGCTTTGCTATAGTCTGTTCCCTCCATTGGAACATAAGCCCCATGGAAGCATGGATTCTGGTCCACTTTGTTTCCTGTACATCCCCTGCCCCTACAACAGCGGGCACAGCAGTGAAGGCGCTGGAGAGTGGCCCCGTCCCACGCCTGGTGCCACGTGATGTGCGGCACAATGGCCCTTCCTCTGCGAGCAGAAGGCCCGGTCCAGGGGAAAGTCTGGCCAATTCGAGTGAGGGGAGGCCCCTGAGGGTCTGTGGGGAAGGCTGTCCTTGCTGTCAGAACGAGTCACCAACTATGTCGGGTGATGCTTCTAGCAACCTCGTCAGGGATAAGGCACAAAGCTGGCCCATAAGTCTAAGACGGCCAAGCAGGAAGAACCAAAAAAGTGGCTGATTAAAGTATGTCCTCGAATTCCTGAGATATCCCAACTTCCTTCACGTCTGAGGTGTGTGACTTGCCAAGATTTGAGCTGGTGGATGTGAGGGCTTCCCTTTTGCTGCAATGGGAAGTGGTGCCACTTGCTCCTTCCCTGACATTCCCCAAGCAGCAGAGAAAGCCCTTGAGAGAGGAGACCTGCTCTGCTGGTCAACGCTCTTTCCTCAGTCCCTAGAATAGTGATGGGCTATTGCTGACCATCGGCATTTGGGAAGGAAGGAAGGAAGGAAGGAAGGAAGGAAGGAAGGAAGGAAGGAAGGAAGGAAGGATAGATGGATGAAATGCTGCTTCCTATGGCTTCTCAGAAAACAGTCCTCCCTATACACATGTGCACAGAAACCTAAACAAACTTTTCATACCAAAACCTTAAAAAGATCTGTGTTCTTTTCAAGCTGTGCAGAGCACACCTGTGCGGAACAATGTCCAGCAGCACCCCTGCAGTGGCCGGACCTCAGCCTCCGGCCTGAACTCCCTCGTCTGGAGTCCGCTCTGCCCCGTTGCTTCTGTGAGCACGGCGTGGAAGGCACGCCACCTTCCACTGCGGCCAGCGTGAGCGACATGATGGCCACCAGCTTTAATACGATTGCATTAGCCCAATTTCGAAGCAGGATCCCAAGGACACTGGTTTTATCGGATGAGCCCAATGGGGGCCAGGTGTGTGTGGAGTCCATGGGGACGAGACGTTTATTCACCGGTCACCTGGACTTGGCTGCCTGGAAGCTACCGTGGAGGCTTTCCTCCTCGAAATGTCTCATGATCACACTTGAAAAATTGGGGGAAATAATTGAGCAAGTGTCAAAATGCCTGTGCCCAGGTGCTGGAGAGGAAAACAGGGGCTACATGGGATAACTTCTGAGAGACAATATTTTTTGTCCATTTGTAAATTATTTTTATATAAATCTATGAACAAAGATCAATTCCTGTAACAAAGAACTGCAAACTCGTCTTCACTCCTGTTTACACAAATTTCGTGAGCACGTCGTGTGCTTTGCGTGGGATGATGCAACCCTTTGCTCCAACTCACACAAAACAGGAGTGAATAATTTTTTTGTATCTCAGACCCTTGCACAGCGATTGTTGCTCTCGCCTTGAGCACATTCTCTTTATGTTTATGCTACAGAAAGCCACTTCAAGCAATCCGTTCTTTCAGCCTGTGGAACGCTTGGCTCCCTTTGCCAAAACCAGAAGCACGAGGAAGTTGCGGATGGTGCCTGAGTGCCCACCATGCCGGATCCCAGAGCCGGTTTTCACCATCCAGCCTGCGTGCGTAACGACATCACGTAAAGACCTCAGCCTTCACGGCTCCTGCTGTCACTCACGCAGGCAGCTCCCGGCGGCCATCAGAGACACGGTTTCCTCCAGCTTCTGGCGGCCAGAGCCGTCGGTTTCTGCAGGCTTGCCGTACAGGGAGGTGAGCCCATGGCTGGCACGGTCCAGCAGCCAAGCGAGATCTGGGCGCCGGGCATCCATGCCAGCGGCACCCACGGGGGCCTGCCTTCCCCATCTCCTCCCTCCCCGGACCATGGGAGCAGCTTTACCTGGTGGACGTGCCGGGGATGGGGCGCCCAGTGTCCACCAGGACGCACCAGCAGTAGCCGGTGGAGGGGTGACACTGCACTGGCTTGTAGAGGCCGCCGTGGGCGCACTCAGGGATCACCACGTTGTCGTTCTTGGGCTGCCTGGCCTCTTCCAGGGCCGACTGCTGCTCCTGGTCACACGAGGACACTAGGGGAGGAAAGACAGGTGTGAGCACACAGCGCATAGGCAGCCCCACGCGGAGCCCCTGAGGGTGTGACTGGAAGGCTGCAGGGAACCAGGAAGGAAGGGGCAGACAGTTCTGGAGGGACTCAGGGCACGGCCGGCCCATCACCCCTGTGGCCACTCCTGTTACAGATGGGGTGGCTCTGGACACAGGACTGGACTGCATGAAAATCAGGACGACAGCAGTCTGGGTGGTAGGCACCGAGGCCATTTGTAAGCATTTTCAAACATCCTCTTGCCATCAGTGCTGGACCGAGAATCATTTTCTACTTCTTTCCATTTTGTCACTAACTTTTATCGAAGATGGTGCTGCAGCAAAGGGAGTGAAAGCCTATGTGTCCGGCTTATTTCTGAGCACAGTGGAGCCCCGTCTCAGCGGACCGTGAACCTGGGGCCCCCGGCGGAAACAGCCCCCATGCGTGTGTGTAGCGTGCAATCACGGAGGGACAGCTGCTGTTGACGATGACAGACACAGTCTAACAGCCTCTAACACTCATGCAGCAGAACAGCCGCTACTTAGAGTTTCCACACGCTAGAGCTGCCCTCGTTCGTTTCACGGGTTTTCTCGTTTAGCCACTTGGCAGATGAGAAGACAGAGGAAGGTACAAGTCACATGGGGAAGGCCAGGCAGTTAGGAAGGGGCTGGCCCAGGATGCAGATCCGGGCCTGTCGGATTCAGAAGCACATGGGCTGACAGCTCGCCAGCCCGCGCCCCGCTGCCTCTGGGCAGACGGAAATCTCACGCCATCTGTGTAACGCTGGTTTAAGTAAGCCACCTGCCAAACGGTACGGAGGTTCCTCAAAAAGTTAAATATGGAGCTACCCTACAACCCAGCAACTGCACCGCTGGGTGTTAACCCAAAGACTATAGAAACACCTGCTCGAGGACACCTGCGCCCCAATGCTCATAGCAGCATTATCAACAACAGCCAAACTGTGGAGCGAGCCCAAACGTCATCGACTGATGGATGGACACAGAAGACGTGGTGTATGCACAATGGAATATTATTCAGCCATAAAAAAGAATGATATCTTTTTGCTGTGTTTGCAATGATATGGATGGAGCTAGAGAGTCTGATGCTGAATGAAGTCAGTCAGAGAAAGACAAGTACCAGACGATCCCACTCATAAGTGGAATTTAAGAAACAAAACAGATAAACATAATGGGGAAAAGTGAGAGAGAGAGAGAGAGAAACCAAGCTGCGGACTCTGAACTACTGAGAACACATGCTGGCGACCAGAGGGGAGGTGGGTGGGGGGATGGGGAACAGGTGACGGGGACGAAGGAGGGCACTTGTGATGAGCACCGGGTGATGCATGGAAGTGAGGAATCACTAGACTGCACACCTGGCACTAATGTAGCACTGTATGTTAACTGACTGGAATTTAATTAAAATTTGGAGATAAAAAAGAAAACTCTAGAAGTAAGCAAATCTCATGGGGTATTCACACTCTAGCATCACAACAAAGGGAGTCCTGTCTACTCAGGAGTCCTCCGATGGTAATGAAGTTGAGTCAAATACAGTAAAACGTGGAGAATACCGTATCCTTCACTACAAAGTCACACGTGGTTTAAAATGTAGTTCAGAAATAGCGTATTCCAAATGTTCCTCTTCCGGATCCCTCCAGCCTAAATACATGACAGTAAAAATTAACACTGGCAAATTAAATCACCCTCCCCACATATTTTAAAGAAAATGTGGGCCCTTGTCTCAGGTTTGTCTTTGGAGTGGGGTTTCTCCCGGTGTGGCCTGTGACCACTGAGCAGGAAGCAGGTCGAATGAGAAACCTGAGCCACGGCCACTCACCCTCTGACCCCAGGAGGCTTGAGGTCAAGGCTAATCACAGAGCTGCCGTGTCTCGGGGGCAGGGGTGGTCAGCCCCCCAGTCACGGAGGAGCTGCAGAGAACTGAGCCCTGCGTTCACGGTCATGCGCGCGGCTGACCACAGAGCGGCTCCCCACCCCAGGCCCCACACACCCAAGAGCACACCCGCCCTCACCCAGAGCTGTCGTGTGGCGTCTGGAAATGACATTCTTTTGCTTTCACATTTCTCCTTACAAAGGAAAAGAAAAGAATGCACTGAGTGAATATATTTGATATAAAACTCTCTATAGCAGTTTTCTGCTTATGCAACGATTTTCTGCAACTTACGCTTCAGTCTGCTTTGGGACTAGCTAGCTACTATGTGCAGGGATTTTATGACTGTAAATGTGACATCAGACAGGTGGAACCACCGAGCAGCTGAGGAGTGCGCTCCTGCGTCGGTGCCGGAGGCTGAAGGCTGGGCTGAGTGCCTGAGGAAGACGGGCACCTGCCTCGGTCCCCGCCACGAGCTGGACGGTTAGACGTGCACAGTTTGACATATGGACCGTGTTTCAGAAGTGTTAGCTTTTATTTCCACTATTCCCCCAATGCTAAAAGAGTGGCTGGCATATAACAGGCACTCAGTAAATTTCTTTTTAGATAATAAACCATGGTTATGATATTAATAGTTGGAAAACTATCCAGATTTTAGCCTCTCTAGCAACTCCATGTACTACATGAGGGTAACCATACACGGAATTCTGTGATTAACCCCTTACTGACATTACCAAATGCTATTAGATTTTTTTTTAAACCATGTAAATTCCCGTGTATGTACTAGAAAAACATAGAAATGTTGCCTTTTAGGTCCTCCTCTGTGTTCTACTCAAAAAGTATGTTCCCTCCCGTAGCCTCCTGGACTGAACACAGCCTCCTTCCCGGACAAGGGAGACTGAAGCTTAATTAATCACCATATCTACCCAGATCCACAGTTTGTAGGATAATCACAGAACCCACGAATCATCCATATGTCACAGTAGGTGCCAAATCATTTTCATGGATAAGAGAGAGAAGGAAGAAATCGGCCCTTGGGTGCACAGCACAGCTCGCGTTCCTAGCGGCACATGCCCTGGTCGCCGCACAGAAAGCCCCGTGTGGACAGCTGTCCCGGTGGCCAGGGCTCCAGGCCGGCACCGAACAGCCGGGAGGCCTGAGGCCAGTCTGCAGAGTCCTGGGCTGGGTCCAGCCGTGCCCACTCGGGTGCTGCCTGCCTGGCACATAAATATTGAGGAGGCTGATGGGTGGTCTCTGGGGCCGTCCAGACCACGGAACCCACTCCGGGACCCCGGGGAGCAGCCGTCTGAGCTCCACTCTGTGAGGCCTCCAAGTATTTCCAATAAATTCCCTGTGGCTTTAGTCACCCAGAATCTGATTTTTTTTTTTTTTTTTTTTTGTCTGTAAGTGAAGAACTTAAACAACAGGGTTCTGATCCTTGAACAGTCCGACCTTAGGGCTGGCATTTGGTTTTGATTTCTGCAGTAACACTCATGATCCGTGGGTCCGACACACCCTGCTTGAAGACCCTCTCTGTGTCAGGCACTGTTCCAGCTGCTGGTGAGACAGCCCATGTCGGCGACTTCTAAATACACAAAAACGATCAGTGGCCACTCCATTGCTTATACAGCACCACCTGATTCTTTTATAATTTTAATTTGTGCCTTTTGAGTTCTGTCCTATTCTGTATACTCGAGATTTTGCTCATCTGATACACAGATGCATAAATAAAATCCAACCATGCATGACGTGGTTATTGTAAAGAAGCCTTCACTCCTACTCCGGCTTGGAAATTGTCAAGAAGAAAATGACGGTGACTTGACTTCTTGCTGCGTTGTCTGGTAAGTCACCGTAGGTCACGAGAAGTCACCGAGGAAAGCAGAGTGGAGCCACATCTCCGAGGCAACTAGGTGCTGCTTTTCAGAAACCCGTAGTCAGCCCAAGACTAAATGGACTTAGACCCTCGGGAGAATCAGCGAGTGCCGAGGACTGCTTTTCCAGCAGGCACCCCCCGAAAACGCACCGCTCGCTGTAGCATCCACTTGGTTCCTTTTCAGAAATTTTATTAGTGAACGGAATTTATGGTGTGATTATCTGGGCACAAAATACTCCCCACGCTCCGTCCAAGGACATACTGTATCTATAGAAATGGTTCTGGGAAATTCCTGAAATGTCCCTTTTGAGTATTTTATTTCATATTTGCAGATTCATTATAAGCAAAATAAGATTAAGTCAACAATCTCATAAAATTTGCCAAGAATGTTGTAAAATATAGAAGATATTATAGCTGGATCAGAAGAAATTTCATGCTTGTTTGCATAAACACCCTGGTTGGTTAGAAATGTTAACTGAGGCAATTTTATTTGGTAAATTTGGTTCCATGGGGGGAATTCAATCTCAGGGAAATGCAGTTGTGTTTCCTGTTAGTGAGGGCCATCAGGGGGGAAGAAGACCTCCAGACAAACCACTGAGGACCCCTGAGAACAGAGGCTACACAGAAGCATGATTTCTGCGTTGGAAAGTGGAGCCCCCAACGAGACGGCCGCAGACCCAGGGAACCTGACCACTGGTTCCACACCAGTCACGCTGGGGCCACGGGAAGATGCATAATCACCCATTGCTCCCTGAGGGACATCAGGCACTCACAAATGGAGGGGAATGGGGAGCAAAGCAAAGTAAGTCATATTTCACCACAATTCCGAAGCTTTCAGTCACTGAGACACATCGGAACACGGCTGCAAAAGGGACAGGTCTTGAGGAAGGTCCAGACACATGTTGATAAGACCCCACAAAACATTAGAGAAGGACACAGGGAAGAGGGACCGTTTCTGGAGAGAACAGAGCAGTGAGGATGGAAACAAGGAAACGCGGGAGGAGAGCCTGGCCTGAGGAATGTGGTGACCAGGTGAAGGCCCTCAAGCGTGACATAGAGGTGTCAGTGCCTGCAGCCGGCCAGACCCGTCAGGTTATAGAGGCCGCTGAACTTGGGGTTTTAAAACAGTGATATTATTAGAAGTTAGATTGAACCCATTCCAAAAAATGGCCATCAATGGCAAAAAAATAAAGTTTGGGATTCTGGAAAATCATTCAGCAAGAAAATAAAATAATTAATGCCTACAAAATTCAGAGTATAATACCCAGTTTGATCCATTAGACACAAATATTTCAGTTTTCTTTCCTATTCGGCAGGGCTTTACTGCTGTAATTTACTCTTACACTAAATGTTGAGGAGCTAACGTATGAAGGAAGACAGATCGAAAAAGAAAAAAAATGAATAGAAGGAATTTTGATGTGAGGTCACAGAAAGGGCAGGAGGTATGATGCGTCAGAAGTCACTGAATCTGTCCAAGAGAAACTGCCCAGAGTCCCTGTTTGGGAAATGTCCCCAGGGGAAAAGAAAAGCTGAGATGTTATTTAGAACTGATGGTTGGTTAAATGTGTATTTTTCCAATTAAACAGGTGGGGAAAAGAGCCTTGGGGGTAAATGAGGCTCCTGTTCCCGCAGAACCAGAAAGTGAGTAGAAGCCTCCCCGCACAGCTATGGGGGGGCAGGGACAGAACAGGATGGTGGTTCTGAGCCCCTGCGGTGTCATCAGGGAAAACGTCAGGTTCTGGAGTCGGAGTCAGGCCCTCAGCCTTCCTGGGTCCCTCAATCTCTCGTCTCACCAACTTCAGCAAAGGTCAAATCCCATGTCCTCATGTACGCCCACCCTGCCTGTCTCCCAGGATGACCGACTGAGTCAGTCACACATACAAAGTGATAGGCTCCATACGAACTTAAAGTATTACTAACATCGAGCCCAAGATTTACATAACCCACGAGGCAGAGACACAAGGATTAAAAAGAACAAGACTCACAGCCCAAAAGAAAATTTAGATGCATCAATACCATGCATGTAGGCTTTTTTTAAATCACATACTCAAGCATCAGACTGGGGAAATACTAGATTTTTCTGTAACTGGTGGATTCATCGATGCCCACGTTCACATTACATTATCCTACTAATGGCCTGGTGCACCAAGTAATGATACATAACGAAGCCTCACATTATTGGTAGGAGTTGAAACAGCTGATGGCATTTCTGCTACACGTTCTTCACTTTCTGTGTCTGGCCATTGAGGCACCTACTCCGCTCTCAGTGTCACATACGCAGTTCGTCATGCCGCCAAATCCCAGCATTCTCTACAGAAGAGCAGCCTTGCATTCAGTTTATCAGGTCCGTTCTCATCCAGGCCACTGGCTTTCAGCAATCCAGATGGTTCTGCTCTTGTCACGGCTTCACTGGCTGCCCTGCTGACACCTTGAGCCCATGCGGAATGCGTTAACCCTTCAACACAATTGCGATGATTGCACTGAACTTCCTCCCTAGCTCGCTCCACTTACTCTTGCACAGGTCCGAGCAGGTGTGCTCTCCCTGGCTGCACGAGCTTGCCAATGCGTGTGGCTCAGATGCCCCGTTCTGGGCAGACTCCTGAGAAGCACTTTGGAGACAGTCCGCCTCAACAGTTTTCCGTTACAATAGAAGTACAACCCCAGTTTGTTTCTACAAATTTTAATTTCTACGATCACATAACAACTCTGTATTTTTAGAAAACTACCTCTGTAAATTCGGTTGGATTAAAAAAAGAGTTAATTTTAAAAATTATTTTATTTTCCAAACTAGCAATTGATTTTGGTGACTTAAAATGTGTCTGACAGTGTGTTCAAATAATCTGACAACCAAAGGAAAATTAGATTATAACAAAGAGCTGCAGGACATTTATGAACTTCAAGGGGGAAAAAAAACCTCTTAATTGACGATCTCATTAACTGTATACCACTTGATTTTAAATATGATGATGCCCAAAGCATTTTAAAAAAAATCACATCCATTCGAAAAAAAACAACAAAAAAGAGACCTTTGGGTTTGGCCCCATTTTAAGAACATGCAGGCTGCATATGTAAGTTCTTCTGGCTACTTCACCTTCGAAGAGTTGCACATTAATATTTAGGGTTTCATTGTTCACTTTCCAAGAGGCACAGAATCCTGAAAATGTCCTTTAAAAACTAAAATACTTCAAACTGTGTCTTTGCCCGTCCCCATACCCACCAGCGTAGACACAGAATTCTGACACCAGCAGCTCATCACGAGGTTCTAGTTACTTCTTCTTGACTCTGTTTTTCCCTTGTTCCATTCTTAGTCATCTGTACACTGTGCAAGGGCTCCACGCCTGGTCCCAAATCCTCCACAGCAGGGTTGCTCTTGCTTGTGTTGTTGCGCAGAGTGCTGCCCAGCTGTTGGCTGGTCGGTTGGTATTGTTGTTTTCCGTAAAGGGACCCTGTGTCCCTTTATCCACGCAATAATCTGCTCTTGGTACATTTTGTTTTCCAAGACATACCTTGTTATTAAAGAATTGTGTAAAATTGTTATTTAACCCTATATAACCAATACTCTTAGAGTTCTTCAGAAACTATTTGCAGGTATTGAAAATGTGCCTATCCATTACCCTAATAGTTCTAGCTCATTGTATTTACATGAACTCATATCTAATTTATACTGACAGATTCTATATTCTATGTACTCTCATCTGATTTATTTCTATAAATGAAAGGGCATTCAACAAATTTAATATTCAAAGTCAGCATTGTTACTTAAATCTCTGGTAATCCTTCCAAAAATACGGCAGGCTGCACAATGTGAAATGGAGATTAAACAAGATAAGGAGAAACACAGCATCAAGATTCAGTTTAGTCTGACCTGGCTTAGGGAAGTCAGGTAAATTACAGGAATCATTTGCCAGACGGTACCATACCCGTGTAACTCCTCGTAAGATGGTCAGCGGGGCTAATGGAAAAATACATGAGAATGTTTAGAAAGAAGGATAAGGTGTCTTGTAAAATTGAGGGGACTATTTAAAAAACTAGAAATAATCTTCAGTAACTCTGTTTGATATTTTAATAACATTATGCCCTACAAAATGTTTTTAGTTATAGTAAAACTACCCATTTTTATTTTTTTTATAAAAATGTGGAGTTTATTTTTTTTAATGTTTTTTTATTACATTATGTTAGTCACCATACAGTACATCCCTGGTTTTTGATGTAAAGTTCCATGATTCATTAGTTGCGTATAACACCCAGTGCACCATGCAATACGTGCCCCCTTACTACCCATCACCAGCCTATCCCATTCCCCTACCCCCCTCCCCTCTGAAGCCCTCAGTTTGTTTCTCAGAGTCCATAGTCTCTCATGCTTCATCCCCCCTTCTGATTACTCCCCCCTTTCTTTATCCCTTTCTTCTCCTACCAATCTTCCTACCCATTTTTAGACAAAGAGATTTAGGTGTTCACTTTTATTAAGGTGAACCACTTTGTCAATTAAATGGCAAAACTCCCAGAAAACTGGTATTAGAAGATAACCTTCTCTATCTGCTAAAAAGCATATATTTTAAAAACCCACAGCTAACATCAGATATAATGATAAAAGACTGGATGCTTTCACTCTAAGATTGGAAACAGTCTCACCACTTCTATTTGTCATTACACTGGATATCCTAGGCAAGGCATTAAAGTAAGAAATAGAAACACATAAAGATGGGAAAGAAAAATGCAGAACTTTCTTTAATCACATGTGACAGAATTACGCATGTAAGAATAATCTAAAACATCTACAAAGAAAATACTTCTAGAATTAATAAGTGAACATAGCAAAGTCTCAATGTTTAGTGTCAGTCTACAAAAGCACCTATAATTCTATGTAGTAGCAGTGAATAACTAGAAGATAAAATTTTTTAAATGGCATCTCTGATAACATCAAAAACATCAAATAAACGTATGAAAAGATGTGCAAGACATTGAAAAAGCATTGCTGAGGAAAATGAAAGGAAGAGAACACAAGTGGAAAGAGATGTACCATGTTCATAGATCAGAGGTCTCAGTGATGTTATAATGTTCGTTCTTCCCAAATTGCTCTGTGGTTTCAACGCAATTTCTATGAAAGTCCTAGCAAACTCTGGGCGCCTGGGTGGCTCAGTTGGTTAAGACTCTGCCTTCCGCTCAGGTCATGATCCCAGGGTCCTGGGATCGAGTCCCACACTGGGCTCCCTGCTCAGTGGGGAACCTGCTTCTTCCTTTCCCTCTGCCCCTCCCCCTGCTTGTGCACTCGCTCTCTCTCTCGCTCTTGCTCTTGTTCTCTCTCAAATAAATAAATAAAGTCATTTTTAAAAAAGTCCTAGGAAGCTCTTTTGTGGAAATTGACATTTTCATTCTAAAATGTACATGGAAAATCAAAAGACCTGAAGTATCCAAAACACTCTTTCAAAGGAACAAAGTTGGACTAATATTACCATGTTTGAAAAGTGATTATCAAGCTGCCCATCCAGACAGTATGTGCCTGGAATAAGGAGAGCTAAGTACATAATGGGAAAAATAAAGACTTCATAAATAGACCCAAAAATATACATTCAATTGATCTTTAACAAGTCACCAAAGCAATTCAATAAGGGAAAGTCTTTTCAACAAATGATTCTAGAACAACAGGCTATCTACATGCCAATAAAAAATAAATAAAGCCTAAATCACACTGATACAACAATTTTCACAATGATTTAGAGATCCAAACATAAAAGCTAAAAAAATATAAAGGCTATAAAGAAAATACATGAGACTGTCTTTGTGATTCTGGCTTAGACTAAGATTGTTAGGGCAGATATAGAAAGCACTAAGCACAAAAGAAAATTGCGGTAAATTGGACTCTATTAAAACTTAAACTAATGCTCACCAAAGACACCATTAAAAAAGTAAAAGGCTAAGCCACAGACTGTGAGAAAATGTCCCTAATGCATTATTCAGGTTATATACATGATTCCTACACATCAGTAAAAAAGACAAACAATTCCATTTAAACTGGGCAAATATTTGAACAGACACTTCAGAGAGAGAAACACAACTGAACAATAAGCACTTGAAAACACTGCTCAGCATCACTGGTCATCAGGAAAATGCAAATTAAGACCTCAGTGGCACAGCACCGCGTGCTGCTAGAGCGGCCCACGTGAGAAACACCGAGCCAAATGCTGGGACTCTCACATGGGTGTGAAATGAAAGGAACGCTCTGGAAATCTACTCTTAGGTATTTATCCAGCAGTAATTAATAACCCATCCATAAAATCTCTGATACAAGAACAGGTACGGCAGCTTTATTTATAACAGCCCAACCTGAGAGCGCTCAATTATCAAGGAGAAAGTGCACCACTGTGCACGTGCACACAATATACAATTACGCACGTAAGTTACAGAGAATAAATGGGCAATACATGTACCAGTAAAGATGGTAAAAATGGTAAAAAAAAAAATCTCAAAATTATCATAATGAGCAAAAAAGACAGAAACAAGGGGCTATATAGTACATTATGCTATTTACATGAAACTCTAGCCCAGGTAAAAGTAACATGGAATAATGGAATGATGGAATTCAAAACAGGAGTTACCTCTGAGAAGGCGATGACCCAGAAGGGCCCAAGGGAGCTAGCCCGGGGGCGGAGACCGTCCTGGTCTTGACGGAGTGTGGGTTACATGGGCGTTCCCCTTGTCAAAGCTCATCTCACGGGACACATCTCACTCATCTGTGCAACTCACTCTATACGAATTTCCTCAATAAACAAATCAATACTTCAATGAGTCTTTGAAAGTTTTTGAGATAAGAATAAAATAGGAATTCTAAGATACGAGAAAATATTGGCCATTTCATTGGCAGCACGCTCTTCCTTTTTCTGGTCTGTCTTATGATGGAGAGCACCTCGCAGCAGTGACGCACAGATACACGTGAAAGCCCCCGGTCAGTCCCCAGGAAGAGGTGCTTAATGATTGCTTAGCTTCTCCTTCTTTTTTCCAGTAGGACTTGGTGTTCCATTATCTATACATGCCACAAAGCAAAGAACTCTTAGCACGCAATGTGGCGAAAAGCACAGGACGTGAGCATCTCCAGGCTGAGTGTGACTCTAGACCCGTACTGTCAGCTTTGTCCGTGATAACTCTTGGGCCTCCAAGCGCTGACTTGATTGGTTCAAGAGAGTTCCCATTACAAGTGAGAGTAAGACCAGCAGAAGCTCTGTTTGGTCCCGCGTGCAAAGGACCCTGATCAACATAGGTATGAATCTGCTCTGTGAGGGCCTCCAGGGTAGAAGCAGGTCTCCTGTCTGGTCGGAGGGTCACATGAACAGCCCAGCACCCGCCCCTCGTCCTCACTCCCCCGGGACGGTCCTCAGTGTCCTCTGTAAGTGTCCTCTGCTGGCCTGCAACCTCATTGCTATTGGCTGGCCCGACTCCCAAGTGTTCGCAGGCCTGTAGCACGGCTCTGACGTGCGTGGACTGGAGCTTGTCTACCTCTGATGGCCTCTGCCAAGTCCCAATTACCGCTTCAGGCACAGCCCGGGAGGCCGGAAGAGCACTGTTTCCTCATCCGATTCCCGCACTCGTCCCTGCCTGTGTCTCACCTCCTCCAGTGTCTTCTCCAGTATCCACTCAGAATAACTGCACACTAACTCCAGAACCAACAGATGGCCTTGCCGGCCCATCCTTCCTCCCTCCCTCTCAGCAAGTTTCTGCAGCTTGTCCACACTGGCGGCGAGCCTTCCCTGCTCTGTGAACTACTGGGCGCGTGGGATGTCTGTAAGCATCAAGCGAGCTGGGGCTTGACAGGTGTGTGCATTTGGACCTGCTTTCCCCTGCTTCTGCTCTTGCTACAAGAAGAACATTCTCATTTTCTCACTCAAGCAAGGAGGATGAGGCATGGGGAGCAGAGCCCAGCGAAGATCAGCAGGTGCATGAGAAACAAACACTGACCATTGATCGCCGCAAACATCCTGGGGTCAGTTGTCATGAAACAGTAGGTCTCTATACAACACTCATTCCGCTGCATGCTTCCAAAACCAGTATCTCCTATTTTTTTGCATCTCCTTACGGTATTTTCAAAATTCTCTCAAAAAATATTCCTAATTAAGATACCAAATAATTTAAGCATTTTGTCACATTCCCTTATTAGTTCATGACCCTTGCTTTTAATGTGCACACAGTTAGTGACATGCTCACTGAGATCTGTGCTCAGCAAACACAGTACAAGGGGCACTGAGCTACCCAGGAGGGTGCACGGCCGCAGAGGGAGGGTCCACGGCTGGAGGTGGACACATAGGGCAGCAGAGGCCAGACTGGTGGACTCCTGAGCCAAGCTGAGGGATTTCCACAAGCGTGGAAAGCCTTGTAAGAATGTTAAAGACGGCTATGATCCTATTTGCACTTTAAGAACCCTGGTGGCGAGCTCTTTGAGAGAGGACCAACTTAAGACTGTCTCCCATTTCCTCACCTACACGGGATAATGAGGCCTGAGGATCTGAGGCCACAGGACACGTGAGGTGCAGCGGCAGACGCTGCGAACATGGGGGAGCCCAGGTGAAGATACAGAGACGATCTGCACAGATGCAATAAACGACTAAGGGTCCAACTAGAGGTGTGTCTAGACCACCGTTCTCTGGAAGGCCAAGGACACCCCGGTTTACCTCCCGAAGCACGCGGGTACACACACACTGATCCCGTCGGCACACTGGATCAGCGATGAGCCGCTCACCTTTGTTCTGTTGTTTTAAAAGGTATGTAAGTGCCACGGGGGCTCGTAAGCCGTGAGGTACTCTCCATAATACCGCGTACATGACACTTTGGGCGAATACATACGGTCTAACCTGTGGATACTACGGGTCTCACTGCTACGTAAAGGGAGGTCTGGGAAGTGCTGTGAGCTGTAAAAAGGACTTCACGTACACGAGTATGTCAGAGATAAAGTAACAGGCAGTTCGCTCAGTAGAATCCCACTTATAAACAGCATATGAATTTGCACATGAGCAGAGACGCGATCGACAGTTGGTAACATGTCGTGGGGATGCAGGACTACAGAGGTTTCATGTGCTGACCTCCTTTCGCATGTGCTCACTCTGTGAGGTGGGTTTACTGTCATCGTTTTACAAATTCAGTGACTGAACCAGAGAAGATAAATCATTGTCCCAATCTAGGTAACGAGTGGCAGAGACAGGACTGGAACCAAGCCATCCGGACCCCAAAGTGCGGGTCTGGGGTGAGCTGAGTGATTTGCATTTCTGACCAGTTACCAGATAAAGCTAAAACAGGCATATATTTCATCTGTCACTGATGTCATCAGAGTGGTTTCCATGTTTTCTTAGACTTGAATCCCTGATTTTTACTCATATTGTCTTCATCAGTCATGGAATTTCTGTGGTTTTCTTTTTAATTATACAACACAGATGATCAAAGAAGGAAAAATATTAAAAAAAATAAAAAGAAATGCACCCTTGCCATTTGATTTTCTAGAAATGGCAGATTGGGCTAAGGGAGCCCTTGAAACTTACAGTATGGATGGAATAGAATTACCCGCAGGTCTGCTTTCAGGAAGATGCCACGTGGGAGCCACGATGCTGAGGCTTTGTCCACGAGCAGCGCGCATTCGTGACCAGCCAGGCAATGTAATTCTGAAGGACGGTTTTTCAGATTCGCCCTTAATCCAGGGTCATTGCCTTAATATTTACAGGCAAGCGTCTGCATATTCTCCTGTAATCCTAATAATAACAGAATGAGGGGTATATATTCCCATCGTGTATTTTACCAACAGAACAAAGGGAGGTTCCGCAAAAGTTGATGGCTCACTCAAGATGGCAAAGCTAGGAAAAGCCGAGTGGGAATCCATACTCAGGCTATGGCACATAAACCCACGCACCAACCACGGCACCCCACCTCTCGCCGTCCTCTCTAGAAACACCGACAGTAAACAGACAATATGGGAAGCCCACAGCCAAACTCATATTTCCAAAAAAATAAAGATCTGGATGCAATGCATAGGTCTGGTTTCTTCGGAAAGAAAATAATGACCACGGGTGTCCATCCCGATTATTTTTCCCATATATGTGTATTTCCCATAGCAGCAGACCCAGACTTAAGTAACTATAGATCTAGAAGTCGTTCCCAATCGGAGACATGAGGTGTAGGCCCTGAAAGAGGAGGCAAGGACAGCCCCATAAGCCATGACAAGGAAAAGCCACCTTGGCCAGCTCTCAGAGCCCCTCGATGCTGAGGGAGCCTCAGTCACACCCCGTTCCCATCTGACCTCTCTCTGTATCTTCCCTGTGTCCCCACCGTCTTAGGAGGGCTCATCCATAGTGAAAGGCAACTTCACCAAAGTTTTCTGTCAGTGACAACTGCACAAACATCACTCTGGAGTGATCCTTTACCCTCTTATTTGCTTTTCCTCCATATTGAACCTAACTCTCGAAGGTGCTCCCCAGGTCCCATCCCGTTCTCCAACCTCCCCAGGGCTCTCCACACTGCAAGCCCCCACAGGGCTACCCTAGCCCTCCCACCATCATGGCACGGGCTTCAGCAGCCCTCACCAAGCAGCTCCACTGTGCGCACACCTTCCCAGCCACAGCTAATGACACCCCGAAGCCTTCCCCGGCATTGAGTGCCACACCCCTCGCCTGCTCCCTCCAGGACAATGCCCCCCTCATCCATTTTCTCTGCTCACAGCGCCTTTCATAGTTAGTGAGCTGCAAAGGCTCAAATGCGCTATAGAAATGTTACTTCTTTTCCTTTAAATTATGTAGAACTAGGAAACTGATTTTCTTGAAAGGGAGGTAAGAAAAGAAGTCTGATTTTATATTTGGATTCCTTAACAAGGGATCAGAATATTTTCCATTTTCAAATCTCACATTAAGACTTTTATCTGGTTTCATCTAACACAGCTACAAATAAAAACTGATACCACTGTCCTAGATTAAAATACACTGTGTCCACTCAAGCCACTATCCAGAGTTGGCCAAATTTCTCCAAACTAGGGGCGCCTGGGTGGCTCAGTTAAGCATCTGCCTTTGGCTCAGGTCATGATCCCAGGGTCCTGGGATCGAGTTCTGCATCCTGTCAGGCTGCTCCCTGCTCAGTGGGGAGTCTGCTACTCCCTCTCCCTCTGCCCCTCCCCCTGCTTGTGCTTGCTCCGTGGGTCTCTCTCTCTCAAATAAATAAATAAATAAAATCTTTTTAAAAATTTATCTGAATTAGTTTTCTTTGCGTGTAGATAAAGGAAAGAATACTGGGTTTTAAGTAATGAGATGAGAGAGAGAAAAAACAGAAGCAGCATTTGGACACAAATGACAGATGGTTGAGAACCACACCCCTACCCACGCCGCACAACCCGACGGACTAGATGTGTGTCAGGGTTCGGAACAGCGCAAACCCTCTCACCGTGTATTCTTGAGTTGACCTTTCAAAGTCTGTCCCTCATTTACAAAATGAGAAAATCAGCCCCTAGCTGCATCATCACTGTGAGACAGATGAAACAAGAGATACACAAATCCTGCCACACAAAGAGTTTCACGCTCACCTACCCCTCTCTCCAATGGGTGCGGGACAAGGCGCGTGAGGCCACGGGACTAAGCCAGCAGAACTGCATTTTACTGTAGGTTGACAGGACCCTCAGAACCAGGGAGAAATGATATGCCAATGCCTGAAAATCACGCCCCCAAACACCATGACCTGCATCCAGTTCCTTGTAACAGGTGTTTTTGCCGAGACTAATATATGAAATGACATTAAAAGCAGCTCTTTTAGGGACAGCAATTTGTTGTTACTAGAAGTAACTCAATCCTGAGGTAGAATTCTTCTCCCTTCTTGGAAAACACCACGTGGACCCTTTTTTGTTCTTGGGGTAACTGTTACTTCTGAAAATAGCCCTGGGAGCATTTGCCCTGAGCCTAGATGATTGCTTCTGTACGAAAGGGGATGAACGGGGGATGTGGGCCTATCTGCAAGGGAATGATTCGGAGATGAACAGACTATATACGATCCTAGCAGAAAGGGTCCTAGAATCATTTAGGTCCCCTGATGCATTCTACATTTCCTTAGCACTTGCCAGCACTGAAGCAATTCCCATCTGTCATCCTACTCAACTGCAACTGCTGAGGACTGCTGGGGGTCACTACATGCTGGCATGATCCAAACCACTTCTTGTGAGCTCATGGATACTCACGGTTTAGTCATGGGTACTCATGGATACTCACAGATACTTAAAGATAATCATGAGTACTCACAGATATTCATGAACACTCTCATACATGGTCATAGGTACTCATAGATACTCATGAGTACTCACACCTAGCCACAGATACTCCTAATACCCTCATACATGGTCACGGATGCTCATGGATACTCATGAGTACTCACACCTAGTCACAGATACTCATGAACACTCATACATGGTTGTAGACACTCACAGATACACATGAGTACTCACACCCAGTCATAGATACTCATGAACACTCATACATGGTCATAGATGCTCACGGATACTCATGAGTACTCACACCTAGGTACAGATGCTCATGAACACTCATACATGGTCATAGATACTCAAGGATACTCATGAGTACTCATACCTAGTCACAGATACTCCTAACACTCTCATAGATGGTCACAGATACTCATGGACACTCATACATAGTCATAGATACTCATGAATTCTCATGAGTACTCATACATGGTCACAGATGCTCATGGATACTCATGAGTACTCACATCTAGTCACAGATACTCATAAACACTCATACATGGTCATAGACACTCACGGATACACATGAGTACTCACACCTAGTCACAGATACTTGTGAACACTCATACTTGGTCACAGACACTCATGGATACTCAGTTTACTCAGTTCAGAAGCTGCCCTCATTACACCTTACAGGTGAGGATAGTTACATCTTACAGGTGAGGATACCCTCATAACTTGCCCAGGCTCCCTCAGCTCCACTCAGGCACTGCTGGCACATGGACCAGACTGTCCTACCCAGAGCTCAGCCACCAGCAGCACCTGGTAATTTCCCTCAGTCCTAACCACCTGTGCAACAAGCACCGAAACCACCCATGGGTCCCCCTCGTGGACACAGGTGCAGGGAAGTTCTGTGGCTTCCCAAGACTGTGCAACAAGTCATGGTGGAAGTAGGATACAAGCCAAGTTGTTAATCCCGAGGCAATGCTGCTTCCATTTCCTCAGCTGTGGTCTCCCAGAAGCTGGCCTCCCAGTCCTGGGCTCAGCTCACAGGACAGGGAATGATCAGCTCCTTCCACAAGGCACTACTGTGTCGTCACATCTGTGGCCTTGTCCAACCTTCGGTCCATGGCCTCGTTGCACAGGTGCACCTGACACTAAGCTAGATCTGAGCACCATTTGTGCCATGACAATGCAGCCGATGACCACTAGGGGAGGCTGGCGGGCACGCAGGGCCAGGGGCAGGACACCCACGCCTCGCACCCGCAAGCAACCACTGGCAACCTCAGGGAGGCCAGGACACATTTACAAGCTGCTCTCCTCTGAGACTGGCCCCAGTGAGAAATCCTGACATTCTTCAGTCACTTTCCTAATCACTGGACCAAGACAGCCAACGCAACTGAAACCAGAAGCATTATCTGTAATAGGGGCAAGAGGGGAAGAAACGAAATGTCATGAAGTTTAGGTGCCAGCAAGCTCTTGAACAAATGGAAGCAGAGGTGCTCAGATCATGGAAGGCACCCTAACTGGACTTTGGCCTCGAGATATTTTTTAAACATGGACAGATTTCAAAGGGCAAATCCCCATTTCAAAACAAGTATCTCTAAGGATACGGTGGCTTGAATCTCCTTTTCAGGTTTTCTTTGTTCTAGGAAACCTTCAGAAAGGGCCCTTCCTGCTCTGCCCATAATGTACGTCCCCCTACTTGCTTTCGGAGAAGCATCTAAATAGCCCAAATGAAGGTGTTTGGGCCCGAGGAGCCAAGTGTTCTCACTGGGGAGGTAAGTTTACACGTGTGGGTCCATCATGGGCCTCAGGCTGAGGAGTCAGTGCTTTCACCTCTGCCCACGTCCTCGGGGGAACTCCCCTAATTCTCCCCACCAGCAAGGGACTTGGATTGTCTGACCTCCCACTGCACTGAGCTCATCCACGTGCTTCCCAACCATCGTGACCTTACAGACACAGAGCTCCTCTGTTTGCTTGTGATGTGTCAATGTCTTGTCCCTACTCTAGAGCAGCGGTTCTCAAAGTGTGGCCCCAGGGCCCCCAGGGGATCCATGAGGTCATAACCACCTCTGTAAAATATCAACGTGTCCTTTGCTTTTTGATTCTCACAAATGACTTGCGATGACACAGACAGGATGTGTCCCTGGGTAGTAAACACTTGTCAGCTTTAACACTGACCAGAAATATTCAGATACAACCCAGGTTAAGAAAAGCTCTTTGACGTCCTCAATGAGGTTTAAGAATATAAAGGATTCTTCCACCAAAAAGTTTGAGAACTGTTGCATTAGACCATTGATTCAAATTATTCAAGAAGACCCTTGCGCTGGGCATGTCTGTGGACTCTTCTAATAATGGCGAATCTGGGAATGTTTGGGACTGGCCAGGCCTGTTCCACGCACCCGTCAGGATGCTCCCCACAGCCGTGCGTTGAGACCATTATCATCCCACCAGACAGCCGAGAGCTTCAGCCTGACCCACATGCGGGCTGAGCAGCGGAGCGCCGGCCCCAGGCGTGCGGCCTCTGCACCTGCTTCCTGGTGGCTCCGTGGGCGCGTGGCCCCCGGTGTCTGAGGTCAGGCTGTGTCAGGCCCTGGAGAGCTGAGAGCAGCGAGGTCACGGCTCGAGTGCAGGGCCAGGAGCTGGAGAGGGGGCAGTGTCACCGGAGAGCACGTCCGACGCGTGAGGCGGGTAGCTGGGGAGGACGCCGGCTGAGGAGGAGCCGGACTGTGGAGCTGTGTGTCCCCGAGCAGGCACCAGCCAGGGCGGCCGGCCCCACACCCAGGCAGGTCTCCCTCGGCCGCAGGGAAGGCCTCACGCTGCCCGGCATCGCTTATTTTTCAGTGTTTACGGCTGGTTCAAACGGCTCTGCCTGTGTTTTGCTTTCCTTGGCGAAGCCAGGCCCTCGGCTGGGCTCTTCCTTCTTCGTGACAGGCTCCTGCCGCTTCCCCGTCTTCGCGGGTCCGCGTGCCTCCCGCGGCCGGTGGGGGGGTCCCCGCATCCCCGCACAGGCGGCTCTGCCCCATACCCCAGCGAGGCACAGGGTGTGTGCTCTCCAGAGGGGCGTCAGCACACGGGGCGAGACTCGGAACCGAGGGGAAGACGGTCGTCAAAAGCGAATCAAAACACACATCTGAGGCTCATTGTGCGGCCTGATATCTACGTTCACTTTCAGTCACAGAACAACTGTGTTTGGATGTGAAGCTGCAGAAATAGGGGGCTCGTGGGCCACCCCTCCCGTCCGCGGGGGACCCTGCCGGGCCTGCCCCTCGCCCCAGCCCCCTCTAGCTCAGCTCCCCCAGACGCTCCCCCTCTGCGAGGCCGGAGGCCGCGCTCCAGCTCTCCCTGACAAGGGAGAGAACCGAAAAACACGTTTTGGCAGAAGTGTTCAAACACAGCAGAGTCTAAATATTTAACTTGTGCAGATCACAGCGCACAGGAAACGGCACGTCTGGCACCGAGTCACCTAATAAGGCAACGTTTGCTCCAGCGGATGCAAAGGGCAGCCGCCGGCCTGCTGGCCGCCTTCGCACATGCATTACACCAGGGCGCCTGGTGCGCGGAGAGCACGGAGCGCGGCCTCACGGCGATCAGGGAGGCCAGGACCCCGCGTCCGGCGGTGAGAGGTTGACTCTGCGTCTTATCACCGGGACGCCACACGGACTGTTTCCCTGAGCGAGGGGCAGAGTCTGAGGCGCTCAGGAGCAAACCTGAGCTCTAAACTCTCAGCTGGAACATTCCAGAACACATCTCTCCCCTTCATCTGCCTGTGCCCAAGGCTGTACCTCGTTGACCCGCTCGCTCCGGGATGCTCCCACTCGAGTCCTGCAGTTTGTGGGAGTCTGAGTGCACGGAGCACGTGTCACCCCCTCACACCATAGTCCTGTGCACTTACGTGTCCTGTCCCCTCCCTGCCGCCCAAACTGTCCTGCTGACACTCAGACCTGCATTCACCTACTCTGTGCCCCCGCCCATCCCGCCATGAGCCCCATGAGCCCCAGCACCGCTGCCCCAGCCTGGGCCGGGTCTCAGCTGCACGGTGCGGGGGTGCCCACTGGTCAGCCCACAGAGCAGATGGTCTTCGGGGAAGAGGCCACAGAGACCCTGGTGATGGCTGCTTCCTTTCCACGCACCCCCTCCTAGTCTTGTGGGGTGAGGGGACCACTCCCCCGGCAGTCAGCCCATGCAGTGGGCACCACACCCACAGCCAACCTCTCCCTGCCTCCAGTGAGGGGCGCCAGCATGGCCAGTGAGTATGCCCTATCCCTCCACCCGAGACTGGTTCGGGGCTGGACAGGCGATCCAAGATCGTCTGTTGAAATAATTTCTGGGACTTGCTTAAAAAAAAAAGTCCTCTAGACTGCTGGAAGTATGGTCAAAAACCCTGGGGCCACCCCAGCCCACACGTGGAGAAGGGCTCCTTGATGATGAAGCCGGTGCAGAGACGGGGAGGGGGCAAGGGCCCCACAACCTGGAGGGGACCCCGAAGCCCCTTGAGCTGGAAACCAGGACATGCAGTGAATGGTGCAAAGTGTCTCCCTGTATGTCAGATATTTCAGCTGTGCTACAGGCGCCGCTGCTGAAACAGTGGAGACAAACACCCTCCCTCTGCCTCCCCAGCCTGACCACGCCAGCTGTGGTCCCCGTGCCAGCGGCGCGGGCGTCCCTCGCCCCCGCAGTGAGCCACCAACCACGCTGACGTGACTCCAGGTGCTGCCCGTGCACACCAATGTCTACGCAGCTCTGCTCCTAGCGCCTGTAGCAAGGACAACAGGCGGCTCTGCAGTGAAGGAGTAAGGGGTCCAGCAGCCGTGCTGACGGGCGTGCAGAGCTCAGGAAACACACGTGTCCTTCAGCCAGAGCTTCCAGGAATCCTCAGGAAGGCATCCCAAGCACATAATCACAAATGTGCAGACAATGGATTAAGAAATTTGTTCTTGGGGCACCTGGGTCGCTCAGTCAGTCAAGCATCTGTCTTCAGCTCAGGTCATGATCCCAGGGTCCTGTGATCGAGTCCCACATGGGGCTCCCTGCTCAGTGGGGAGTCTGCTTCTCCCTCTGCCTCTCTCCCTGCTCATGCTCTTTCTCTCTCAAATAAATAAATAAAATCTTAAGGAAAAAAAAAGAAATTTGTTCCTTAAACAATTGTTAATAATGCCAAAATGCTACCATCATATAAGAGTCTGCTCTTAAGAAAGGGGTTCAGCAAACTGTCACATCCTACCATGGTGAGAAATACAGCCGTGCAGATAATTCATGGGAGAACACGTCCCAAGTACTACCGTGCAAACCATCCCCTGGAGAACCTTATAAAGCCCCAATTCCTGGATCCGCAAGATGCAGATCAGCAGACCAGCCCGAGGCCCGCATCTCCCCACTCACTGCGGCCGCCGTGGCCGGACCCTAAGAAGCCCCATGGTGCAGTGACACGTGGCCGTGGAAAATGCTCGGTGTCACCTGCAAAGCTGGCTCACGGCACACGCAGATTAGGATACCGCACCTTCCAGTTATCGCTGGATCATGGCTTCACAAGTTATTTTGTTTTATTCTGCTTGTGTGCTAATATTTCCTATAATAAACTCTTGAATATTTGTACTAAGCAAGAAATGTTTCCAACTGCAAGTCTGAACGCAGGCCCAGACGCTCCCAGCAGAGCCCACTTGCAGGTGAAGTAAAGAGCAGCCCACGTGGGGTCTGACAACAACAGTGAGTGGCTACGGGGGCGTCTGCATCATGCCCTGAACTTCCCCAACCCCCCTTCAGAGACGCGCCTGAGTGGGGGTGAAGGTCCCTGCAACCACGATGCTCTCGGGAAAGATAAAGCATGAAGAGAGAAAAGGAGAAAGACTTCCAGAAGAATATACCCTGCCAAGAATAAGTAAATAAGGCAGAAATAAATGCAGGGAAGCATTAGAAATGTTCCCACCAAAAATAGCAGGGTTACATTTTCCATCTATGACAGAGTGTTTAAAATACTAAAATTACGTTATCTTCAAT
Source organism: Ursus americanus (assembly GCF_024610735.1). NCBI lineage: Eukaryota > Metazoa > Chordata > Mammalia > Carnivora > Ursidae > Ursus > Ursus americanus. The sequence goes on along the minus strand of NC_142137.1, from coordinate 74,940,460 downwards.
TATCTCCTCGCCTCAAATGTTCTTTTCAAATTCCTTCTGGAGTCCCATGGGGCCTTTCTGCCAGGTTTGCAAACATCCTACATGTCCTGATGGGAACGAGGCCCGATGCAGGTGCCGTCCCACCTCACCCCACAGAACAGATTCCAGCACTGCTGCTCTGCCTCCAACACGGGCACGTTGCCACGGAGCAGAAGCACAGCCGACAGCCCACCAAGGACGCTGGGGAGAGTGGGCTTCCTTCTAGCAAAGACCACGACTGAACGAGTACAGCCAAGCTGCGAGTTGAGAGGGGCAGGAAGCACTCTGGGGGCCACCGGGACCCCTCAGGAGGGGTTCTTCACGTTGTTCAGAAGAGAGTGCGGCCAAGACTTGCATCTCCACGTGTAACCTCCCCCATCCTTGCTTCTGAGACCTTCGCTCACCATCAGTCCCATTCCCAGCCAACCACTCATTTTTATGTCTCGGCGCCGTTCTAGAGGCCGGAAGCAAACGCCCACAAACACGCCTACACTGAAGTGTGAAAAAGCAGCAAAGAACGCAGTGGAATTAGGGCAGTCTTTTCAACAAAGATGCCGGAACAACTAGACGTCCACAGGCAAGAAATGAACCTAGACACAAACCTTACACTCTTCACAAAAATTAACTCACTATGTGTCATAGACCTAATGTAAAAGGTAAAGCTATAAAATTTCTGGGAGATAGCACAGAGCAAGTCGGGACGACCTTGGGCTCAGTGAAGACTCTTTGGGTAAGACAGAGGTGTGAGCCACGAAGGAGACGATGGATGGCCTGGACTGCGTCAAAACAGACGATGTCAGCTCTGCAAACAACACTGTCACCAGAATGAAAAGACAAGCCACAGACAGAAAATATTTGCAAAACATACATCTGACAAAAGCCTGTATCTAAAAGATGTAAAGACACTTGAAACCCAACAATAAGAAGACAACTTGAAAAATGGGCAAAAGCCCTGAACAGATATCCCACCGGAGGAGAGACCTGGACGTCGCGTGAGCACATGAAAAGATACTTGTTCTAAGTAATCCGCGGACAGGTGCCGAATCCCGCAATCCCACTTCCTACGCGTCTTCGTTGTAACAAGAGGTTATTTCGAAACGAAGCAATGGCTTTAGATGCACTATTTCAGCAATGAAGAGAACACATCATGATTGAAAAATGCTTAAAATTAAAAAAAAAATCTTGAGTTAATAAAAAACTCTCTTCCCAACCAAGCATTTTAAAGATTTTTTTTCCTTTTTTTGGGGGGCGGTGTTGTTTGTTTGTTTTAAAAACCAACTTCTAAAATGAAGAAAATATCCTCCTTTCTCTTGTGGCAGAGTAACACAAAACATGAAAACAAACTTACTTCCAAGTTTCCAGAAACGAGAGAAAACACGCCTGCTGGCCAGGACGGGTCTCGGAAATCTCCCTTCCCAAGCTGAGTTCAAACAGTTGTGAGCAGCAGGACCGCGGCTCGAGAGCGCTCCTTCTCTTTCCAATCTCTGAAGTACTACTTGTGAATGAAGACTCTGTGCGTCACGAACCCTCTTCCCCGCGTCTCCCCCAACACGCGCCCAGCAGGTGCTCCTACAGGTAGCACCCTGCACGCCCCGCGCGGCCTCGCTCTGCACTGGCCAGGTCGAGCACTGACGGTAAAGCTGGCAACCCCCTTCACACCTTCAGCCTCACTAGAAATTTCAGGCCTGAAACTAAGACTACACCCACAATTATTCAATGATTAAATCCACAAGTGTACGAAGTAAAGGCCAATTCCCTATTTCAAGGATCTGTGACAAAGTCTCTGATGCTGCATTTTATCCACAGCAGGTCTTCCTAAGAATTGCACAGAAATTGTGTGTGTCATCAACAGCTCACGCATCGAGGTCAGGCGTGGGGGCACAGGAGTGTTTGGAAAAAATCCCCGCTGGCTTAAGTGGAAAACGCATTTCGGTAGCTTCATAAAATACGGAAGTTTTTTCTTAGTTTACATGGACTCTACTTGTCTGGTTTTCACAAAAATGGGGGGAAACACCAATTGAAAATAGTTACTTTATACAAAATATTTGTGGTGATGAAAGCAAAAGCTAGATTTGGGGAAAATCTCAATTTTGTCTTCATCCAAAATTGAGACCCTGGGATCAACGTCGCTGGCGCTCAAAGAAGACGCTTGTAGCGAGGTTACGAGGAGGAACCGGTGTGGCTTCCGTGAGAATCCCTCCTTCACCCACCGCAAAACCGTTCCCGCCGTAAAGGAACTTCTTCACGGAAAGACACGAGGCTAGATCTAGGGGCCCAGAGAGAAGGATGAGAGGTGTGGCTGAGGACGCGCAACAGGGAGACGCTCCACGCTGGCTCCACGCTGAGCCTTTTTACCGACGGGTTTTGCTTTTGGTGCAAAACATGCAAATGCGAGTCGCAGCTGCAATAATTCCACATATTTTGGCCTGAACTGTGTCCCCCCCCAATTCACACGTTGGAACTGCAACTGTTCCCTAATGTGACTGAGTTTAGAGAGAGGGTTTCTAATATCATCACCTTTTAAGGAGGTTTTGACTGAGGGTAAAGGAGGCCATGAGGGCGGGGCCCTGCCGTGACCTGGCTGGGCCTTCAAAGAAGAGGAAGGGACCCCACCAATGTGCACGCGCAGCGAAGAAGCCACACGAGCACCAGAGGGAGGGCGGCCATCGCGCACCAGGAGGGGGGCCTCGCGAGGAGCCCACGGCTGCGCCTGACTGCCAGCTCCAGGTCACTGTCGTTCACGCCGCCGGTCTGTTGTGCTTTGTTACGACAGCCTCGGAGACCAACACACCGTGTTAACACCTGACTGCTGCACAAAGCCCGAGCACCCGTTCTCTACGAAGGTGAGCGACATGAAGGCCGAGCCCAGGGAAGTGTATTTGCCGGGGTCAGGGGGGCAGATCCATGTGCAACAGCAGGGAAATGTGAACGTAGGGTGAGTGTGTACCGTGCAAAACGTACGTGTTGTTTTCTTTCTTTTATAACATTTCCTCTTATGCTTCCCTTGTTCAGAGTTCCTGTTGGTGTAAGTTCTAACCGGATTCGCTTGCTTTAAAGAAGAAGGAGGAGGAGGAGAAGGGAGAGGAGAAGAGAAGGAGGGGAGGAGGAGGCAGAGGGCAGCGGGAGGAGGAAGAGGAGGCGGTAGAAGGGAAGGAGGAGGAAGAAGTCGTTGACGGTGAAGGGCGGAAATTGTCCAGCGGGATTAACCTCAAGGTTCAGGTTAATCTCAGGTAAAGGAGGACGCGAGGGCACATCGGCACACGTGTGAGGCCCGCTGCTCCCGCGGCCAACATCGGGGCATGGGGTGCCTGCCCGGAGCCCCAAGGTGGCTGCAGCTTGCTCTCTCCCCCGGAAGGGCCCAACTCCTACAGTTTCCTGCGGGCAGGACCAAAGCACAACCAACAAAAGAAAAGAAGACGAAGGCGACTTCATCACAAGTAGAAGCCCTCGTGATTCAAACAATCCCGTGGAGAAAGAAGTCACAGAACGTGATAAAATATTTGCAGATCAAGTATCTGACAAGAAACTTGAATCGAGAATACATAAAGAAGTCTAGCAACTCAGTGATAAAATAGCAAATAGCCAAATATTCAAAATGCACACAGGATTTGACTACACGTTTGTCCAGGGAAGATACACAAGTGGCCACTAAGCCCAGCAAAGGGCCCATCGTTAGTTACTGTGGGAATGTGGTCAAAATTGTAACAGTCCAAGACCGCACACGTCCTCAGACGGCTGTGTTTTAAAAATGGAAAGTTGGAGAGGGTGAGGAGAAGCTGGGACCCTCCTGCGTTGCTGGCGAGGATCCAAATCGGTACGCTGACTCTGGCGGTTCCCAAAAACGTTCAACACGTAGTCACCGTATGGCCTGGCCATTCTGCTCGTAGCTAGGTGCCCGAGGGAAGGGAACGCTAGGTCCCACAACAGCACACATGAATATTCGGAGAACCCTGTTCATTCGCCAAGAAGTGGAAGCAACCCAGTGTCGCTCGGCTGATGAAGGAATGCACAAACGGATCGCTCGCGGCACGTTGTTCAGGCATGAACAGGGAGGCGCACACCTGCTAGAGCTCGGGAAGCCTCGTGAACATCGCACCGAGGGAAGGACGCCAGTCTCGGGAGACCACGCACTGCATGACTCCACCCGCGTGAATGCACTGAATGAGCACGTCTACACGGACGGAAGTGGGTTAATGCTACCCAGGGCCGGGGGTTGGCAAAGGGAATGACTGCTAGTGGATATGGCACTTGGGGTTTAGTTGGAATGATGAAAATGTTCTAAAATGAGGTGGTGGTGACAGCTGCACAAGTCAGATCACGCCGAAAACGTCCGCTTCGTCCCATTCGGAAGAAAGACGTGCCGGTAGAAAGAGTGCGGGGCTAGCAAGCTCTGTACTATTCGCCCAACACAAGTAATTGTGTAGAGCTAGGGAGGGGGAGGCCACTGACAAGACACAGTCGGATGAGGACAGCCGTGCACAGAATGCCGCCTCCGCTCTCCCTGTGGGCGAAGACAGGAAATCTAATCTCGTTTAACTGTGAGTCGTTTCCAAGAAGGCCCTCCACTGTTCACAAGCCGAACCGATTCTGATTTAGTCATTAATCTAACTGACGGGAAGACCATAGAAACAGAATCATGGTGATGTCTGGTCTGTTAAATTTCTATTCCTAAGCATGAAAAGCAAGGAGAGACGTTTCATCCAAGTTCATGCTGCAAACCACATCGGGATTCCAGCAAGCCATGAATTTCACTGCGACCAGCAAACTTTCCTCGGGGAGTCTGTTATTTGTCCCGTCCTTACAATTTCTAGCACTTGAATTCTCAACATGGGCCTCTAGTAACTTTACAATGAACACACACACGGGATTCTCAGAGAGAGTCCTCTTGTTATTTGCAAAGTCTGAGACTGACCTGAGATGTGAAGCACTGGGAACGACGTCCTCCCTGGGGACTGGCTGACACGGATGGCCCCAACTGGCTGGCGGGGCTTTCACACCCATGGTCTGACTCCTGCCTGTTGGTCTCCACACTACACTTTGAAGATGAGATGCTGACACCCAGAGAGAGAAGAGCTGACGAGGGTCACACAAAGGGAACCCCAAACCAGCCCCAGTCAGTTGATGACCTCAGGTCATCACAGAGGCCTTGGAAGCTGAGATTCTGCTGGAAGAAAGGCTGCAGCTAACTGACGGCCGCCCAGAGAAGTCACACCCAGAACTGCTCTGTTTGCTGTGTTTCCACACATGCTGCGCGTGTGCATGGCACCCCAAAGCCCCCTCGTGGCTCGTGGTGCCCCTACCTCTCTCCTCTACTCACCCGGTGTGTCCTTTACCACGTAAATGGCGGGGAAGGCGCAGCTCTGCTTTCAGTTTCCAGAGTGAAGACACTGTCACCTTCCTGGTCCTCACACCTGTGGCCCATCCACGGGCCTGACACCTGCTTCTGCCCAGTGCTACTTCCTATCACGTCACTCCTGCAGCCGGCCCCTCCCCAGAGTCCAGGCCTGCACCCCGTCAAGAGCTCACAGCAGAGGCAGCCTGGCCAGGCATCCGGTCTGCTCTCTAACACAGAGACAACGTCCACAGAATGGGACTAAAGTCATTTCATGGAGAGCCCACCGGCTTCGGAAGCGACCACGCCTGTCTGATCCGCAATGCGGCGGTAAGACATCTGGAACCCCAAATCTGGGCTAAATCCAAGCCTCTGCCATTTAGAATACTTTGAAAATGCACTTCCCTGGGAGACACGAATTAGATTATATTATCCATTGAAACACGTGGCACTTTGCTGGATGGATGATAAGCTTTCCGTAAATCGCTGCTCTGGTTCTATTTAATACCAGACCACGTCAATTCACCAGAGAAGCAGATGCACACGTTCACGTGGTGAGAGCACGAAGCCTGCATGAGTACACAGCCGGCACGTGTTTTCAAGCAGCTTGGGTGTGACGTGCTTGCTCTCGTGACTGTTTCCTGCACTGACAGCGAAATGCTGCATCCCTGTTATTTAACCACAGTTTGAATACTGAAATCTAAGAATTACACATGATTGAAATTAACACTCCCCTTTACAATTAGGAAAATTGAATAAATTCAGTTATGCAAACTTTTGGGTGGATTAATTAATATTTTTTAAAATAATATACTCTTACAGTCGACATTTAGAAGAAGTTACATTAGATTTATTTTAATACTTAAATCTCTGCAAATAACCAAGATTTTTGTTTTAAAGATTTTATTTATTTATTCGACAGAGATAGAGACAGCCAGCGACAGAGGAAACACAAACAGGGGGAGTGGGAGAGGAAGAAGCAGGCTCCCAGCGGAGGAGCCTGATGTGGGGCTCGATCCCAGAACGCCGGGATCACGCCCTGAGCCGAAGGCAGACGCTTAACCGCTGTGCCACCCAGGCGCCCCATGATTTTATCACTTAAGAATCTAGTTGGTATCTTGATGCTTTTGCAATCCTATGTTTGAAAAACAGAATAAAAAGGAAAACAGGGGAACGAATACTTTAAAACTTAAGAACGAAGAAAGAAAACATAATGGGTATTACTTTTCCTGAGAGACGGCAATTTACCATGATTTAAAGCAGAATCAAAAGATAATTATCTTCTGGCACTAATTTTAATATGTGCAATAAAACAAAAATTATCAACTCTGAAGAAAGCAGGAGAATGTTTCCACTGAGGGGGTCCCATAAAACCGTGGGACATCGTGGGCTTCACGGACATCCCGTGGATATAAAACAGAGCTGTTTTTAAGAGTTCAGGGAGGAGGAAACATTTTTCTCCCGAGTAGGAGGAGGACGTCAGAAAGGACGAAATGGGCCCCACGTTTCCTCCCGCCCACATGCACAACTTGAAAAGACCAGTGAAACCAGAGGCTTCTCAAGGCTGGGCCCACCCAGCCCCAGGCTGCGTCTCCCCTGGGGGTCTCCGAAGGGCCATCTCCGTGGCCCGACACTCAGCTTTCGGAAGAGCCACAGGCAGAGAGAGAACAGACACATTGCACCGCCAACTTCAGTGTGCAACAGTGACAGGACGCCAAGTGCCACGGAGTCTGCCCCACAGACCCGCCCTCTGAGCCACTGGAAGAGCCTGCTGGCGCCCCAAGGGCCACGGCCTGGGCCAGCGCCACACAGACCGGCCCCCAGGGTTGGACGGTGCCCTGGGTCGACGCCCTGTCTCGCAGCCAGCAGGGACGCCCCACCAGGGCCAAGCGGGCCGCTGTGACCCGGGCCAGGAGAGGAGAGCTCAGCCATTCAGGACCCACACGGATGCTCACAGCTCCAGGGTCCAGGCTGCTGCTGCGCTCAGGGCCGTGGCCAACAACACTGTGTCTCCCACAGGGGGGAACATCCACGGAGGGCGCTCTTCAATCCACCAGTAGTCCCAGGTCATTAAAGGCAGCAGCCAGAAAGGTCACCCTACTGCCCCAACACAGAGAAAGGTCACGAAGTCTCACCGTCCCCCAGAGCAGAGCAGTGGGCACACCGCTGATGCTGGACCCACACCCTCCAACAGACCGTCTGGACGTGGTCCACTGCGGGCCTGAATCCTACGGCACCGCGTTTCACACCAGGAACAAGTCAGTGTCCTCATGGGAGAAGGACTTAACTGGAACGTGGGGTCCCCAAGCAAATGGCAGCCTGGTTCCCTTGGTCTTCCCTGACTGAGAGGGCAACCGCATCACTTGCCCAGCGGTGCAGAGTTCACCCCCACCCCCTATACCATGCCCGCACTTGACATCTGGGCCACCCCCCCCCCCCGGCCTGCTGGGAGGAGCTCACCGAATTTTGGAGAGCAACCTGCTTCACTCAGAGTCGGCTGATTTAAATGTTCATCTACAAAACACCATCTCAGAAATACCTAGTGTGAGGCCAGGCAGCCGGGCTCCGCGTCAGTCAGAAGCTGCTGGGCCTTGGGGATTGGGAGATTTGGGGGTGAGGCTGGGCTCTGCACTCAGACAGGCATGGGGTCGCATGGAGATGGCTGGTGAGGCCTCCGTCTGCACGAATTCTGTCCTGAGACGCTAGCGTGATGGACCCACGGGGACCTCTTCGTGTGCCCGAGATGGGGATGGGGGAGTTGGCCGTGACGGGGGAGCGTGAGCTCTGGGACCCGCGTGTCCTCCTGGTGGCCCCCAGCTCGGGAGCACTAGACTGGACCAGCCTGGCGGGCACAGAGCTCAGGCTGGGTTTCCTGACACATTTAACAGCTCCCAGCACATAATTCTTTTCTCTCCAACTTGCAGAACCATTAGCCACCTGGTGTCTGTCTCCCTGGCCAGTGATTACAAGTACCCTGGAGGCCTGAAGGACAGAGGCTCTGCAGGCGGGGCAGAGGGCAGGAGCTGAGGCAGGAGGGCTGGGACGCTGGCTGGAGCCTGCATCCACATCACTGTGCAGACAACTCACGCCACCAAGTCCGTCTCTGTCCTCCTCTGGGCTCTGCTTTCGCTTTGTTCCCCGCTGACCGTGTGGTGATGGAGCCCAGTGGAGCCCCTGCCCAGGGGAGTGCGTACCCACTGAGCCACGGAGCCGACTCAGGGCAGAGGCAACAGAGCCCAGACCCAGGTGGACGAGTGCAGAATCCACCTGCGGGCCCCAAAATGACAACTCAGAGAAGTAGGTGTCAGGTCTCCCACTGGGCAGAATGCCCTCAGGGCGACCCGTTGCAGATAGCAGACCCCGGAGTCACACCGAGCAGACCGGTGGCTTCCCCACTGCGGCTGCAGGTCCTGCTCTCACTCTGACCCTCACGGGGCTGGAGCCACAGCTCGCAGCCAGGAGCTGACTTCCTCCCTCCTCGAGCGAGGCAAGGTGAGCGCGAGCCACAGCCCAGACCCTACCTTCCCTCCAGAGGCTGACAGCCAGAGCCCAGCAGGATGCGGTCTGCGAGGGGGTCCTCCCCTCCTCTCAGCTCCTGGACCCTCTGTGTGACGGCCCCCGACACTGGCACCCCAGGTACAGATGCTGCCCTCGGCCTCCTGCGTCTCTCAGTTCCCGGGTCCCCCCTCGCCCCTCTCTGCTTCCCCAGGAAACTCTGGCCCCGAGCCTGGGAATCGTCAGGCCTGCAGTGAGGCCTGGGCAGCCAGCTCCTGCTGGAGGTGAGGAGCTTGACGTGCTGGAGCTGCGTCCCGCCACGGCAGGATCCGCGGACACAACCCTCTAGGTTTTCAAGCTAAAAACCTTCTGCGGCCTCGGTGTAGCGCCCCCTGGGGACAGGGTGCTGTGCAGTCCCCAGAGTCACGACCACCCTCGTGCCCCGCACAGGCCCACTCCCCTCTCAGCCCCAGACAGGACGTGCCCCAGCTGCCCTGGCCTGTTCCAAGGGCCAAGCAGCGCGGGGCAGGAGGGCACGCGAGGGCCTCACGCACAGCTCCCTGCTACTGCCATCGCGCTCAGAGGAGGGAAGAGCCAGCGCGAGGTGCTCAGCGGGTGTCTGCTGACTCCCCCAAGCCTCCAGCGCATGACACTCACCCGCAGGGCCCTTTCCTGGCCATTCCGTTCGGCAGCAGGAGGGGGTCGCTCAGGTGTCACGGAGCCAAATATGACATCGGGGGGAGGGAGGTCATGGTCGCTCATCTCCGGGGCTGATGAAGAGAAGCCTTCGAGAAGCCACTTCTTCACGGCACTAACATTTCACTTACTTAGGTGAAAATACTTTCAGAAAAAGACCTGAGGTACGTATCTAAAATTCGCACCAACGTTAAAGCAAGAAAGTCTACGCGAGAGCAAAGAGGGACGTGGCCCGGACACCCCGTCTCCACCAGACCGAGCCTGTCCCGAAGGGGCCGCACGTGCACGCGCCGCTACCTGAGCTAGAACACGAGGCTGCAGACGCTGACGACCCCGGCTGTGACCTCGTCACCCCAGCTGTGACGCCGCTGGGTGACCAGGGTGTCGGAGGGCTCAGGGGAGGTTCACGAATCCGCTCACACACACACAAAGTACCAAATTATTGTTAAAAACTACAAGGAACCCAGGGCTCGGGAGGCGGGGGCGATCCAGGGCCAGCAGCACCGTGTGTCCATAGAGGAACGCGGACTGAGGGGGACCAGAGCGCAGCGTGAGGGAAGGTCAGGGTCCCGAGGACCAACGGGCACAGCTGAGGTACAGTCACGGGCAGGGCTGACTGATGGGACCGCACAGCCCTCCCCCCGTCCAGGTGTCACTACACACCTGCCCTCACCTCAACCTCGTGGGGCCTTCGTCCTCTCAGTAAGCCTCGCAGATTACTAGAACATTCCAAGTGAAGACGCTTACGTCTATGCAATTGGCTTCTTCTCAGTGGACAGCACATTTAAAAAAATACATATCCACCTGTTCTGCCTTGGAGAGAATTACTTGTCTGTCCTGAGGTCCATTTCTTTGAAAATTGCATTAAATGGGTTGAATAAGGCCATCTCTGTGGTTTCTTTAGCCATAAGATGCCATAATTCCATTAAAGCCCACCCGTTGGGCGAGGCATTTCCAAGAGGTTGGCTTCTCCATGAAACGTACTCAGTAATTTGAAGAAATCACAGAAATAGCACTAAATCTCTCCATTTTTCTGAGATTCAGAATTGTGCTTTTCCTTTTCCTGTAATTCATAAAATAAGGGGGGTGCGCTACGGGGCACGGGCGGTCCCTACTCTCTGCACAACTGCAGAGTCTGCGGCTTCCGAATCGACCCGTTTTACTCTGCTCCTGGGACGCCTGCGCTGTCCGATCAGGACTGCCACCAACACCGACTTCTGTCCTCTAGCACGAGGGTGTATTTGGAGAGGGTTCTTCTTCAGAAGCCATCTCTTACTCCTTTCACATTCTACGAGTGAACTTCACATAATTTAAAGACCGTGTGTAATAAAACCTCGTATCTGGCAACATTTTGTGGTCAACTTTTACATCTTATTGGTTAGAAATAAAATAATATGATAAGATGATACAAGAAAGTAGTCGACACTCTCAGTTTTATACTGAGAGGGAAAACTGAATCATACATTCTTAACTAAAACATGATTTTAGCTTTTACTCACTGTTGTGTAATGATTCACGTAATGGGAGTGACGCTCTTCTCGCTAAATGAATCACCAAGAGGCTATTTCATTTATATTTATATTAAATTTTAATTAATAAAAGTGCAGCAGTCAAACTGTACTTAATTCTCTTTTCTATTATCTGTTTTGTTGTGGTGGTGGTTTGCTTCATTTAGTTTGATTTAGGAAAAAAAAGCAATGATACCATCAAAGAGCCAATGGACATATGATGGTAAAAGTCTTTACTAATTTAATCAACACTTATCGAGTACCTACTATGTGTAAATTTTCATAGACAAGAGTACTCCATTTCCCTCTGCAGGAAAGGTCCCTCCTCACGAGCTCCTTCACCGAATGCCCCAAAGCGTACTGACCACAGGCACACTCATTATGCATGGCGATGGTACTCTATGTATTTAGTAGCAAGAGTAATATTCTATTATTTTAGTACAAACTCCCCGGGCAAAAATAGAGGGACTTTTAACTGATAGAGAAACATCAGAGCAGAAGAGAAATGCATTCCCAGTCTGGCCTCTTCCATGAAAGAGCATAAAAGTGCAAGGATAAACAGCTATTTAAGAAATGTATATACAGAGGGGCGCCTGGGTGGCACAGCGGATAGGCATCTGCCTTCGGCTCAGGGCGTGATCCCGGCATTCTGGGATCGAGCCCCACATCAGGCTCCTCCGCTATGAGCCTGCTTCTTCCTCTCCCACTCCCCCTGCTTGTGTTCCCTCTCTCGCTGGCTGTCTCTCTCTCTGTCAAATAAATAAATAAAATCTTTAAAAAAAAAAAAGAAATGTATATACAGAATAATAAATCACAAATTATTTGTGCTTTGTTAATTATATGTGCATGCTTCTATCAGAGAAGATCATTAGCAAAAGTATCTTTTAAAAATAAAAATTAGGGGTGCCTGGATGGCTGTCGGTTAAGCATCCGCTTTCGATTTCAGCTTGGGTCATGGTCTCAGGATCCTGGGATAGAGCCCTGCTTCGGTCTCTGTGCTGGGCATCGAGCCTGCCTGAGATTCCCTCTCCCTCTCCTTTTGTCCTTCCCCCACCTCTCTTAAAATAAAAAAAAAAATTAAATTAAAGAAATAAAAAATAAAATAAAAAAATTAAAATTAAATATGAATGAAGCTTGTCTTACATTTGAAACCCACTGACAGCCGCGGTTGTGCGCAAGCCCTCTGGTTGGGTGCTGTTTCATCGTTACACTTAATCAATGGAATCATTGTTATACGTAATCAGTGAAATCAATCAATACACTTTAATACCGTAGAACACCAATTCGATGGGACTTTCTTCAGACGCTCAGAAAGGACGTGCATCGGGACAACCACAGAATCCAGTAATTTCGTGCCCCGCGTCCATAAACCAACTGAACGTAACCTTTTTGTGTTCTGCTCATTGAGGCTGATTTAAGTCAAATTATAGTATAGGGTGACTTAGGTAAACTGGCATTTCCCGAAACATCATTTTCAGCCCCTCCACAGCGAGAGCCTAGCCTGCCGCTGTCACCTGAAAATCCGGTGAGAGCTCGTGAAGAGTGAAACCTAGAGCACGCTTGCTCCGTGAGCGCACATGCCCTGTACTCTGTCGAAACCTGAAATCATGTCCTCTGACAATTCAAACTGCTTTTACAGAAAAAGGCACGTTTCTAGGGACATTGTTCAGAATAATTTTATATGTGTTCCTCAAGTAAAGCTCAGGACTGTCTCACTGCGTCAAGATCCACGGAACCATCGTGGTGTTCTCCTCGTTCCCTCGCACTAATCCAAGCTACAGGACAAATCTAATGAGATCACTTTTGGAATCAGGGTGACAACACTGAACAAAACCAACTTCCCATTCCTAAAGTTCGTAAGAGAAGTACACGTGTTGATATATTCATACAGTTTCCCAATCACTTCTGAGAAGAAAAAATTTCGAATTCTAGAAATATGATTCCCAAAGATACAGACGTAGTGAAGAGAAGGGCCATATGCACCCCAACGTTCATAGCAGCATTGTCCACAATAGCCAAACTGTGGAAGGAGCCGAGATGCCCTTCAACAGATGACTGGATTAAGAAGTTGTGGTCCATATATACAATGGAATATTACTCAGCTATCAGAAAGAACGAGTTCTCAACATTTGCTACAACATGGACGGCACTGGAGGAGATAATGCTAAGTGAAATAAGTCAAGCAGAGAAAGACAATCATCATATGATTTCTCTCATGTATGGAACATAAGAACTAGGAAGATCGGTAGGAGAAGAAAGGGATAAAGAAAGGGGGGTAATCAGAAGGGGGAATGAAGCATGAGAGACTATGGACTCTGAGAAACAAACTGAGGGCTTCAGAGGGGAGGGGGGTGGGGGAATGGGATAGGCTGGTGATGGGTAGTAAGGAGGGCACGTATTGCATGGTGCACTGGGTGTTATACGCAAGTAATGAATCATGGAACATTGCACCAAAAACTAAGGATGTACTGTATGGTGAATAACATAATAAAAAATTTAAAATATGTATATACTTCAGATTTCCCTGCCATTTGTACACATGTATCTGATGGTCAGACCTTCGGATCTTCCCTCTCTCAGCTCAGCCGGGCGGAAGCTGCAGCCGGGAGGGGTGCGGGTGGCGTCCTGTGCAGTAGCGACGTAGCTGAGCGTTACACTGCAGGGCTGGAGGCAGGGATAGGGACATGTCGGGCAGAAGCCGCACAAGAACACATCAGACCTGTTCCACCCCTACCCTCCCACTGCGCCTTCGCGGCTCATTCTTCATGTTGCCTTCTGCGTGGTGAGCCAGTGACCCAGCGGGTCTTCCAGGTGGCTGCAAAATCCCGAGACTCGGGGCTTCCCATCAGGAGGCTTTCTTGGGGTGTGCATAGGGCGCAGGTGGGGAAGAGAAGCAAACTATTCCTAGTACCCTGAACTTTGAGAAACCTTTTGATTTTTTGCTTTGTTTTGTTCGTAAATGGGCATTGAAACCCGTTAGAAAGGAAAACATGTAACCTCCAGTAGCCGAGCTGTGGTTCTAAGGCTGCTTTTGTGAACACTCATGGCTTTCACCTGAGGCCGATCACAGTACATTCCCGTTATTACGGAGCCTGTGGTCCCTCGGCAGCTGGGTACTTTAAACCAGGAAGGACACTTTCTTTCAATAGGTATTTATACAAAAAAATCACTTGAAAAGGCCAGAGGGAACACACACAATCCACAGAGCGAGCGCAGAGATCACAGAACAAGTCCACTTCCGCGAAACCGCAAAAGTCGCGAACCAGCAGGAGGCAACGTGTCACCTCTCCACAGGTCAAAACAGTCAGCTTTAAAATGTAAAACTCTGTCAAACACTCCTGCAACCCACATAGTTTTGAGGACTTTGAACTAAATTAGCCAAGTGTTCGGACATCTCTGAAATTGGGTCAAAAACAAACACTTATTGTCAAATACTTCTATTTTTATACCTGAAGCTATCATTTGCTTGACATTTTCAGATAACCCTTTTAAAGAACTTAGAAAATTTAATAAAAACATCAAAATCTGAACTACATTTTGGTGGTCAAGTCACAAGAATTACTTGTATGAGTCATCAAAAACTGAGGAAAAAGATGGATTACATGCTTAACTTCCAGAAAACAAAACCACTTCCTATGTCTTTTAAAGCAGTCCTCACAAAGTGACATTGGGCCCCTTTTTACCTGAATTCTTATTGGTTTTGTTCTGCCGACTTTTAACTTGTTCAGTCCAAAGCGTGGGGTAACGTGATGCGATATCTAATAAACCAAAAGAAAATGATAATTATTTTTAATGCATCATGAAAACACAGTCTCTCAGTTAAAGATCGCAGTAGGTAGCCTAAATGCCAAAAAGTCAGTGTGCTCAATAAATCCATATTGCACATTTTTAAAGAAATCATTAAAATGATTATGTACGTGAGACGAAAGGAAAGAATAATATACATTTTCAAAAGTTGAGCACACGCTTTTGTCTCCCCGTTCTTCATCCAGAAGTGTAAATACAAGATATCTGGATCCAGACTAGCTCCACTGAAAAGAAGTGGGGATCAGGGAAAAGCCCCGACAGAAACACACCCGCATGTGGTGAAGATGGGATTCGTGCAACACGCGAGGTTTTGCTCAGGAAAGATTCAGTACAAACTACTACGTGGAAGACGTAATTTTGCATAACTCATTTCAGGAACACATCCTTTTCTGCAGTACTGTTGACCAAACCCCTGAGTGTTTGCCGTGCACATCAAGCCACAGGCCCGCGAACCGTGGCAGCGCCACCCTTCGGCCCGTGACCTCAGACCCGTGACGTCAGTGTTCTCGTCTGCGAAGCGGCATCTGAGGACTCTGGGAGCTAACGATACCGTGTTGCACTTGGCGCCACGCAGACGTGAGCCGTTCATTCCCGCTCTCTGCAGAGCGCCGTGTAATCCCACCTTCCACTCTCTGACGTATTTACCATGTGCATTCCTTACACTTTGTCTGCAAGCCCTCGTTCCTTTCCACCTGAGACTCTGTGACCCGTTGGCGAATACTGAAGACAATTTATGAAAGGGAAAATAGGAAATCCATCCTTGCCATGACTACAAAGCTCAAAAACCCTTAGAAACACTCGCACACACGTGACCTCACAAATCTCGTCTCACGCACCACATTGTGGTGAACACATGATGTGAAAGATATGATACATGAACAGGGAACAGGACATACGTGTTTACGCCCTTTGAAATAGTTTATGTCATCCAAATTATGCAATTTCCACTCATTAATTTTGATTCAAAAAAAGATCTTTGGGTTGTGCTATATGAAAGTACCACGGCAGCATTCATGAGCCTGCTCCAAAGCCACCAGGAAAGACGGCAGGAGCCTCATAAAGTTGCAAGTGGCCAGATCCAGTCCACTTTGAGTGGACTCCCAGCAGCGTGACTGGCCCGACTTCCCAGGCCCATGACTGCCCCAGAGCACACCCGCCATCCTCCACGAGCAGGACCCTGTTGTATCTGGGGCTCACGTCTGCTGTCCTCGCCCATGACTGCGCCAGGGCATTTCCACCGCCCTCCCCCGTGGGCATCCACCGCCCTCCCCCAGCCAGACCCTGCTGTATCCGGGGCTCACCTTCTTCATCTCCTTGAGGTTGAGTCTCCAACGCTGGAGCTGTGGCATCATCTGAATTCAGAACGGAAAAGATTTGCAAGGAGACTACAATTATGAGAGTAAGTTCAGTAAGTGTGCATACAGGATGGAAGCTGAGGGCTTGCATACACCCCACACATCAACCAAAACCACCACCCCAGGTGCACAGGGAAGCGGAGCCAGGCAGGGGCTCCCCTGAAACCGCACAAGGCCCCTGGTGAGCTGCCACGTCAAGTGTGTGCAGGCTGGAAACCGGGCCCCTGAGGGAAGTGCTGGGTGGGATGCCAGTCCCTGGGAGCCAGAGCAGCTCGGGACAGGAGAGGAAGAGACGGAAATAACATAAGCCAGGGAACACAGCCGTGGAAAGGGGACTCACATCAGCAGAGTCAGCGAGTTGGGGTGACTAAAGACACAGAGATGGGCTGGGGTGGGCTGGGGAAGCCAGATATGCTTGCTCTGCACACCCCCCCCCCCGTTTTCCCGAGTACAAGGCAGGGATCAAAGAATCATGACTGACTTGCTGCCCTGTGCACCCCTGCACCGTCAGCCCTTCCCTCACCCCTGCGGGAGCTGGGGAAGAAATTTGTAGAGGGACCAGTATCAACGTCACAGAGAGGGGGACGGGTGTGGGTTACAGAATCACTCTATGGAGGCAAAGATCCCAGTGGATAATCTTTATTCAATCAGTAGAAAAACAGACTGGGGGTTCCCTGGTAGAGCACAAGGTTCTAGAGAGTTCTGAGACATAGCAGGAAGACATGGAGAATGAGCTGCTGGAAGTCTGCTCTGGAAGAGAGGGGCCCCTGCCCGGGCTGCGGTCACAAGGCATTTTGTGGGGCTCCCAAGAGCCAGCCTGGTGCTTTCCACTCAAGCTTGCTCATGTGATTTCGTTATATAATAATTTCAGGATTAAAATACAATAAACAGTGGGAGAGATAAGGACCAGCCACAAGGCTTATCTGTGATTCATGACTTTCCCAGATGTCTGAAGAATAAAAATGAAGTTTCTCATAAATTCTTTTTGGGGGAAAACCAAAAAGACTTTTTTTAAAGCTTTAACATGGAACAGTCTTTTGAAAAAAGAGCTTGCTTTCTGTCAGAACACAGACAAAATGTAATGTTGCCCATTTGAGAAACCCAAAGTTCTAACACTGATAGTAACTGTAAACTCTTACGTTTTATAATCTCCTTCCAGAAAACTAAAATTAAATGGGGGACATATCTACAGTATAGTTAACATATTCAGAAGTCCTTTCCAATGACATCAATCAAGCACATTATTAATGTTGTACATTTTTACTGAGGCCTAGGCAGGTCACCACTGTGGGGCCCCCAGCCTGTTCCCAAAATCACTGGGTCTGAGCCAGCCTGAAAACTCAGCCCAGCTCACTCACCCCAGGTGAGGCTTGGAGCACCATGGGGAGGACGATGGTGATGCTCCAGGGGCCCTCGTGTTTCCTGGCCCTGGCCCTCCCCCTGCCATCAGCATGACCCCCCTCCACCACCGTCCACGCTCAGGGCCCTCGTGGAGCTCTGTTCCGGTGTAACAAACGCACCAGCACCTACTGAACTCAGCCTCGAGAAAATGAAACAAAACCATGGAGAGCTGTGTGCTTTCTGTTTTCCCTACTAGAGTTTGCAAAGGCCTCATTTTTATCCGTAAGCCAACTGTGTGGCTTAATTTCAGGCATTTTCTCTGTTGTGTGCATGTCTGAAGATCAAGAGCCTTCAGCAGAAGGAACATACTCCTGCCTTAAGCTAATTTATGGGCCCACATACCAATTCCCCAGGGATTTTTTAAACTTCTATAGCGGGTTCAGCAATGTGCTGCAAGGCCTGCTTCAGGAAACCGCGTCTGAAGTAGTGTTTCATTTTGTCACCTCCGCCCCTTGGGCATCTGATTGATGTTTGTAATCATAAATCTTGTCCCTTCCTCCTCTCTAGAAAATACTGACATGCCCACCCTGGGACCTTACAGACCCAAATCCAAGCTGTTCATCTAACGTTCTTTTCCAAATGTAAACCCTCACTCCAGCCAGCATTCTGACTCTGCCTGCCACTGTCTTTCCCCTAGAAAATGGGCTATTTTCCCCAATTATGAGGTTATTCTGTCCTACATCATACCCATCCCCATGTCCAAACCCTCTGTGCCCACCCATCACCTCCCCTTTCATGAGACAGCTCTGCCCACACTCCCACCAAGCCCCCCTCGCACACCATCCTCACAGGCTAACAGCCCCAGGTGCCTATCCCTGTGTTTATCTTCATAACACAAAGGGACTCCACCGTCTTCCTAGGAGAGGGACGGTACCCGCCATAGCCTCAATGCACCTTACGGGAATGGACTTGAATGAAACTCAGGTCTACTTGGCTTTATATCACTTTTCCTTATTACTGGGTCAGATACTATAACCTACATCAGAAAAAAAAGAATTGCCTAAAATTTTGGTACTAGAAATTTTTTTGTCTTGAAAACAACTTCTGACTTTAAAGGTCGATATAAGATACAGACAGAAAACACATCCCTGGGTCTACAGGATGATGGCTGCGGGAAGGGCAAAGAGAAAAGACTGGACTCATGGAAGGTCATGGTGGGTGCACCGCAGCCTGCGTGAGAGGAACCAGGTGCTACGGAGTGGTTCCAAAAGCAAACAGCTAGCTGCTCGACCTGGCTCTTGTTGGCCCCTGTCCCAGAGGGTGTGGCCGTCACAGGCAGGAAAGAGTAACCCTCTTTCTCATGAGGAAGCGTGTGACATCTTTCTCAACGACCCTCCGTGATTGCTATCCTCCACAATTACAAGTGAACTCAACAGCAACCTGGAGCCCTCCCCGCAGGTATGGACTCGGGAGGCACCTGCCAGCATTGGCAGGGGTACCGGCACAAGCCGTGCCTGAGAGGCCCTCACATGGGTGTACGGGGGCTACCTGCCCAGCACCTGCAGGCCCCTGGCCATCCAAACGGGCAAATGCATGTGTGTCGAAGGAATAACTGATTAACTGTGTCAGCTTTCCCTGTCAGGTAGTCTACATTCAAATTTGGACTTAAGGCATTGATTGAATTAGCTGTTATATATTATCATCATAGAAAATTATTTATTTTAAGATAGTTACCTGTTTTTCCTGTGCCTTCCCTTTGGGGTACCTTTTCATTTACGGAACCTAAAAGGGGAAAATAAGGAATAAATTATTTTTGGCTCTCAAATGGTCATCAATAGTTGTTATGCAAATATTGGGTTTCACTTTGACTAGTTCACATTGCCTGTCACTTCCTAGTTAAATTACACGAGCCGTCTAGTACCCTGAGGTGACAATGTCATCTACAGTCACAGGCCCTCAACTAGCGAACTGAAGATTAGTTCCTACTTCTGCTGCTAACTAGTTGTCCATGCACATGAGGACAGACGCTCTTTAATACGCAAGAGATCACAGTTTCTTCACTTGAAAAATGTCCCAATCCCCTTACCATGCATTTCCATGTTGAGGCAGCAGAATGAATTAGATTTAAAAAGGATACATTTTTAAAATAATAAAAAGTTATGCCACCAAAGATAAATAAAACCCTGGTTTCAGCTGGATTTCGTTCTATAGGAAAGAAAACTGAGGAACCGTCTTTTTGTGGAAGAATGCAGGAAAAATGCTAAGGCTGTCAGAGTAATTCATGAGAGCATGTCTGACATTTATGTTACACTGAGAGGTTTGCATTACGGACGTGAGGTGTGGCTCTCTCCTCCCCGTTAGCTCACAACTGCCAGAAGCACTGTTTCACTCGCCAATGTGACCCCTACTCGAAGGAATTAAAAGAGAAAATTCTGTTCAGAATGAATTTGGAGTTTACCTGCCGAATGTGTTCAGAATCGTCCACGCAGGATTCATTTAGAATTACCACAGTCTCATGCGGGGGTGCGCTCCTTAGCGAAAACATCTCATGAACCAGAATGTGAAGCCCATTAACTGGTTTTATAGTTTTGAATGTGACGTTGTAATACAGACCAACCTTTGTGCTAAAGATATAAACTTCATGACGTTTAAGAGCGTTTATCCTGTTTCTTGGAATCTAACAGTAATACAGTAGGAAATGTACCAGCAATTCATCAGAGGAAAGGATCTTACAGGACAGAGAAGTTAACACAACCTTGCAGAGACCACTCATTCTCTCGAAATACTGGCGGAAATCACACGAAGGTGATGGGTTTTTACGCCCTTTCCCAAAATTCAGTCAGCAGGTTTACTTCGAGGAACAAAATGCACACACAATAAGCCTTCCTCCAGCCGTGGTCCAGCCGTGGGTCCACCTCGGACCTCCCACCCAGCTTGGGAGGGAACACACCCACTCCTCCTGCCGTGAGTCTAAGAAACAACGGAGCGACGTGCATTCGGAAGTCTCCCTCCGCCAGTGGACGGAAGGGACCGCGGTGTGCCCGGCTCTCTGGGCGGCATCAGACGTGCTCACTGAAGCCGCTGCGGGTTCCTTCCCAGCTGATGCCCCCGCCACCGGGGGAACAGCACACAGCCTCCAGGCTTCACAACACAGGATTCTACCTCTGCTAAGTGCCCCTGGGATAGAAAAGGGGCCCCAGCGTGTGGCCTTCTCGTAAGGCTTCCGGGGCCCTACTTTGCTTGCTTCTCCCTTCGAGCCTCTCTCCACAAATCCAGATTTCTTAAAGAGCTTAACCATCTTTAGTCATCAGCTTACTGTTATCATGTGTTTCTGCAATGAGTCAAAAAATGTTTTCTACTCTTGACTGGAAATGATAATATTTCAGTAATATTTCTAAATATGACTATTCAGGTTTTAATATGCTGAGCTAAATGTAAATATCCTACGTAGTCCCTCAATGCCCCACACGAGAGCCTCTCCACTGAGTTAAGGCAGTATTTTGTAATCTAAGGCCTAGGAGCTGTGAAGTCGCAGGCCGAGAGGCGGTGGCCGTGGGGCATTCGGAGTGCCTCCCTGCGCCCTGGGGCGCACTTTCTCCCAGACCGACAGCTGCTGAGCTTGCTCTCCCGCCCCCGGAATGCACTCGGTATTTACTCAAACCAGTCCACATGACAATCATTCCATCTTGTTCTCAGTAGGCCGGAGTGATCCAAGCAGAGTCAAGTGTCCTTGGTAACCTGCTCCATGACTCAAGTGTTTTGCGACCAATTTTTAAGAAGACCCTGAGGTGCTGTTCACGTCCTCTTCCAGCTGCCTCTGGACAAAAAGCCTCCCCCACACCCCACCTCCTTCCCCGCAATGTCCCATCCCCGAGGATGTGGAGGAAAGCTGACCATCACTCCCCACGCAGCAAAACCGCTATGCGAACTAGAATCCGTGAACCCAAAACCAGAAAGCAGCTCTTATACTTTCCGTAGTTTTGTGGAGATAAGGATTTGCTGAAGAATTCCTGAGAATTTGGGACAGGTGAGATTCTAAGATGTAGGTGCGGAAAAGGGCTTCAAAACAGGGGACCTGGGAGACAGTGAACAGCTTCCTAAGCCACGGGCTGGTTGGCGGCACCTTCAAGACCTGACCACTGCTCGCGGTCATACACACCGCCCCTCAGATTCATATCTCAAAGGACACAGTTGAATTCCCTCCATTGGTGAGATCTCATCCCATTTAAATGCTATTTTAAAAGAGGTGGCTTTTTAAGCAATTAGGGCATGCGTTACTGGTGGAGGAAGCCACAAGAACACAATGTGGGGAGAAGAACACCTACCGTTTATGGGGGAAATCATGCAAGTTGTAGTGCTGAGCACCTGGTTCAAATCCAGCTACACTCAGGAATCCCGGCGTGTTGCCAGAAGGGTGCCCGACGGAGGGTGAGAGTTGGTGGTCTCAGCAGGCTCCTTCCCCAGCACCAACTGTGTTTTAGACACAATGGAGGAGGGGCGGTCTCCGGTGCGTGCGGCCCGGGCAGAAGGGAGAGGGTTAATGAGGTCAGCCCACTGCAGGCGAGCACGGGGCCTGCACGCAGAACGGATGGCTCCTTCAGGGCCCAGTTAAACAATCCACAGTGATTTATCCCTTTCTGGAAATCACACATTCAAGTGCAGATTTACAACATCGCGTGGCTTTGCTTCAGAAAAAAGAGAGACAGAATCGGGGGTGGGTGGGGGGAAACTAAGAAAAGGAATAGAAGGAATAGAGGGCTCTGCTCGTCCTGCATTTTTTGGACACGCATCTCTTTGCTGTAACTTTGAGTAAACCAGTTGGCACTGTGCTCTCTGAAAGCAGGCTCGCTGTCCCCTCCACGCCGTGGGACAAACCAGCGGGCTTCTCTCAGGCGCTGGCTCATTGTGTCTGCCCCTCGTTCCCTGGTCAGAACAGCCTGCAGTGCCGTGAACAATCCCGCAAACACCACAGGCCTAGCGGTGCAGGGAGGAGGCAGAACCTGGGCCAGAGAACAAATTTACTACCTGCCAGCTCTGTGGCCCTGGTCAGGTGGCTTCACCTGCCCCAGCTTCCGTCCCCTCACCTGCAAAATGGGCAGTGCCAGGAGGATCTGCTCACTGGCTGAAGGAAGACGGCAGAGAAACCGAGGGAAGAGGCACACACTGAACGTTCACCCAAAATACCTCGGGCGCTCCGTCTGTGGCACATTCCACCTGTGGCCTCCGTCTTCACACAGGGGGATTTCACATGCAGAGGCGGCGACGGGGTCTGCCCACGACAGACAGCAATGCTGTCTCCACTCGGAGC